>NC_056729.1:784127183-784429683 GCF_019279795.1 Protopterus annectens
CTCAAGAAACCATCATAGCAGTGGACTTTAACATAACTGGCCATCCCGTGACTCCTCAACCCCCACTAATCATATTAATCTCCATGGTTAAAAAAAAAAGCCAATTCTTGATTGGATCTTAACTGACCACCCCAATACCGCACAAATCTCTGGCTGTCTCTCCGACAATCTTAGTGACCACCTTCCTACCTTTCGTCTCAGACTACTAAACCCCCTCAAAAACCACAAAACACCATCAAATTTGAAATACCAAACACTTTTATGCCCCAGCGTTCATAGCCATACTTAGTTAACTGGGTTCCATTTGCAGTTCCTATTTTCCATTAGATGATGCAGTACAATAGTTTAAATCCACCTTCATCACTATCTTAAACTCACCCCTGCCAGAACTATATGGATTAAACCCAACTATACTCCCTGGATAACCAAGGCAACTAGATCTCTATTAAAAGGAAGGGACAAAGCCTGGGAAAAATGGTCCAAGAATAAAACCACTCCAGACTTTCAAAAATACCTACAGCTCAGAAACGCAGCCAAAAAAACACAGATCAGCAGGATAAAAAAGACCATTACAGAGACATCCATTTAAAATGTCAGAACAACCCCAAAAGTTCTGGTCAGCCATAAATAAAATATTACATCCAGGTGAAATAACCACTCCAGCCCCAATATTATCCAATACATTGAATGATACTACAACCCAACCCAATTTAACTAATGCTTTACTGAATCTATTCTAGACCTCTTAAAGACCAACTTCTTTCCCACTCCCCCTATACCCCACCACTACACAACTTCAGCCAGTCCCCTACTGGCACTGTAAAAAAAAAAAAAAAAAATTACCTTAAAAAACTCAGGCCAGCTAGTCTGACTGCAGATAACCCACCGGCTGAATTATCTGAAAATAGCAGCAGATGCAATCTCACTCCCAGTCTCAATATTAATAAACCGCTCCATTTCATAACAGAAAATACCCAAAACTCTAGAAAATTGCCCACATAATTCCCCTTCACAAAGGCGGCAACTCAGCTGACCTATCGACCCATAACCATACTATCCCCCCTTTCTAAAATCGTGGAAAAATGCATTTATTCACAACTTCTAACAATCTCCCAAGTCCCTCACAGCATAGATTCTGCCCTAGTCATAGCATTAGTGCAGCCCTTCTATGTTTCACCAATTCCGTGAACCATCTCAGTAGTGAAGGGAAACTAGTCTTCAGTTTTCCTTGATCGTCAAAAGCATTTGACACAGTATCCCATGCCAAACTCTTAAATGTCCTAGGTGATCTAAAGCTTAGCCTGCCAACAACAGACTGGCTTCAAGACTATCTGGCTGGTCGCCAACAGACGGTAAAAAGACAGCAAAACCTATCACCCTGAGTCCCACAAGGGTCTAACCTCGACCCTCTCCTCTTTACTATATTTACCAACAACCACTAAAGACACCACACTCATACAGTACGCAGATGATTAAACCCTAATATGTGCAGCTCCTAATCTCCACCAACTAGAACAAATAACTCTGTCTTTTACAGCTATAGAATACTGGCTAACAAGTGCACAACTAATACTGAACCCCAAGAAAACTAAACTCATCCTGTTCAACCCTACTAGAGCCCCAGACACCCCCACTCCCTTCAGAAATTACTTCTGCCAATAACACTATCATAACTCTAGTTACTAATACAAAGCTACTGGGAGTTACAATAGACCAGAACTTTTAGTTATGTACTTACCATAACTTTAGATGTTTGGGATCCATCTCGCCTACATTCTGTACTGATGGGTTCGGAGCCGATCCTCGGCTCCGACTCGGCACGCTATACTATAGAGCGAAGTCTCTAATTGGCTGAGCTATTCTACATCCCAGGATGCACCACCACTACTTCCCCAGATCTTGTTTGTCCGCACACATGCACACAGTCATAGACAGTTGAAATAACATTGCCAGATGTTTCAAGATGAAACGGCTAAACCGAACCGTCCGGTCTCTTCTGATCTCCAAGGCAGGGGGAAGGAGGGTGGGTATTAGAATGGTAGATGGATCCCAAACATCTAAAGTTATGGTAAGTACATAACTAAAAGATGTTATGTGATCCTATCACGCCTACATTCTGTACTGATGGGACAGCCCCTAGCACCTGATTCCTGGGTGGCTCACTGGAAAACACTCCTGAGAACTGTGGAACCGAAGGAAGCTCGCCCCCGAGATGCCACATCCAATTTGTAATGAGAAATGAAGGTGTGAGGAGAAGACCAGGTAGCCGCAGCATAAATGTCACCAATGGCAAGCTTGGAATGAAAGGCTGTCGAAGTAGCCATAGCCCTTGTAGAATGAGCTTTCACAGTGGTTGTAAACTCTCTATTAGAAAGAAGGTAAGTATGACTGATGCAGTCTCTGATCCACTTGGCAATGGTGACCTTCGTGACGGCTTTGCCCAATTTATTGTCCGAAAAGGACACAAACAACTGATCTGTTTTCCGTGTTTGAAAGGCCCTAAGTAGAAACGCAACTGCCTGTGAACATCCAATGAATGGAAGATGTATTCCGCTCTGTCTGAGTAGTTTGGGAAGAAAACTGGGAGTTCCAATGACTGTTGAAGACAAAAACTAGAACAAACTTTGGGAACAAAGGATGGATTAGGCCTGAGGGATACTCTATCCTTATGAAAAACCAGGTACGGCGGTTTGACACATAGGGCTTGAAGTTCCGAAACTCTTCTGGCTGATGTAATTGCCACCAAAAAGGCAGTCTTCCAAGAAAGAAATTTCAAGTCACAAGTTGCTTCCGGTTCAAAGGGGGAAGAGGTTAAAGCACCTAATACGAAATTAAGATCCCACGGTGGAGCTGGATGAGAAATCGGAGGTCGTAGCAGCCCAGCACCTTTCATGAAGGCTTTACACAACTTATTGCTCATCAAAGGTGGGTCTATACTTTCATGAAAATTAGAAATAGCTGCTAATTGAACTTTGATGGTAGAGACCGAAGAACCTTGATTGAATAAGGAAGCTAAAAATTTTAAAACTTCAGACATCGGGGCAGTAATGGGATCCAATCCCCGGAGTTGGGCCCAAATGGCGAATCTCTTCCATTTGCTGTTCTACATTTTTTTAGTGGAATTCTTGTGGGCCGAGGACAAGATACGTATGACTTCCGAGTCCAAAACCTGGTTCCTGACTATGGTCGGAAGTGGAGGAGCCAAGCTGTTAACCTCAATGAGTGAAGGGACTGATGAAGCTGTCCCGACTGGTGGATCAAGAGATCTGGAACCTGGTCCAAGAACCATGGACCGTCCAGCGCGTATTTCCGAAGAAAGGGCAGCCAGACTTGACTAGGCCAGTATGGGGCAAGTAAAATCATGTTGCACTGCAAGTGAATCGCCTTCTGGATCACCTTGGGAAGAAGGGGAACCGGTGGAAGGGCGTACAGTAGGCCGGTGGGCCAAGGTTGGACTAGGGCGTCCTTGGGAAACCCCCCCCCCCGGAACTGGGGTGAGAGAGAAGAACTGTAGACATTTCGTGTTGAGAGGAGTTGCAAAGAGGTCGCAACAAGGAGTTCCCCATCTTCTGAAGATCTGAGTTGCCACCTGTCGCTCAGAGACCACTCGCAAGGGAGAGAAGAGTTCTGCTCAGTCTGTCGGCTATCACATTGGATCTCCCCGGAATGTGTGTTGCTACCAAGAAACGGTTGGTTGCAATAGCCCAATCCCATACTTTCATGGCCTCTCTGCAAAGGGGGTAGGACCTGGTCCCTCCCTGCTTGTTCAGGTACCAGACCACTGACATGTTGTCGGACTGAACGGCAATCATGCCTTGGGGGAGGCAACTGTGTAGTGCTTGTAGCGATAGAAGCACCGCCCTCATTTCCAGTATGTTGATGTGTAGGGAACTCGCCGGGTGCCACTTGCCTTGGACTGACCTGCCCAGGTAATGTCCCCCCCACCCCGTCTGGGAGGCATCCGTAGTCAAAGTGGCCACTGGAGGTGAAGGAACGAAGGGTCGCCCCTGATCCAGGTTGGAGGAAAGAAGCCACCAACGGAGGTTCTGCTTGCACGTCTCCGTGATCATAATGAGGTGACTGAGAGGGAGATCCTGATACGACCACTGAACTGACAGGAGCCACTGGAGAATCCTCATGTGCAATCTTGCTAAGGGAACTAGGAGAACGGTAGCCGACATGGAACCCAACAGTTGTAGGACCATCCTTGCTGGGGCTCGGCATTTGAAGAGCAATGCTCGGACTTGAGATTGTAATGTTTCTATCCTCTCTGTAGGAAGATAGACCCGCATTTGCTTTGAGTCTATCTCTACTCCGATAAACCGTATGCGCCGAGATGGCAGCAACACGGACTTTGCCCAATTGAAGAGGATTCCTAGGGAGTCGCCTAGAGAAATAGTGGCTGCTAGGTTTTGTAACAGTAGACGCCTGGAGGTGGCAGTTAGGAGCCAGTCGTCTAGATATGGAAACACCTGGAATCCTAGACTTCTCAGGTGAGCAGTCACCACTGCCAAACATTTGGTGAACACCCTGGGGGCTGTGGTGAGACCAAAGGGCAGTGCACGGAACTGGAAATGACTGTCTCCCAGGCTGAAGCGCAAGTGTCTCCTGGATGCCTGATCTATCAGTATGTGATAATAGGCGTCCTTGAGATCTATGGAGCACATCCAAACACCTTTCTCCAGCAGCGGGAGAATGGATTGTAAAGTGACCATCCAGAACTTGGACTTCCTGACAGAATGGTTGAGCTTGCTGAGATCCAAGATGGGCCTCATGTCCCCGGTCTTTTTTGGCACCAAAAAGAATCTTGAGTAAGTCCCTAATCCGGTCTGGTCTTCGGGGACCGGTTGGATGACTCCTTTTTGAAGCAGCTTTGAAATTTCGAAGGCTGCGAGATCCCATTGACTGGGTGGGGGGGGGGGAGCTGCGAAAAGGGGATGTTGTAACCTCCGGCTATGATTCGGAGCACCCATCGGTCCTGGGTGATATTCTCCCAGGCCTTTAGGTGCCTCGAAAAACGACCCCCGACTGGCTCCGGAGCGGCGCAGTCGGGCAATCCTTCAGGGATGCTGGAAGGTTGAGGAGCCACGAAAGGACTCGTGGTCTCCAGTGTTGCGGGGGCCCCTGCCGCCTCTGGGACGGCGTCTTCCTGAAAAATTTCCCCCTCCTCTGCCTCTAGAAGGGGGATCATCCTGCTGTGAGGGGTAAGTCTTCTGAGATTTGCGGAACCACATTTCCCCCCCCTCTTCTAGCCTTGGGATAAGGCCGGAAGGGAGTGGAAAACCGCGCCCCTACGGCAGTCAAAGTCTTACCCTCTTGTTCACAGCGGGTCAAGGTGTCCTTTACCTTGGGTCCAAACAATGAGGACCCATCAAAGGGAGTGTCGGCAAAGGAAGACTTGAAGGCCTCCGCAAAATGACACAGGCGGAGCCAGGCTTGTCTCCGTAGAGCAACACCTGTACCCGCCGCTCTACTAGCCCCTTTGGCCGCATATGATATGAGCCTCATGGACGAGTTCGATATCGATGATAGAGTAGTCAACTGAGAGCTAACCGTCTGGGCCAACTGCTCAGGTAGGTTACCAGAGAGGGTATCTGACAGCTCCTTGACCAGATCCCTCTGCAGTCTGGTGAAGTGCGCAAGGTAATTCAGAGACCTTAAAGTAAAGTAAGGGCCGCTGAAGTAAGGGTGCACTTCCCGTACCGATCCATACTCCGGGACTCTTTATTAGGAGGGTGGACGGACGTTGAAGCCTCTGCCACATCTTGCTGGGTAGCAGATGCCACCACCAGGGCATCTACGGCCACACCTTTGGATAAGAATTCCTTTTCTGGGGGGGCTGACAAAACTTTATTCGGGCGAGCTGGCACCGGTTCCACAGAATCTGGTGCTCCACGCCTTCGAGAGATCAAATCCAGGAGCTCATCGAAGGGCGGAGACACCCAGGAGGCGGAAGGCTGAGCCCCGAAGGCCTTGAGGAATACCGACTCCTCAGCGGAAGGGGGTTTGGATTGCCAGTCGCCTCGTTGTTTTTGAATTTTTAAGATGTCCACAAAGGAGACATCGTCCGAGGACGACTTGGGGGACCCCTCCGCATCATCGAGGTCGGTGTCTGAGGTGAGAGACTCATCAGGTGAGTCAACGTGCTTCCTCTTACACTGTCTCTTCCTGGGAGGTTCCTCCGAAGAAGCTTCGGAAGGACCCCCAGGAAGGGAGGAATCCCCAATGGGGGTGACCTCAGGCTCCAGGGCTCCGCTGTCCTGAGACAGGGGGACAACAAAGGAACAAGTCTCCATGCCAAGGGAAGGTGCCAGAGAGATGGTGGAGGTAGCCAAGGAAGATTTGGCTAAAGCACTCCTCATGGCCCTGAAGGCCGGACCCCCAGAGTCCTGGGACGGTCCGACCCCCGAGGCCACAAAAGCAGAAGCCACTCCCGCAGCCGAAGCACCGAGAGGGAGGCTTGGAACCGAAAGCATCGAACCCGAAATGTCACCCCCGGGGCCGACCGAGGAGGTCCGTGTACCTAACTCTGACCCGAAGGTCGGGGTTGGAGTAAGGGTCGGAGCCGACCCGAAAACCTCCACCGGCTCCACCAGCACCGACTCCAATGGTGCCGAGGCTGTTGGAGGAGGAACCAAAACAACAGGGTGGACAATCGGCTCCGGAGCCGACTGGGCTGGAGCAGATACTAACTTTTGAAAGACTGGAGACTGAAACAGCCTTTGAAGTACCCTGTCAATATCCGAATCGGACATCCTCGAGGACCGAGAAGAGACCGATCGGGCCCGAGTTGACTTCTCCGCCGGTTCCGAAAGACTGGGGGACCGGCTCCGAAAAGTCTCAAGTATTATCGGCGCCGAGGGAGATTCCACCAGCAATTTCCCTCGGAGCCGACGGGGACTTCGGCGCCGAGGTAGAAGAGTCTGAGTGTGCGACCTTTCTTGGCTCCGAAACCACTGGAGCCGAAGGTGACCCACCTCTCGATGCTCGAGCTCTCGGCTCCGAGGACAGAGGAGTCGAGGCTGGAGGCACCGAGGCAGACCATTCCGACCTCGGCTCCGAAGTCCGTGGAGCCGACGGAGAAGCCTGCCTTGATTTCTTTGCTGTCGGCTCCGATGGACTGGTCGGAGCCGAAGACGTCTTCTTCCTGGAGGGGGAGGGGGAAGAAGATAAAGCCTCCTCAAAGGAAGAGGAGATCATCCCTTTCAATATCAATTTGTTTTTCCTCTCTTTGAGGACACGGGAGGAAAAAGCGTGGCATACACTACACGACTCTTGAAGGTGCTTAGGCCCTAAGCAATAAACACACAGAGAGTGATCATCCGTTATCGACATTTTGTACCCACACTTGGTACATTTTTTAAAACCCGAAGGTCTGTGTTCCTTCGACATCACTAGAAAGCAACCAAAAACCAACTAGGGACAAAAATTAAGCACACAAGCCAAATCCCTCTAACTTAAGCAGGATCGACCAAAGGAAACTATAACAACGCTCTAACAGAGCGCGAGGGCAAGGCCCCTCTAACTAAAATGGGACCTAGACGTTAGAAAAACAAATACCACCCAAAACAAATTATACAACAATTTTTTAACAATTTTTTTAAACAGCAAGGCCTGAACGCAGCCCTAAGTAGAGCGCAAGGGAACCCCCACCAGTTAAAGCGGGAAACCTAACGCCAAGAAATTCACACAACTTTTTCCACAAACAAAACACTCAACAAGTGATAAGTAGCTGTTAAAACAGCTTTTGGGTGAAAAATTAGAGAAATTCTGACAGAAAACTTGTCAGTAAAGAGTACTTAGCCCAGCCAAGTCGAGACCACGTCTATTGCTGTCAAGCGGCAAACGAGATCTGGGGAAGTAGTGGTGGTGCATCCTGGGATGTAGAATAGCTCAGCCAATTAGAGACTTCGCTCTATAGTATAGCGTGCAGAGTCGGAGCCGAGGATCGGCTCCGAACCCATCAGTACAGAATGTAGGCGAGATAGGATCACATAACATCATAATACTTGATACTCATATAGCCCAAGCCATAAAAAGTACACAAAAAACTAGGTTGCCTCTACAGGAGCAAACACTATCTTACCACCAAGACCAGAGCCATTATTGCCAGAACTCACTTTATTTCAAAATTACTATAGGCATCTGCTATCTTTACCAACCTTAGTAAATGAGATAGAACAAGTTTCTAATTTAGTTCTAATAAAGTTCTAATAAAATTTCAAAGTTTGCTAAGGTGCCAACTATAGATCCCACCACTGCTTGAATTCTCCTCTCCGCTAACATACAGTCAGCTCATCATGGCCCATCAACCAGCCTTACCAGCCCTAAATAATTTACTCTCCCACTACTCTAATCAGACTCTTTGCTCTAGCAACAAGGCACTAATAAAAAGAACTAAAAGCAAAAACAATGCTGGAGAATCCCTCTACTCATGCAGTATCGCCAAAACCAACACCCTACTTCTAAACATTAAATCCACAACTAACGTAGCTCAACTCAAAAAACTAAAACCCCACCTATCTGCTAAATGGATCTGCCCATGTACAGAACCTGGCTAAACAACTGACTGGCACTACACCATGCCAACTAACAGTATCTATCCCCAACTAATTTGCTCTGAGCTCACTCAGACTTCGGTCACTAATCAATTCCACTAACTCTACTGCACACCCATTAACCAGTATCCATAACTTATCTTTCTGTCCAAACTTGTATATTTTGTCCAACCCTGTAAAGACAGCTATATGTACAATCTGTATGTTTGCATTTTTTTTTATGGAACCTTCCAATTGCAACTATTTGATTATTAATTTCTTTTAATCTCTTAATTTTTTATTTTTGCAATTTTTTTTTTCAGAAATGTTTTTGTTGTTCATGGAGCTTTTCTCTCCAGGCCACTGCTGAAAATGGACTTGTTGTCCAGCTGGACATTCCCGGTAAACAAATGTACAATAAACAATACTTGTACAGGTCAGTCATAATTATTTATCAACTACAGTAGAATTATTAACAATTTAAAGAATTTACTTGATGGAGTCAAGAATTTAGTGGGTTGAGTTGATTTCTTCTAATTTAGGATTACCTGGATCTGAAGAGATACGGCTACACAGCTAGGGTTCATATACATAACTCAAGCAGATGGTTATAAATCAAAGGTGGAAACAGATGATGAAATTGGGGGGGGGGGGGTAAAAGAACTCTGATGCACCTTTTTTTAAGAAGCAAACAATCATACCAAGTACTGTGAATAAAGCAGTAAAATGTATTGTAAAAAAAAAAAAATAAATAATAATAAAAATAAGTCAACACAGGAATTGACAAAGGCTACTGTACCAACAGAGGTGGGTACCGACTGGAATGCTAAGGTACTGCCAGTAAATAAGTATGGAATGAAAAGTAATAGAGTAGAATGATGTCAAGCAGAAGTTTGGTAGAGGCTGCCTTCCCTACCTGGGCTCAATAATAGAGGCAAAGAGAAAAGGAATAGGGGAGTGTCAAATGAAAGGCTAGCTCGTAGGTAGGAGTTTTTAAATTGAGTGTAGGACAAAAACTGCTGTTAAAAAGGGATAATTAGCTAGACATACAAAACACTGCACGTTAACTATAATAATAAATCAAACAAGGTTAGTAAACACTGTGAAAAGACAATGGAAAGGCAGTTTACAAAAGGAGCAAACAATGTATGCAACAAAGTCCAGACATTTTAAGACTTCTACATGAAAAAAGCATTTGCATAAACATTTTATAATCCAAGTAGACTTCAGAAGAGTTTGACTTTGGTAGACAGGAAACATTAGAGGGATGGGAATGAGAAGACAGAGAAAGTAATTGGGAATGTTTATTTTTTTGGAAGGTAACCAGTTGGCAGATCTTAAAAATTACATAAAGTATTTTGATGGAATTATTGAGGGAACACATGTTTGTAACACAAAAAAATATATCATTTTGAGCTGGGATGTAGGATCTGAGCTGCCTAGACTTATTAAGACCAGGCCAAGTTTAAAGCTACTGGCTAGAAAAAAAAAACTAGGAAATCAAAATATAAACGGATTGTAATTTAATTATTGAATAGTGCAAAGGAAATGAAAGAACTGAAGGTTGGATCTTTAGAAAGGGGAAGCAGTACAGCACATTTCATTGAAATGGAATTTATGGAAACAATACATGCAGCATAATGTTGAGGAGAAGCAGCAAGTTTTAAGGGAAAGCAGAAACTGAGTATGAAAAAATATATTAAATGAAACAATGGACAGCAGTGATGATTTGTTTTTTTATTAATATACATATATTTATGTTACCATTTAAAATGCAATGATTGAGAGGTTAGAAAACCCCACAATATTCAAAATGAATATGTAATGGAAATGAATAACATATTTAAGAGATCAGACCTGGTGGACAGAACACCTAAAGAACTGGGGAAGGAAGTTTGCAATACTGTCTAGGAGGTACTAGTAATGTTTGTTCCAAGTAGAAAGATGATTAAAAAGGCAATATGGACATCCATAGCTCTCAACCTTCCATCTCCAAAATGAGGAACACTCGCCTTCATAATGTGGAACAAATGGGCAAAATGTGGAACACATACTAATGGCTTACAAACAACTTCAACTAGGAAGGTCATACGATGGTTAAAATATGCTGGTTTTACTTATAAAGAAGATCCTTTAATGAATTAATATGATTAATTTCTATTTACCATGGATTTCACTTAACAGAAATTCCTAACACTGAATGTGTGACAGATTCTTTCAATGTGGAACTTTGAGGAACTTCGAGGAACGTGAACTTTTTAAGCCCCCAAATGAGGTACGTTCCTCGTAATTAAGTAAACTTGAGAGGTACGTGGACATCAGAGGAGGTAAGGGGACAGCAAAAGGCAACAGAAACAGGGACAATGTCAAACTGAAGAGCAACAAGACAGTAGACGTATTTAAATAATCAGAACAAAGAAATGGAAGACAACAGAATGAAAATACAAGAGATCCCTTCAGGAAGGCTTGCAATACTAAAGTAAACATCCATGCAAAAAAGAGCTAAAAAAGATATTCAGAGCAGGTGCTAGGAATATACAGAAGAACCCCAACATAAATGATACATACAATAACATGGTTTCTGATCTAGAGAGACACATCCCGAAGAGTGAAATTAAATTAGCCTTAGAAAGCCTTGCTAGGCTGCAGGAAGTGATACAATTTTCAACTGAAAAGTTTAAAACCCCACAAAATATATGCTGTCTTACAGTCTTCTTCTTCCAGCTTTTCCCGGTTAGGAGTCGCCACAGCAGAACTCCGATCCACTAAGGATTGGCAGTAGATTCTTTTTATGGTGCCGTGTTGCCAGCTCGGCGCCCAACCTTCAATGAAGGCATGCCCATTCATGCATGTCTTTCGAATGCCACCCAACCGTGGGGAGGACATGCAGACTCCACACACAAGGCGCTCCAGCTGAGAATCGAACGGGATAAACTCTTGCTGTGAGGCGACAATGCCACTGCTGCACCACCGCGGCTTCACCGTAACTCCTGTGTAAATAAAGAGTAAATTTACAGGAGGATGTTTCCAGTGCAAATGAGGAAGTATTCAAGCTACTCTATCCTTGGTGACCAAAATTAAAATTATGCAAAGGAAGACCACCACTAAATATCAGAAGAAGTATCACAGAAGGTTTAGTGCCAAAAAATGTATAAAAGGTTCCTTAAAAAGGCCACTGAATGGCCAGACATTTTCTACTGCATCAGATTTCAGTGTAGTTGCAGTAAATCCCTTAGCTAAAAGCAGATGCCTGCCTTTTCTAGTCCAGGTTCCAAAGCTTTCACAGGATTTTCTACATCCTATGCCCTAGACACTGCTTAAAAGCAGGAGCTGCTCACACCACTATTTATTTAATTTATTTTGCTGCAAAAGCAAGCGATCTTCACTCTGTTCTGTAGCACCCTTTCCAACTGACTGTGAAACTGGGTATGTATTTTTCTCATAACTTGTCTTTTACATTAATCAATTTTTTTTCCATTATTCGACTTGTCTGTTAAAATGTTAATTGGACTTTCTATAATTTTCAGAGGTCCATTATGTCATCAGGAAAGCATTTTTGTGGGGAATTCCAACTTTACCAAAAACAGCTTTCATTGGGAGTGTCTTTCTTGTTTACAAAAAGAACACAAAGACCTACAATGGTGTACCACAGATGGAACAGACCATAAACATGGATATATCTGTCCTTGCCTGCAGGGACACACCTGGCACAGCTAAAGGTGTAAAAGACATGGGGTAGAAGAAATCATGTAGCTACACATCGATGTAAAGGTGCAGGTAAAACTGTTTCCTTACATTGTGGTATTTTTCAAGCAAATAGTAAACTACATCAAAAGCTCCTCTGACACCAGACGACCTGTCAGAAATTTATTTAATGGGGGACTGATGAAGTAGCTCTGGAAAGCTACCTCCACTGCTCCCTTCAAGACTCACATCCTAGATGCCGGTTCTGTAAACTGGGCAAACCCAGATAACTGGTTTATCCTGGAAAAAGTATTGCTTGGAATTTGCCAACACACTTGAAACAACACAATAGTGACCATTGGATTGAAAAAGGTTAGTATATATTCAAAGCCCAAAGAAGGGCAATGCTAAAGAGTCCTCAAATTATCAAACTGTATTTGTTTCATATGCTTGCAAGGCAATGCTCAAGATTTTGAAAGCTCGATTCCTGCAACTTATGGACCAAGAACTGCCCAGAAGTACAAGCTGGTTTTAGAAGGGGTAGAACAACCAGACGTAAATTACCAGCATCTACTGGATAAAAGAGAAAGCAAAGAATGCCCAGAAAAATACTTCTGCTTTATTAGCTACACTAAAGCCGTTGGAATGTGTGACCATAACGAACTACAGCAAGTTCTTAGAGAAACTGGGATAACAAGTCACCTTTACTTGCCATCTGAAGAATCTGTATGCAGAAGCAATAGCAGTTAGAATGGGTCCACTTCTAAATATTGAAAGCTCATAATCTTGAAATTCAAAATACTGAAGCCAAAATTTTCAAAGTTCAAAATACTGAATTTCATAATATTGAAAAAACGGAGTACACCAACATAAAGAAAAGGTATTATTCTTCAACTATTAGTAGGGGGAACAAGCCCCCCTGAACCCCCCACAAAAAAAATATATCAACTCCAAGATTGCACTCCACAGAAGAAAATGGCAAATAAACCATTACGTGCTTTATGAGTGCCTGTTGTAACCTTAGTCATGTTCCCTTTTAATTTGCTACACCACAACATAACTCATCTTAGTGTAGTAAAGTGCGAACTTGGAGTTGATATATTAAAGTAGCAGGGGGTGTGGGGGACTTGCTCCCCTGCTAATAGTTTGAGTAACCTAACATGCTTTGTCTTTTATTTGTTTCTCTATGTATTTCATGTAGCATATAGTAAGTGTTACTATCCTGTAGTTTTTTCAGTACTGTGAAATTTAGTATTTTGAGTTTTCATTATTTTGAACTTTCAAGATTTTGGCTTCAGTATTTCAAGATTATGAGCTTTCAATATTTGACCCTTTAGAACACAGTGTAGAATAACTGACTAGTTCAAGATTGAGAAAGAAGTGCGACTAAGCTGTATAGTCACCTTACTTAATCAAATGAAATGCAGGGTTCAACAAATCCAGTGCTAGGATCAAAACTGCCAGAAGAAATATTAACAACCTCTGATAAAAGGATACCACTGTGATGAATAAAATCGAGGAAGAGTAGAACTGCTTGCTGATGAAGGTGTAAACAGTACAAGAGTTGGCCTGGTTTACTAATCATGAAAACAAAAAATAAATGTCATCTAAGCCTCTCATTCTTTTGCAAACAAGTGGGGAACACATGGAGGCAGTTACAGATTTTATGATTGTGGGCTCAAAGATCTCTACAGATGGGGGCTGCAGCCTCAAAATTAAAAGACTTACTTCTTGGAAAAAATCTATTGTAAACCTGATTAAAATTCAAAGTGCAAAAACAATGCATTGTCTAATGTCCATATGATCAAAACTATGATTTTCTCAGTAAATACAGCTGAGAGAATTAACAATAAATTAAGGCCATGTGCCAGAAAAATCTATTCTTTTGAACTAAGGTGTTTGACAAAACTTGAAAATACATACACTGCAAAAAAAAGTCAGATCAAACAATACTTAGAGAAATAAACTGTTCAATGAAGGTCTGATAGGCATTAGTTAGGGTGGGACAAAGGAGACAGCTGCCATGGGCATAAGGTGTTAGTGAGCACAATGTCACCAGCACAGTACCAACAATCAGAAATGAATTGCATTACTATACTTACAGTCAAGGCTGAAGTGCTTTAGCTCTTAGGGTGTGGTATAAGCTGCAACAAGCCACATAGTACAACTTTCAAACAAAGTAGTTTTTTTTTTTTGCACTATTCAACTTAAAGCTGAAGGAAGTACTAGAACACCTACCTACAGCTCTGTCTGAAACTGAAATACTTGGGGGAATCATAATGCAAAGGTAAGACTTACCAGAGAAGACGTGATGCTGGGAGAGCATGAAAGGAAAACTGGGATGTTACAGAGGCTTAAAATCAATAATGGATATGAATTTGCAAAACCTTGAAAGAAGCAGCTGTTGACCCTGAGGTCACAGATAATGTCATTTAGTTGAGTCAGACTATCTTGTCTGTCTGTAATACAGTCTTTAATCTGGGAAAAGGGTTGGAATTTGGTAAAGTATAGGATGACTGAAAGTAAGAAAGCACAAGTGTTTAACCCTTAGACCAGCACAACATGAAGAAATGCCATGCTTGTGCAGACGTGTACCTGAATTGTGTAGAATAAGTCAAGAAAGTCAATCGTGCAAAGATAGATATTTGGAACAATTGGCCACAGGGGGAAACATTTAGAGATATTAGTTACTGCACATCTTCACAATTACAGTAAAGGCACTGCATATGCAAGAAAATTAAATTAATAATGGAAATAAAAAAAAAACTGTCACAGCTGTAAAGTCAAAGGGCAAATGTTAAACACAATATATAGGTTCATAGGTAGGTACTAGGCTATTGGCCCCTAGGGCATAAATAAGCCTAGCCAAAATGTTTCGGCTTGCCCCTCCCATGTGATTTAGTTACCTGCGCCTCTGTCGAGCAGGGCCACAGAAGTGATTCCCGGGGTGAATTTCCTGTTCCCCATCCACTCAAGATTATTTTTAAAGAGTGCTAATGAGGAGCTCTACCTCAAATATATGGGGACCTTATTCCAGAGCTGGGGGAGTTTCTGGGACACCAATCTTTCCCTCCAATAAGTCCTGTTTATTGTAGTGGTCAGGTTAAGGTCCCTAGAGCATGTAGCTCGGGTAGATTGGGTTTTCCCTAGGTGGAGCATTTCCAGCAATTTGGGGTTTGACATAGCCTTGTATGCCAGGCAGAGATCACCTCTGAGTAGCTGGTATGCAATCGAGTACAGTTGAAGTTTTTTTAGCCTGGTGGTATAGGGCATCTGTTGTAAGCCCGTTATCCTCTTGGTGAGGTATTTTTGAGGCCTCTCCAGATGTTGCTGGTGTCTAGTAAGGTACATCCTAAATGGGCCATTGTACTCAATAATGGGTCTAATGACTGATGAGTAGAGGGGGACAATAACTTTTTTTTCTAGATGCAAACCCCTTTGTGATAAGGTGGGCCATGTAGATGGATTTTCTAACCACCTTAACGATGTGGTTACTGAAGGAGAGGTTACTGTCCACCTGGGTCCCTAGGTCTCTTATCACACTCTCTGTGTTAACTGCCACCTATGTGGTAATTCGTAGGTACTTGTTTTTTTCCCGAAGGGGATGACAAAATGCACTTTTTGGCAATCAGCTTGAGGCCATGATTTTGGCACAATGTATCTGTTTCAGTGACACCCTTTTGAAGGATATCTACATCAGTAGGAGTTTCGATTATGGAACCCAGTTTGCAGTAGTCTGCTAACTTTGTTAGCCATAGTCCTCCTGTGTTTGCTTGTACCTTGAAGTAAATACCGAACAGGAGAGATCCCAAGACTTAGCCCTGGGGTACTCCACTTGTCACCGGTTTGGCGTCGGACCTAGCGTTTCCTATTTTCACTGTATGGGTTCTGTCCATGAGCCAGTTAGCAACCCATCTTGTAATGTAGGGGTTTATATTTAGGTTAGTGAGTGTCTATAATTCCCCGAGTGGGGAATGGTATCACATGCTTTCGCAAGGTTAAGGTATGCCGTGTGGACCACCTTTCCCTCATCAGTTGCTTTGGTGACAGTCTCGAAGTAGTCAACCAGGTTTAGGAGACATGACTTGCCCTTTACGAAACCAAATTGAGTAGGGTCCAGGGTCTGTAGGTTCCCAATGTTGTTGTTTACGAGTTCCATGATGATGCACTCCATGGCCTTGCAGACGAGGCTCATCAGGCTGATGGGGCGATAGTTCCCGGGGTCGGTGGTGGCTCCTCCCTTGTGAAGGGGGATGACCATTGCCATGCGCTACTCAGTGGGCACATAGCCCGAGGCTGTGGTTGAACATGGCGCTTAGGTGAGGGATAAGTTTGTTTTGGGGTACATGTAACATGCAGCCTGGGATGCGGTCTGGTCCCATGGATGCTGTGTTTTTTGCTTTAGAAAGTGTTGTTCTCACTTCTGGTATAGATATGGGCCCTTTAGAGGGTGGGGGTGGGGGGGGTAAAGTTTTCACTGAACCTATCTGCCAGTATATTGGCGATATCAGTTGGTTCTGTGAATTTTGAACCATTATGTTGCAGATCTGAGAGATGCCATTTAGGTTCTTAACATAGCTAAAAAATGCTTTGTGGCTGTCCTTGGTGTCCAGTGCGAATTTTCTTTCAAAGCTCGCCTTTGAGGATTTAATAAGGGATCTTAGCTTTTTGCTGAGGTTGGTCAGGAAGCTCTTCCCTTCCTGGGTTTTTACTCTTTTTTTGTGGTAACTTCTTCATTCTATTATAGAGTTTGTTTATGGCCAGGGTCCACCAAATTAGTTTCCTTTTTTTGGAGGAATGGGTCTTGGTTTTGTTCAGGATAGCACGGTCCATGCACTCATGCAAGTGCTTCTGTGTGGGCTACAGCAGATTCAACCAAGTTGTCATTCTGCATGGGAGTAACGAAGATTTCCACCTCTGTCTTAAGTAGCATAAAGTTTGCTTTGGAGAAGATTTTTCACTGAGGTTTTCTTGGAGGGGGGGGGGAAGAGGGTGGTATGTGGATATCGAGGGTGATGTGTTTATGGTCTGATCTAACCAACGAGGAATTTACTTCAGGTATGGAGCACTTGTCCCCCATGTTGGTGATGACCAGGTCCAGTATATTGTTGCCCCTTGTGGGATGTTGATAAGCTGGTCCATGGCATTTGAATTAATTTATTCCAGGAAGTGTTGGGCAAAGGTATTTGTGCTTGAGTAGTTTTCCCAGATGATGTTTGGGTAATTGAAGTCACCCAGTATTAGGGTGTTTGGTTGGACTCGTGTTTTCCAGTACCTCGAGGAACAAGGAGTGGGGGTCTTGGGGCAGGGAAGGTGGTCTGTAGCAGTTTTGCCCATTGTCAGTTGCACTTGGATGATCTCAGAGGCATCGTGCTTTGCAATTAGTCTGGAGGTGTGGTTATCATTGATGAATATGGATACGCCACTTTAAACAGACACTCAAATAAGGTGATAAAACTGCAAAACTCAGAGGTCGAAATGAAGAAAAGGTTGGCTGAATAAAAGACTGCACAAAAAAAAGGTTTCAGCAAATAATAGAATTAGAGGACAGAGCATGTGAGGAAAACCTGAGATTTTCTGCTGTACTCGAGAAGCTGCAAGGAAGACTGTATTAATTTCATGAAAGCACGAATAAGCAACTGGACTGGTATTCCACAAAAGGAATTGTTAACTGAATAGGCACATTGTGTGTATGCTCCAAACCTGGCACTGAGAAAATAACCTAGACCTTTAATAGTAAAGATGTAATCTTACCAGCAAAAAAATTGATTCAGACAAAACTTTGGCAGAAGGATAAAGTACTAAGAATGGGAGACAGTGTTTGTAGAAAAAGACTACTCATTGTACACCAGGCAGAAGAGGAGTAAATTTATTCCATTCAGGGAACAACAAGAACCATGAGTGAGATTCACACTGCTGTACCCAGCTATCTTCAAAATATTTTCCCTGGAGGAACAAAATCTTTTTTTGATGAAGTACATGCTAAAGAAGTAGTACAAAGGTTTGCCCAACAAAAAGTGAGCTGTGAAACAGAGATTCTGCTTCTTGTTATTCTGGTAATAAAGACCACAGAGAGACCGAGTCAGTGAATCCTTTCCTAGTGTTTCAACAGAAAATGCTTGAGAGAGGGAAAAAAAGCAGAGGAGTTGACTAGAAGAATTGAGAGTACACTGGAAATGAAGCAGAGACAGGGTTTGGGAAATGAACATGAACAGGAATAGAACAAGGAAATCTGGATAATATTGGACTTTCTTGGACTTTGTTAAACTTGTAAGGGATTCTAAAGCACATACCCTACTTCTGGTCATTAATGTTCGGAAAAATACTCAGGTGAGGGGAAGAGAAGGGAGGAAGTTAACCAAGTAAAATAAATTTTCTTAATAGTACTTTTTAAACGAAGCATGACTTTCTTTGCATGTTACAAAGTAAATTGTTTCAGTTATTTTTAAGTGTAATGGAGATTCTAATGTAAATAGGTGCTCCTGTTTTCTCTTATTTTTCCTTCTCCCTTCTCTTTCTCCTTGTTCAGATTTAAGAAATGTAGGCACTGCAATGTAAAAAAAAAGATCTCATTAAAAGTGCATGACAAAAGAAAAATCAGCGTGCTTTTTCTCATTCTTGTATAGAAGGACAAATGGGTAAAGACCATTAGCTTTAACAAGTTTTAAGAAAAAAACAAGACTGCTCTGTCTGAAATGCTGTGTGAGCAAATTGAAGGGCAAGGATTTTTTTGAGCTATGACACAGAATCAGAATTGCCTAGACATAGTAAGGCCTTACTGAGTTCAATTCTGATGGATGCCAAAAAAAAAAAAAAAAAAGCAATTACTAGAAAAAGAAAATCAAAGTCCAAACCAACTTTAGTGAAGATAGTAACTGAGAAGAAATAACTAGAACTTGGATCTTTAAAAAAAGGGTAGGAGCAAATTACATTGGAAAAATGGGAAATGTGGGATCAATACATGCAGAGGAGGAATGAGGTTTAAAATGAGGAAGGATTTGAATTTGCTATATAATCGTTTACTACTTTTAATATATCCAGTCATTAGCAATGTATAATGTTTGCTGTTTGCAGCTACAGTTGTGTTGGCATGGTTTGTAACGTATAATGTTTGCAACTGAGATTGTGTCACTTTGATTTATACAAATATAAGATTACATACATCTTACGTAATAAAGACGTTTCTTGTAAAAAAAAAAAAAGTTGCAAATAGATCTAGGACTTTTGAACGAAAGTTCAAAAGCCCAAATCCAAAGCCACCAAACACACTAAAGAAAGCACTTTCATCGAAAAAGCGCTTTCGTTAAAGTATGTAAAAAAAAAAAACAAACAATCTACTTCAATGCAGGGGGGGCAAGCCCTCCCACTTTAAATATTCTCACTCCAAGGTCACACTACAGTGAGGAAAGGGGAATTTTCCCTTACTGCACCGTAGTATGACCGGAACAACAAGCATACTTAAGTGCTGCTTCGGTGAACAGCACTTTTGCGCAAGTATGCTCACCAAATTAGGATTCAGTGAAATATGCAGTCGAGCATCTGTATGGATATACATGTGTGTGTGTTTGTGTGTGTATGTATATTTTATATATATAAAAAATACACATACACACACCAGTTCTGAACCATGAATGAATGTAAATGCCATACTACTACAATGTACTCCCCTGCAGACTCTACCCTAAATGTATACTATCCCCCCATCAGTTTGAACAGGTTCGGGTAGTCCTAGCAGAAGTGACATGTGCAAATCCATTACTTCAATCAAGAATAATTTGTCTGCAATACAATGGATTTACACGTGTGTGGAAGGGCAGTTGTTAATGAATGTTCATTAATTCTGTTACCTAATGAATATTCATAAAGTGAGACTCCTACTCAACTGAAACACAGACTATACTGGATATACACTATGAAAACATGAGTGTGGTATAGCAATACCACTACCAGTACACTTAAAATGAAAAAAAAAAAATGTTTGAACACTCAATCTTTTACAGTCAAATCTTATTATTGGGCAATTATGTTGAGATATATTTAAACTGACATTTTTTTTTAATTATGAGGCAGCCGGCAAAATTTAAGAGTGCTGCCTCAAGGTTCTGAGCTAAATAGTAGAGCAACTTTGTGGTTACTGTGAGTGTTGACTTATGTGCCCCACTTACAGGTTCTCAGCACAAGTGCTGAGGTGGAGCACAAAAATTAAGACTTCAGAACATCTCTAATTGTGTGTCTAAAAATTTTGTCTTCTTCCTTGTAGTTTTTTTATATTGTTTGCTTGAATATTTATTACCTACACTGTAGATCAGTGTGCATGTCTATAAGAAATCTCCTGTGGGCATGTACTAACGCTATTGATTACTGAGCATGTGCAGGGACAGAGTGGCATTTTGTAGTTAACTGTCGAGACGTAAGCATGCATGTGTGTAAACTCTGTCTGTTAATCAGCTTGTTTATGTTTATTGCTGCTGCTATCCATCCTGATGTTTTTAAGTAATAAAGCATCTTAAAAGAACTACCTCGCCTTGCTTGTCTTCTAAGTGTAGAGGAGGAACAAGTGACATGGTGTCAGAAGCGGGATGCGTAATGGCCAGAAAGAACTCCAGTTTCTCTACTTTGATTTCGAGAGGCATTCAGCTACAGTTGAAGTACATGTAGGAGTGGACTGTCTTTGCAGTATGTATAATTTCCAAAACGGGTCAGAAACGAATTTCTAATGAAACTTGCTCAAGCTATTTCTTATTTGCAAAAACATGAAATGCAGCATAGACTGCATTTTTTTGCCAAGCATATAATTGTATTAAGCAAAGCTAAGTTATCAGAAGTATATGAAGTGCTTGCAAGTTTGTGTAGTATTACAGTAAAGTTATTTCACAAAATACAGCCATTTCAGAGCATATTTTGCAACATACAGTGTTTTGAAGAGTTGATTTTGCATTTGTGTGTTACTGCAAGCTGCAGAGAGGCAGTTGGTTCATACAGAATTACAAGGGACATAACTTTCAGTGTATTTGTGCATATTTGTTGGCATGGCTGAAGGATTTTGAAAACCAGGTCCACTAGTGTTTGATTATAATATTGCCGAGAAATGGAGAATGTTTGAACAAGAGTACTACTTTTCCATACAGGCTGCACTTTCTGATAAAGATGACCATACAAAGGCATTTATTCTACTGAATTTAGCTGGGACAGAAGCCATTGAAAGGGAATGTTCATTTGTGCATGCACCTCCTATCTTTGCTGGAGAGGGGAACAGTCATACTGTTGTACAGGGAGAGTCACGGGAAGACCCCCCCCCCCCGAGTGCTTAAAATGTAAATTTACAGAAATGTGCAACCCCCCCGACCAACATTACAATGGAGAGACACTTATTTTACACAAGCAATCAAAAAACAGGTGAAATGTTTGTTGCATATATAACTGACTTGAGAAATAAAGCTAAAATGTGAAGATTTAGTGACTTAAGGGATGAACTGATAAAGGACAGACTTGTGTGCGGTATTAAAGATGATGCTGTGAGAAAGATTTTGCTTCGTGACAGTCATTTAATTTTGAATAAGGCCATTGAGATTTGTCAGATATACGAGCTCACAGAAAAGCACACGAATATGCTTACAAACGAGAAGTGCATGTTTCCAGTAACTTCTAAGCCTCACATTGATAGTATGCAGCACGTGGTTAAAATAAACAGACTCAAGCACATGGCAGCTATGGGGTTTACCAGGAACTGCTGCAGATCTCCCCAGAGCTTTCTAGCAAGTTCCAAAAACCACACAGCCTCAGTGAAGCATAAGAGTGAGTGAGTCAGCAAACTCAAAAGCATGGGCCCCACCCTAATTTCACTGTTAATTGCCATAACCGTGGTAGAAATAATGAATCTAAAAAGAGAAAAATGCTTAGCTTTTGGTCAACAATGCCACAAATGTACTAAATGGAATAATTTCAAAAGGTTTTGTAAATCAAAAGAATGTGTACTCTCTTTTTCTAAGAGAGATCATTTTAAGAAATGAGTTGATCAGTTAGACAGCAGTAATGTGGCATCTCCTACTTTTTATGTTGATGGTGTGTCAGTCATTAGTGATACAGTCATTGCAGTTGATTTATGGGCCAAGAATGAAGTATTTTGCACTTTTCGGATAAATGGAACCCATAGAGCTCAAAGTGGAATGTTATGTCTGCAGAAACATTTGCTAGAGTAAGTGCTGGTGAAAGGCTTGATTTGGTAAAGTGTGCGAAGCTTGTTGCATATGGTAGTGAAGAGATTCAAGCCGAAAGCTCAGTAGTGTTCTCATGTTACTCTGCATGCATTTTATGTGGTCAAGAGGCATGTCCAGTCATTTTAGACCTCAGAGATACTTTGAAAATGAGACTGCTTTTACTTAACAAGGAAGTTTACCATGTTAGCTTCAAAACACCACTACTCTAATTTTGCCCCGTCTAATTTTTCTACCTATGCTATCTATTCAAAGATAAATTAGATAAGCTTCCAGTTGCTTACTCCATGAAGTTAAACCAAGGGATCATTCCAGTTGTCAGGCCAGCCAGAAAAGTTCCAATAGCTCTGCAAACTTGAGTTAAAGCCGAACTGGACAGAATGGTGTAACAAGATGTGATTTGTCCAGTTGAAACTCCAACTGAGTGGGTATCTTCCATGGTGGTAGCTCATAAGAAAAGCTCAGACTACATCAGAATATGTACTGATCCACGAGATTTGAACATGGCACTGAAAAGACTCCATCATTCCTTAAAGGACCACTACGGGCAAATGATGAAGAAAACATATATTTTTATCTTGCCATGATTTACTACACCTCCCAAAGCTGCCTGCAGCAAAATAAGTACTCATTCCTAATTTTATTTTGTTTTTACTCTTCTGCCCTCATGGGGGCAGACATCGTGATTCCTTTGGAAAGCTAAATCTGTCCCATAATGTACAGACTGAGAACAAATAGCCCTACCATTTCTTGTCAGACTAGACTTTCATTCACTTAGAATGGAACACCTGAAAAAAAACTGCCAAGTTTGACAGTCTGCAGCTCATGTGTCATTGACTGGTATGCGCGGAGTTTTACAAATGTTGTTCCTACTGATGTACTACACATTCTCTGAAAGAAACTTGCAAAAGTGTCAACAAATTACTGAGATAAAAAAGACTTTTCACAAGGAGCAGTTTTGCAAGTTTCAGTTCCTGGCCATGTTACTCCTCCCATCTCCCCTCCTTCAGTGGGCTACAGTCTCACATTTCCAGCTTTACTACACTCAACTACTTAGTCAGCTTTGCATGACAATAGACATAAAAAAAAAATCACAGCCTGGTGTGCCACTAAATCTGTTCCCTTGTATGCCTCTATGTCTCTTCACTTCTGAATAGCATTTCCCAGGAATAAAAAAAAAAAAAAAAGAAAATGCATCAGTCCAGAGTTTAGGCCAGTCTATCCATTTAAAATGTGCACAGTAAAATATTCAACTTATAATGCATTTTGGCTGCTGACATGGTTATCTTTACATAGTTATTCTCTTATAGTACAACCTGAACTTATGGTATTTAATGATAAATTTTACAACAGTTCTCAGTTTCTTAACAATGACCTCCCAAGCCTCTGATGTGACCTAGTACTTTTTCTTACTATTGCTTTATCTAGTTTGTCTTAGTTGTATACCTGTAGCATGTCTCTCATCCTCTCAGCAACAGACTCCTGGAGAAAACTTCCAAAGCAGATACTTGTATTGAAAGAGCAGCAGCAGCTGTAGCAGTGAAACTACACTCCAAAACAATGCACTCAAACATAGTACTGACAAACACAGGGGAATGTATATGTCTGAATCAAGCAGTGATGAAATTGCTAGGGACTTCACTGAGCTCAATCTCTCCATTTCATAATCCATAACATTTGCCCACACTTACAAAGGCACACCTCCACCTTCCACAAACACAGCTACCCACACAACATACCAGTCAAATTTAAGGCTTTTCCCACCTCTCTGCAAAACACTGCTATAATAGCTTTGGCAAACAAATGAAAATGATTGATGGGTGTTGGTTTAAAACTCCCATCCATATCTCTCAACAATACAGATTTTTGCAGAAAGTCCAGATGTTTTTGTCTGTTTTTCAAAAAATTGCAGTTTTCTGTCAAATCATTGAACACTGAAGTCAGAAAGTTGACAGGCATTTGATGTTCAGACTTCATATCCTTAAGAAAATTCACTCTAATGCAAAACCTGTTTATCAACTTTCTAAGTTTGTAAGTGCAATATTTATAAATTGTCCCATTTTTGGGCCTTTGTCCCCCATTATTTATGGCCTTGTCCAGATTTCTTGTTCTATAATGTTGAGAGTTATGCTGCCATCCCTTCCTACCCAGTCCACTGCACTTGCACAAGTGTCCCCCTCAGCAGGGCAGCAAGCAGGTATCAGTGCAGACTTGCTTTATAGTTCTTTTACACCACACACACACACACACACACACACACACACACACACACACACACACACACACAGTAAATCTTGTTGTCCATGTTATTTATTCTTTTCCTTGGTTTCGTTTCTCTTACTTGTAATGTTACTTTTACTCATTTTTTCTCCTGCCTCCCATATCTACCCTAATTATTACTTCTAACAAATACTTTTTCTCACTCTTTCTTCTCTTCCCCTCCTCCTCTTCATCCACTATTTGAACTTTTCCACTCTGAAATTTGCTTTATGGCTAAATAATGAACTGTCACCCTTATAATGTTAGCACATTTCAGTGCTACACAATATTGTATTTAGTCTAATAGGTTCATAGGTAGTTACTAGGCTATCGGCCTAAGTACGCCTAGCCAACAAGTTTCCCTGCCTTATGCCACCCAAGAAAGTTATTTTCTTGTGCCACTGTCGAGCAGAGCCACAGAAGTGATTCCCGGGGTATATTTTCCTATCTCCCATCCACTAAAAGATTTTTCTTGAAAAGTGCTAATGAGGAACTTTGCTTGACATAGATGGGTAGCTTGTTTCAGAGTATGGGAAGTCTCTGGGACAGGAATCTATCTCTCCAGCATGTCCTGTTTATTGTGGTGACAAGGTTTAGGTCCCTAGAGCATGTAGCTCAGATGGATTGGGATTTCTTTAGGTGTAGCATGTCCAATAGCTCCGAGTTTGACATAGCTTTATATGTTAGGCAGAAATCACCTCGGAGTAGGTGATATGCTATGGAGTAAAGCTGGAATTTTTTTTAGAGGGTCAGTGTAGGGCATCTGTTTGAGGCCAGTAATCCTCTTTTGTGAGGTACTTCTGTGGCCTTTCCACCTGCTGCAAATGTCTTGTGAGGTACATTCCAAAAGGGGCATTGTACTCTATAATGGGTCTAATGAGTGTCAAGTAAAGGGGAACAATTACCTCTTTTTCCCTGGATGAGAACCCTTTTGTGATGAGGTGTGCCACATAGAAGGACTTCCTGACTACTGTAGCAATGTGATTATCAAAGGAGAGACTACTGTCCACCTGGGTCCCAAGGTCTCATCACACATTCGGTGTTAAGTAGACTACCACCTATGTCGTAGCTCACGGGTGCAGAGTTTTTACCAAAGGGGATGACAATGCACTTTTTGGCATCGAGCTTGAGGCCATGGCTCTAACACCAGGCATCTGTCTCAGTGAGGCCCTTCTGTAGGATGTCTACATCATTTGGGGAATCTACTATGGCTCCTAGTTTGCAGTTATCTGCAAACTTCATTAGCCAGAGGCCTTCTGTGTTAGCTTGTACTTCAGAGAAGTAAATACCAAACAGGAGAGGTCCCAGGACTGAACCCTGTGGTACTCCACTTGTCACTAGTTTGATGTCAGATTTGGAGTCTGCAACTTTTACAGTGAGGGTTGTCAGTGAGTCAGTTGGCAACCCATCTTGTGACATAGGGATTTATACCTAGTTTAGTGAGTTTAGCTATAATTCCAGAATAGGGGATGGTGTAAAAAGCCTTGGCAAGGTCAAGATAGGCTGTGTGAACCACCTTAGCCTCATCGACTGCCTCAGAGAAGTCGATTAGGTTCAGGATGCATGATCTGCCTTTCACAAACCCGAACTGGGTGGGGTCCAGAGTTTGGAGGTTACCAATGTCTTTGTTTAGGAGTTCCACGATGATACGTTCCATGGCCTTGCAGACCAAGCTCATCAGGCTAATAGGAAGATAGTTCCTGGGATCAGTGGTGGCTCCCCCTTTGTGGAGGGAGATAACTGTTGCTATGCGTCTTTCAGTGCGCACAAAGCCTGATGTGAGGCTATGATTGAACATGGTGCTTAGGTGTGGAGCCAGTTTGTTCTGAAGTTCGTGTAAAACGCAGCCTGGGATTTTGTCCAATCCCATGGATGCTGTATTTTTGGCTTTAGAGAGTGCAGCTTTTACCTGTGTAGTTGTGATTACATGGACTCTGCGTTCTTCGTGTATAGATATGGGCCCTTTAGGGTGCGAGAGGGTGGTAAAGATTAGCACTGAACCCATCTGCCAGAATGTTGGCAATATCAGTTGGTTCTGTAATTTTCATGCCGTTGTGCTGCAACTCAGAGCAGATCTGGGTGTTGCCATTGAGATTCTTGACATAGCTATAGAATGCTTTGTGGTTGTCCTTAGAATCATAGCTAGCTTTGGAGGCTCTTATAAGGGATCTCAGAGTCTTACTGAGGCTGACCAGGGAGCTCCACCACTCATGAGATTTTACTCTCTTTTGCAACAGTTTCTTCCTTCTGTTGTACAGTTAGTTTATGGCAGGGGACCACCAGATTGGCTTCCTTATTTTGGAGGATAGCTTCTTGGTTCTGTTTGGGACAGCACAATCCACGCACTCATGCAAGTGCTTATAGAGTGCATCTGTGTAGGACTCAGCAGTTGTAACTGTATTGGCCGTCTGCATGGGTGTCATGAAGTTCGCCACTTCTGTCTTAAGAAGCATGAAGTTGGCTATGGAGAAATTTTTTACCGTGGTTTTCTTAATGTGGGGTGGGGGCGGGATGTGTATATCTAGGGTGATTAGCTTATGGTCGGATCTGACCAACAAGGAGTTGACTTCGGGTGTGGAACACCAGTCACTCATGTTGGTAATGACTAGGTTTAGGATATTGTTGCCCTTGGTGGGGGTGTGGATAAGATGATCCAGGGCACTGGAATTTATGAATTCCAGAAAGCATGGAGTTCAGGAGTTGGTAAATGAGTAGTTTTCCCTGTTAATGGTGGGGTAGTTGAAATCACCCAATATTTTCCAGTATATCAAGAAAAGAGGAGTGGGAATGCTGGGACAAGATGGGGGATCTGTAACAAGCTACAATTTGGATTGCAGTTTTGCCCAGAGTTAGTTGCACTTGGATAACCTTGGATGCATTATGCTGAGCAACTAGCCTGGAGGTGTGGATATCCTTAATGAATATGGGCATGCCTCCGCCTTTGATGTTCCGGTCCAGTTTACGTGGCCGAAAAGTGTGGTACGAGTTATAGCCTGGTAGTGCAGGGGTGCTCTTTGGAGCCTTGAACCAGGTCTCAGTCACTGCACAGGTATCAATGTTCTCCATTTTAAGGAGTGCTTTGAGTGAGTGCATTTTGAGATTTAGACTTCTAGAATTAAATAGCATTACCCTCAGTATTTGCTTGCCTGTTCCTGTTAAATTTGAAACTTGTCTAAAAAAGGCACTATAGGGGCAGCAAGAGCCTTAGCCAGTATCCAGAATCCCATGGGCGACAGGTGCAGGCCATCTCTGGCAAAGCATCATGGTCTGTCGACCATGTCGTCCCAGGCAGACAGATACTGGATCCCCTTAGAATGACACCAGAAGCTTAGCCAATTGCTGAAGTCAATCATTTTGTCCTTGTACTGCGGTATCATTCTGGGCAATGGCAGAATGCTACTCAGGGCTAGGGTCATACCTCCCTGGGCTACAAGATCGGAGAGCTCTTCCATGTCTCTTTTCATGTAGTCCAGGGAGGCATGTCTCAGGTCATTCACACCAACATGGACAATGACAGAGTCATATTTGTACTTGTGGAGTGACCTGAATGCATGGGTTATGTGGCAGATCCAGGCACCCGACAGGCAGCTGACAGTAACCTTCTCCTTGTTTAGCCTGGTGAGTGGGACATCAGTGTGCCTGACTATAGATTCACCTATGACTAGTGTGTTGGGTACGTTGTTTTGCCCAATATATTATATATGTTACAATATATTTGCCCATAATATCTGAATAAGTGAGTGGGATTTTCATGACAGCATCAAGGAAACATTTTCCTTCCTTAAGTTTTGGATTTTTCTTGGTATATTTTATTTATTTTCCATTTGTTTACCAGGTTAGTCTGACTGGACACAAGATGACCGTTTTCAGAGGAGGTTGGGAGAGAAAAGCTCCAGATACATAGTAAACAATTAAAAAATAATAATAAAAATAAATTATACAAACATAGCTATTTGGTACAAAGAGCACAGAAAATATAAAAGGAGTAAAATCAGAGTTTTACAACTGATGCAGCATACACAGTGGTTAGAATATTGAGAAACAATTAAACAAGATAATATACAACAAATATACAACTGCTTGAACATAAATTCAAAATGAAGTTCCCATAGACAAACAGGGTCATAAACTAGAAAACATAACTATACTGATATGATTTATATTGCATTTATCTTGTTTTAATGATGGTATGTGTGTATTATTGTACGTGTCATATGTGCACAAATATTTGTATTAATCTATGTATTTACAGTATATTGACAAAGTACTGGGTCACATCAGAGGCTTGGGAGATCATTGTTAAGAAACTGAGAACTGTTGTAAAGCTTGGCATTGAATACCATAAGTTCAGGTTATGCTATAAGAGAATAACTATGTAAAGATAACCATGTCAGCAGCCAGAACGCATTATAAACTGAATGTTTTACTGTGCACATTAAGAAATGGACAGATTGGCCCAAACTCTGGACTGATGTGTGTGCTTTTTTTTTTTGTTCCTGGGGAAATGCTATTCAGAAGTGAAGAGACATATAAGGGAACAGTTTTAGTGGCACACCAGGCTGTGATTTTTTTGATGTCTATTGTCATGCAAAGTTGACTAAATAGCTGAATCTAGTAAAGCTGGAAATGTGAGACTGTAGCCCACTGAAGGAGGGGAGATAGGAGGAGTAACTTGGCCAGGAATTAACTGCTCCTTGTGAAAAGTCTTTTTTTATCTCAGTAATTTGTTTACACTTTTGCAAGTTTCTTTCAGAGAATGTCTAGTACATCAATAGGAACAACATTTGTAAAACTCAACACATACCAGTCAATGACACATGAGCTGCAAACTCTCAAACTTGGCATTTCTTTTGAGGTGGTCCATTCTAAGTGAATGGAAGTCTAGTTTGACAACAAATGGTAGGGCTATTTGTTCTCAGTCTGTGCATTGAGACAGATTTAGCTTTCCAAAGGAATCACAATGTCTGTCCCCATGAGGGCAGACAAGAGTAAAAAATAAAATAAAATTAGGAAAGAGCACTTATTTTGCTGCAGGCAGCTTTAGGAAGTGCAGTAAATCATGGCAAGCAATATGTTTTTTCATTGTGTGCCCGTAGTGGTCCTTTAATGCCAAATGCCACTGTTTTTTCTGTCTTAGAAGCAGAGTTCATTTTGGCAAATTTTACTTGACAAGAAATCTTAGTTGCTCACTACTTTCAGTACTCCGTTTGGAAGGTAGATTTCGGAGAATCCCATTTGGGATAAACTCTGTAAGTGAAGTCTTTCAACATGAAATGCAGCAATTTTTTTCTGGGTATCCTTGTGTTATTATGGTAGGCGACATATTGGTAGGAGGTAATGGTGAAGGTGAGCATGACAGAAACCTCAGAAAAGTTCTGGAAAGGGCACGTCAAGTAAATCTTAAGCTCAAGCCACAGAAATCAAATTTAGGCTATGAAAACTCGCTTACATTTGTCATGTATTCACCACTTTAGGTTCATGACTAGGCCCTTCTAAGCCAACAGCCATTCTCAAGATGCCAGCTCCAGACAATGTTCAAGCCCTGCAACATTTTCTTGGCATGGTTAACTACCTAGGCAAGTTTGTTCCAGACCGGAGTCAAATATCCGCACCAAGAGAGCCAACACATAAAAATGCAGGTAAAAAAGGTCTTGGTTAGAACAGCCCCAGAGAGCATCTGATGTCCTGAAAAGGAGAATTGTCAGTCCACCTACTCTCAGATACTATGTACAGATGCCAGTTACTCTCATGTGATGCTTCAAAATTTGCATTTGGTGCAATCATTCTACAAGAGGGTCAACCTGCTGCTTATGCATCCATAACTCTCACCCAAGCTGAAATACAGTATGCTCAGACAGATAAAGAGCTTTTGGCAATTGCATTTGCATGTCCCAAGTTCCATGATTATGTGTATGGTAGATCTACCCAGATTGAAATAGATAATCAACCTCTAGTCATTATTTTGAGAAAGAGTATGCACACAGGCCCAGCCAGATTGCAAAAGTCTACCATCAATCTTATCTACAAGAAAGGCAAAACTTCTTTGTCTTGCTGATACATTTTCCAGATTCTCCAGAAGTACCACAGAACAGCATGAGAATGAGCAATTTGATTTTGAAGTCATGGAGGCGAGACATTTTTCTTCCACATGTCTTGAGCGGAGACAGCACACAGCTGCAGATCCAGTTTTACAAAAGCTTAACTACATTCTCAAAGAAGGATGGCCATCAAAGCAATCTAGTTTACCTCCAGAAATACAACCTTATTTTGTCGGACAGTGGTATCGTCAAGAAAGGTCCTAAAGTTATTGTTCCAAAGTCCTTGCAACGAGTACATCACTATCTTACATCGAAGTCACCCAGGAGCAAACTACCTAAAGAAGGTAGAGAGGACTAGTATTTTAGCCTTCTATGTCACAAGATATTGAGACAGTACTTTCATCTTGAATGTAACAGAACGACTTCAGCTGAACCAGATATGTGGATTTCCATGTACGATCCCCCAGAAAGTTATTTCTGACAATGGCACGCAGTTTACAAGCCAACATTTCAAAAGATTTGCAGAAGAGTAGGACTTTACTCATGTCACGAATAGCCCAGAGTATTGGCAGTCAAGCAGTTTGGCAGAACATGCAGTGCAAATCAGTTACTAGAGAAGTCGAAATGAGGCAATAATGAAATTTTTCTAAATCTCTTGAATTTCAGAAACATTCCTTGTGATAAACATCTTGGTTCACCTGCTCAAAGACTTCTGTTGAGACAAACCAGAACCACATTACCCATCAATAGTCAATTGCTGGTTCCATGCATCAAAAACAGGTCAGTGAAAGCCAATCTGTTGAAGCAGGTTCTAACCCAGAAGTCCTATTACAATAAGACTAGCAAACCGCTCAGTCCATTACGACAGGGAGAACTAGTAAGGATGCAAACATCCAAAGGTTATGATCAGATTGGAGTCAAAGAATATCTACCCAGAGCCGAATCTGAAGCATTTGATACTGGTGTCTGAGCCTATACCACAGCACCTAGCCTGTGAGAAATCTCACATTGAGTTGTCCAGTGTTCCAGTTCCAGAGAACATTCTTGTTCTTGTGACAAATCCTGAATTCCTGAGATAAACTGTTCACCAAAACCTGTCCCAGATGCTAAGTCCAGTCCTGATGGTTATGTCAGAAGATCTGGTCGATCTCCAGACCATGTTTCAGATGTACAGCAACTTGGACATAAACAATATGAACAACCTGAGCACTGTGTTTATTTTTCGGATTGTATTTATTGATGCATGCCTAAATGTAATCTTACTTTGATAAAGGGCAATCTTTTCTTTGAGAGAAAATGCAGATCAGTGTGCATGGCTCTTTAAGAAACCTCATGTGGGCATGTACTAAGTGTATTGATTACCGAGCATGTGCAGGGACAGAGTGCCATTTTCTAGTTAGCTGTTGAGATGCAAGCATATGTGTAAGCTGTGTCTGTTAATGTTTATGTGTTATGTAATAAAGCATCTTAAATGAACTACCCTGCCTTGCTTGTCTTCTAAGTGTAGTGTTCATTTAGATAAGGAATATTCATTAGGCTATGCACGACATGGCAGCAGGGGTGCACTGAGCAGCCAAATGCTCCGGATTGTGCGGAACGCACTGCATATGTGATCGATTAAACCCGCTGCTCCACAATGAGCAGCCGTTGCTCCGCTTTTTGTGACTTTAGGTTTGCAATGAAGAACTGAGTCTCTTGGGTGCCGGAACCTTAGAGCAAGGGGGATGAATGCCCACCCACTTTTACAGCTGCTGGTTGACAAAAAAAAAAAAAAGTGTTCACTTTGTGATACAAGCGTCTTCTCCTTTAAGGAGGACCTTGCATGCACGCACGCCAACGCGGATGCAAGAGAGCGACTAGTTCTTGATGGAGACATGGCTAATGTAAATGACATACACACTGCTTTTTTTTAAAAAATAGAAGGGACTGTTACTCATGTTTTAAAGTAATCTGTACAGCATATTTTTTGCTACTGTATCTAGTGATTAAAAGTGTGCCCATTGGCTTGCATGTTATGAACATAATATGTACTGGCAAACCAGAGTTACAAGCAAAAATAAAGTTTTTTTACATACAGATTTTGAATTAATGCAGTGTTTGACAAATGATTCAGTGGAAATTAACTTGCCCTAAAAAATAAAATACTAAATTATTTAATCTTGCATTTGTTCTGAATGTAATTTGGAATTTGACAAAGCAATAAAAGATTATGAGGATAAAAACTGAGCAATACAAAAATGCAAACTCATCAGAATTTGAGGAAGGATTATTGTTCTCGTGGAAATAGGTTAATGAAAGTGGAACAAAAATGAATAGCTTGTAGGCTTGTCATGTCTTTTTTTTGTCAGATGATCAAAAAAATGAAAACATGATGGTTAAAGCATTTAACAATGAATAATAATTTAAACTGAGATAATTGTGATTGGTAAAATAACTTTACACATAGTCAAAGGATGTTTGTATTCTTGGGGTATTAGCAGTGTGTGTGTGTGTGTGTGTGTCTGAGACAGATTTGGGGGTTCATGCTTCAGCTTGAGAATGGAGTACTCTTCTGAAAAAACAGAGCTTTTATTGTTTGAAAAAAAATCAAGAAGTTCCCCAGGAGGGTTGGTCAAATGGAAGAAATGATTGGAGTTAGAGTGAGAGAGAACATAACTTGAAAGAATAGGAGAGAAGCCAGGTAGAAAGAATTTGTTGTTTATGACTAACATGAATAAAGGAACTAGGGGTAAGCAGCTGCCTATCTAACTTGACTGTGATATAAAATGTAGTCTTTTTACTTATGAAGGTAAAAGCATCTTTACCAGGTTGTGTGCATCATAACTAATGGAAAGTGGTCACTGCTATCTGAAACACAGTCTGTATATTACATTTTATCAATGGTTTCTGCTGACTGTTTTATTTGATGTGTGTCATATTGAATTTTAACAATATACAGTTTTCACTTAGTACTTCTGGCAGAAAGCCCACTTCAACCAGGTCCCATGGAAATGGTGCGTTTTCATGCAGTGCAAAAATAGGGTGTTTCACATTTTGACTGTCACACATTGCTAGGGTCTGTGTTCCACATTGGCCTCTTAAGAGGTTGAGACCTATGGGGGTGTGCATAAATTATGCCATTAGCTTTATTTGGGCAGGGTTTGCTACTGCACATCCAGGAGGATAAAGTTCTACACTGTTGCTACCTCCACAAGATGAAGACCCCCCAGTACTTAAACTGGTTAATCTCTTCATTCCTGAGGTGAAGACATTTCACTTAATCCATTCATCCTCCCCAGCTAATAATCAAAGTCGTGCCCTGGCTGCCACTCCTATCCAGGGCACTGCAATTAGAGATAAGGGTCAGAAATCTTCTCTAGCTTGCCAACTAAACTTCCTCACTTTTTACAATAAAGTGTGAATTCTAATTGATGCATTCTGCAACTAATTTTCATACATTTCAAGAAAGCTAATAATTGTGCAGTAAAAGTTCAACATAGTAAGTATACTGAAACTCTGGAGTAATGCTTTTTCTATGTATAGAAGGTTGTTGACAGCCACAGAAATTTTGCCCTCCCATTGGACTAAAGTGAGGACAAGGCTGATTGCCCAAGATGAACAGCAGTCATACAGGACTCTGTAGCATCATCCAAACATGATGTTCATGCGCTATGCTGTCACAGGACACAGACCAATGCATTTCTTAAAGGTAGCATATACATCCAAAGAACAGCCAGTTGTCTTGTACAGAAGACTGAAACCTGATGATGCCAGCTATGTTTTTAACAACACTGCCTCACCAGATACGCAGTAGCAAGGGCCACCCAAATCCCATTCAAGACCCAGCACATGGTGAGTTTGTTCTATATTGTTGAATAAACATGCTCATGATTTGTTCATCCGCATGAATATTCATACAGGAGTTCAGCAAGAAAAACACAGGATTGGCTACATCTGCAAAATCAGTTTTATAGCAGCATTTCTTAATACACAATCTCCGTAACCAAATGTGAATGCAGGCAGGATGTGCAGACTTTGCACAGAAAGCATCCCAGCCAAAAAAACATGTAAAACAGCAGCTCTTAAAGGTATATCACAGGGTTGTACAGAACAGCCTTGTGTTGAACAATGCCACCTGACTCTTAGTCACTATTTAGTAAGGAAGAACACCCTTATATGGGTAGGCTACTCTGTTAGTGAGGATGTTACGTTGTTTTGTTGTTAATGCTAAATGCAACTGTCCTCCATTTCTGTGTAAAAATAAATAAATAAATAAAATGTAAAGGGACCTGATGCGATCGTAACAGATTACTATGAATGTTGGCTACCAGTGTGAAAAAAATGCAAGAAGGCTTTGGGATACATAGAAAAGGTATCTGCTTAACCAACACAATTGCTTTTGCAGGGGAAGCAAGCCCCCCTTCACACCCCCCACTACTTAAACAACTCCTAGATTGCACTACATTACATTTACAAAAATGGTAAGCTACAAATTAGACAATGAATATTCACGAAGTCAATGCCTATCATGCATTTTCATGCCACATCACACACACTAGGCATGTCAATCACTCTGGTCACTCCCATTTCTGCGCAAAATGACTGGCGGGGTAGTGTTGTAAAACAAAGCCATGCTGCCTTGATATCCAAAATGTAGCTAGCTCTGTGACAAAGGCTAAAGCCACAGTATGCCCCAGATTAGCGGAGTTTTATTAGCAGCCCAAGTGCTACAGAAGCCAAATGGGGAGGGAAGAAAACAAAAAGGTCAAAGACAGCTCACTCTTACAATAGGGGGGAGGGAGTGAAAGGAATCAATGAATGTTCTGGTGCTGAATTACTGCCTTGAGAAAGAACCGGTGCCCCAGTTCTGCACTACCACACACACCTCTCAATCTCTAAATGCATGAAATATGGACAAAGCCAAATAGTGGGATAAAGGCCTCGACTCAGGAACACATTTTAAATATTGCTCTTATAATCTCAAAAAGTTAGTAAAATAACAGGATGTTAAGTTGTCAATCTCGCCTTCATTCTTGCTTGATGGGTTCGGAGCCGATCCCTCGGCTCCGACTCGGCACTTGCTAAGCTCGAGAGTCACTTTTACCAGCTCGAGGCAGCCCCATATCCCATGATGCAAGGCGGTAAGTACCCAGATCTCGTTTGCCGCTTCGCTTAGGAGGTCTTCTTTTTACCAGCTCCTGGTAAGTTGTTCACTTTTGTGATATTCAAGCCCCTTTTTAGTCAAAAACCTTTATTGATAGTTTTTAAGTTTAATTTGTACCTTTTCTAACAGAAATTCCCTGTCTCCTTTAATTTTTTGTTAGTCAATCTTTTCCCTATCCCATCCCCCCCCTGTTAGGGTGTGTGTGTTGGTTTATAGAATACCTTTTGGTATTTTATTTAACTTAATTTTGACTGGTGTGTGTGTGTGTGTGTTTTTTTCAGCACCATGTCAAAGGAGAGGGTCTCAGGTTTTAAGAAGTGTGACTCGTGCTGTCAGAAGATGTCTCTGACAGACGGTCACACTTCTTGCCTGTATTGTCTGGGCCCTCTTCTCCTGCAGGACTCCTGTGCTATTTGTCACTCCTTCAGCCAGAGAGTCCTGCAGGAGAGACGGAATAAACTGATTCTTAGGGGCCTTCTTAAGCCGGAGGGCTCTCCGGCTAAGTCGGCTCCACCAAAATCAGTAAAACCTTCCAAGGCCCAGGCTTCTGTATCTAAGCCTGCGGCCTCGGCTCCGACTGCATTGAGTCGAGATCGGCCCGCTGGAGCCGATTCTAGCTTGACAAAGCCTTCGGCACCGATGGCTATCGGTGCCGAATCTGTATTGACCACTTCGATGTCGGCTCCGATCGGCTCCGGCTTCACCTCTTCTATCGGAACGGAGCCATCGGAGCCGATCTTCAAGGTCATCCAGGTTGTCAGATCATGACCTAGAGAGAGTGGTCAGTAGATTACTCAAGTCACAGGTACTGGCCCAAATGTTACACAGTCCGTCTCAACAGACGACTGTTGGTCCACACCCCGTTACAGTTCCTCCTTCAACTCTACCCCAGAGCTTGGAGTTGGAGTCTTCGGGAATGGTTACTGCTACGGCTGGAGGACGGATACCCCCTTCTGTTCCTTCAGCCTCTACTCTTATCTCCTCTTAGAGACCTTCCTTAGAGGGATTCGGTGGTCGGGCTTCCATGGTCTCCTCCGAGGGGGTGAGTGGCATCGGACCCTTGTCCGAACCCGCTCTTCCCTTTGGAGCCTCGGCCTTGGTGAGCTCGGCTCCGACATCTGCCTCGGAGACTTCCCTTCGGTGGTCCCTGGAGTTCCTAGCTCTTGGAGCGGGTTCTCTCGGACCTGCCTGGGAGGGAGCATTCGAGGTGATGAAGAGTGTACTGGCCACTGGTATCAGTCAGCAGTCTGTTCCCGTAGCTCCTCCCTCTATAGTACCTGTTGACATCTCTGCCACTTCTCTTGCTACAGGACCCAGAGATCCTCCGCCTCAGATTTCCCCATTGGGAATTTCCCCCTCTTCCGAGGATTCTCCTGATGTTTCGGGAGATCCTCCTAGGAAGAGGACTTGTAAGAGGAAGCATGTAGACTCCCCGAGTCTGTCACTGGATACTGACTTTGATGAGTCAGAGGGATCCCCTAGATCCCCTCTGAGGATGTCTCCTTCTCAGACATCCTAGAACTTCTGAAACAGAGGGAAACTGGCCCACCAACAATCCCTCTGAGGATGAGTCAGTATACCTAGAGGCGTTTGGATCTCGGCCCTCCACCTCCTGGGTATCTCCGCCTTCGACCCCTTATGCAGGTGATTGCACGAAGGCGTGGGCAGCTCCTGACTCTGTAGAGCCAGTCCCTAGGAGGCCTTCAAAATTTATCACTGCCCCGAGCGACAAACAATTCCTTACTAAGGGTGTCCCCGCTGATGCCATGGTGGTGGCTGCGGCCACCAAAAGGAACTTGCAGATCCTTCCGTGCCCGTCCATCCTCCTAATAAGGACTCTAGGACCATGGATAGGTACGGTAAGCGGATGTTTTCCTCAGCGACCTTTGCTATGCGCTCGCTGAATTACCTATGTCACTTCACCAGACTCCAAAGGGATATCCTGAAGGAGCTGGGAGAAGTAGTTCAGGATCCTACAGCTGCAGGGGCTCAAGAAAAAATTGCTTCTCAGCTAGGAACCCTCAATTCCATTGCAAACTCCTCCATGCGGCTAATATCTTATGCTGCGGATGGAGCGAGTAGAGCCGCAGGCACAGGTGTGGCTCTTAGACGCCAAGCCTGGATGCGGCTATGTGATTTTATGGATCCCTTTAAGGCGCCCTTCACAAATTCTCCCTTTGATGGGTCAGCTTTGTTTGGCCCTCAGGTGAAGGAAACCTTGACCAGGTGCGAGCAGGACGGCAAGACTCTTTCTGCTGTTGGAGTCCATTTTTCCACCCCTTCTAGGCCTTATCCCAAAGGACAGAAGGGTGGGAAGATGTGGTTCCGTAAATCCCAAGGAGTCACGCCGGATTCACGTGGTCAGTTTACCCCTAGAGGCAGAGGGGGGTAACAATAACAGACGCCGCTCTAGGGGCAGAGGGGTCCAAGAACCAGGGAAACAGGGAGCCTCTCTCTGACAAGCCCTTTCAGCATCCCTGAGGTGTTGCCCGGCTGTCCCTCCTTGGAGGCAGTCGGGAAGATTATCACTGTACCCAGAAGCCTGGCATTCCCTCACTCAAGACAGATGGCTACAGTCGATCATATCCAAGGGTTACATAATTCCCTTCGACGAAAGTCCTTTCCCTCAAATTCCCTTCCAGATGTACCACCCGGTCTAAGGGACATTGCAGAGTTAGAAATCGCAAAACTACTGCAAAAAAGAGCCATTCAGCCAGTTACAATAGACCATTCAGAGCCCGGAATCTACTCAAGGTTCTTTTGGTCCCCAAAAGACGGGAGACTGGAGACCAATATTGGATCTCAGCAGACTCAACAAGTCTGTCAGGAAGACAAGATTCGAATGGTCACTCTTCAGTCAATTCTGCCCTTCTTACAGAAGGACAACTGGATGTGCTCAATAGATCTTCAGGATGCGTACTATCACATCAAAATTCACAGACGCCCAGGAGATTTCTCCGCCGGCTGGGGTCCAGTCATTTCCAGTTCAGAGCCCTGCCCTTTGGTCTCACTACAGCCCCCAGAGTGTTCACCAAATGCATGGCAGTGGTCACGGCTCACCTGAGACGCCAAGGATTCCAGGTGTTTCCGTATCTCGACGACTGGCTCCTGTCAGCCACCACCAGGCATCAGCTTATACAAGCCAGGGATTACACAATAGACCTTTGTTCTCATTTGGGCATCTCAATCAACTTCGAAAAGTCATCCTTATCGCCCTGCCAGTCTATTACCTTCATAGGCGCAAACTTAAACACTGTTCGGATGTCAGCTACCCTTACAGAACAAAGAGTTTCAGACATTCAGACTCATGTCAGGATCATTCTGGCCAGCAAGAAAATACAGGCCAGAATGGTTCTAAAGGTATTAGGTCTCATGGCTGCGGCCATTACTCTTCTTCCGCTGGCTCGATTCTACATGCGCCTTCTTCAGTGGATGCTGTTCACACAGTGGTCATACCAGCAACTTCCAATGCGTCACCAGATTCTGGTGACACAGACATGCAAAGAGCATCTTGCTTGGTGGATCACATCGCCTCAGGTTCACCAAGGCAGGTGCTTTGTACCTCCGTCCCGATAGCCACTGTCACCACGGATGCCTCCTGATCGGGTGGGGGTCATTATCAGGGCAGGATGGTTCATGGGACGTGGCAACCGCTCGAGTACCATCTGCACATAAATGTCCTGGAGATGAGAGCAGTGCTTTTAACGCTTGCAAGCCCTCAACGACTTTCTTCCCGTAGGGACAATTGCAGTCCACACAGACAACATGTCTGTAGTTTGGTATATCAACAAACAGGGCGGAACCAAGTCCTACCCCTTGTGTCGAGAAGCGCTCAGACTTTGGCAATGGGCGATCTCCTCTCATCGGTTTCTGGTAGCAACGCATATCCCTGGGAAAACCAACATTATAGCGGACAGATTGAGCAGAGCTATCCTCATGCCTCACGAGTGGTCTCTCAAGCAATCTATAGCGGAAGAGATTTTTCTGGAATGGGGTCGCCCATGTTGCGATCTTTTGCTACTCCCCAAAACAGCAAATGTCCAGACTTCTTCAGCCTCTTCCTCTATCAGGCCATCCCCCAGAGACGCTCTGACCCAGGATTGGCCCCAGGGACTTCTTTATGCCTTCCTCCATTTCCTCTGATCCCTCAGGTGATCCAGAAAGCTACCGCTTTGAGAGCCAAATTGATTCTCATTGCTCCTTACTGGCCTCGACAAGTTTGGTTCCCTTCCTCCATCATCACCTTTTGGTGCAGCCGTGGCATCTGGACCCAGTGCCAGATCTACTGATTCACCAATCCGGTCAGCTGCACCGGTCAATCCCTTCTCTCAACCTCACAGCATGGTTGCTCCACTTCCTTCCTTAACCAGGCTTCCTTTGATCTCTAACCCAGTTAGAGACATCATAGTAGCTTCACTAAAATCCTCTACCAGGAGGATTTACACAAGCAAATGGAAACGTTTCTCTTATTGGGCTAAGGCCCAAAATATTGATCCTTTTACTGCCCCTGTTCAGGCAGTTCTGGACTTCTTAGCAGAGATTTTTCATGCAGGCTCCTCTTCTTCCACAGTCAGGGTTCAATTGGCTGCTATTTCCAATTTTCATGTCGGGATAGCAGATCATAATATTATGTCCCATAGGCTCTGCAGGGCCTTCTTGAAGGGAATTTTCCTACTAAAACCTCCAATCAGGAATCCTCCTCCTCAGTGGGATCTAAATTTAGTGCTGACATCCTTGATTCTTCCCCTTCGAGCCAGCTGTTTCTTGTTCCCTGAAATATCTTTCTTGGAAAACGTTATTTCTAGTGGCTATTACATCTGCCAGGAGGGTGTCTGAACTTCATGCTCTTTCGGTTCGACCCCCCTATTTGGTTTTTCACAAAGACAGAGTATCTTTGAGAACTAACCCAACCTTTTTACCTAAGGTCGCTTCAAAGAACAATTTGAATCAATCCATTGATCTCCCGGTATTTTTCCCTAACTATTCAGACAGAGCTGAACAAAAGCTACATTATCTTGATGTCCATCGTCAACTTAGATATTATTTGGACAGAACAAAAAAATTTAGAAAATCTGATCAACTTTTTGTTTCCTATGCAGATAATAAAAAAGGCCTTCCTGTTTCTAAAGTGACTTTGTCCAGATGGCTTTCTTCGGTCATCACTGAAATTTATACGCTCAGGGGAAAACAGCTGTGCTCAAAACCTAAAGCACATTCAACTAGGAGTTTAGCTACTTCTACAGCTTTTCAAGCTAGACTTCCTTTGGACACTATTTGTGCAGCGGCCACTTGGGCTACTCCTCACACTTTTGTTTCCCATTACAAATTGGACTTGGCCTCCAGGGACAGAGCCAGTTTTGGCTCTACAGTCCTCAAGAGTTTGTTCCATTGAGCCACCCAGGATAGAGGTGCTAGGACGCGGTCCCATCAAGCAAGAATGAAGGCGAGATTGACAACTTAACATTAAGAAGTTATGTACCTACCATAACGTTCCATGTTAGTTGTCTTCTCGCCTTCTTTCTTGCGACCCTCCCTCCTTCCCCTGGCCTGGACAGACCTTGTATAAGAAACTATTATGCTAAAGACCATTCAGACCTGGTCCTTTTTCCATCTGTAAGTTTCTTCTTCCTTTGGGAAGTATTTTATGCTTGGTGTTATTGCCCTTTGTCAACAAACGAGATCTGGGTACTTACCGCCTTGCATCATGGGATATGGGGCTGCCTCGAGCTGGTAAAAGTGACTCTCGAGCTTAGCAAGTGCCGAGTCGGAGCCGAGGGATCGGCTCCGAACCCATCAAGCAAGAAAGAAGGCGAGAGAAGACAACTAACATTGAACGTTATGGTAGGTACATAACTTCTTATTTTACATTAACATGCATTGTCTGAAGGATATTTATTTTATTTTTTATTTATTTTATTTTACATTTGTTGACTGGGCTAGTCTAGCTGGATACATGTCCTTTTTCAGTAGAGGCCCGGGGAGAAAAGCTCCCACAATTAACAGAAGTATAACTTTACAATTAGATACAAGAAATTACATTAATATAAAATCAAACAATAACAATATCTAAATATACAAGCTGATAGTTTGGTAAACATTTGTTGAGATGGCCATATGACATAGATACCTGAGGAGATAGTAAGATACTAGATAAAAACTTGAGAGGTAGAACAGAAATTAGATACTAATAAATATATATGAAATCAAATTCAAGTCTGTCATCATGTAGTAACTTCAATCCTTAATGCTTTACCAGAAAGCCACACATTTTACGAAAAATAGACAAAAAATATAAGAGGCAAAAATATGGGCAGTTGAGAGGTACTCTCTCATGCAAAAGAACTTGGAGGAGATGCAAACCAGCATGCAGCCCAGACAAATAAGGTAAGCATGTGGAAGAACATCTGCATCAGCTATACATAGGTAGGCACTGCAAGACACCTACTGGGTGACATGGAGCAGAGTACTCAAAAAAAAATTCTGCTACCTTTACAGAGCTCCCATCTGCCATTCACTGTCTTCTTAGGTCAGCAATGGAATTAAAAGGCAAAAAAAAATACATCAAATGATTCTATTCTCATATCAGAAAATATTTTTAACTTTAACAGCGATAAAAAGTTAAGATTATCAAATCAGGATTTATTCATACCAAAAACGGTAATTTCAAGACATAATAAAGTTTCCTCTTTCCTGTTTATTAGTAGAGCGGTCTGCCCCCAGCCTAATGTCACATTACTGGCATCTTTGCGTGCATCCACAAAACCAAATTATGATTCTCTTCCTTTCTTTATTGATGCTGATTTTTCAGTAATTAATGGCACAATTTACTTCGATAGCAGCAGGGATAGTAAGTTCCCCATCCCATTTTTGTATTTTGCATGTTTTCCGGGTAGGCTTTTCAAAAGACACAACCCGGGCCAACATTTGGACAAAAAACTGCCATGTTAGGAAGATTTGCCTTACTATTAGGCAAAGAATTTCATGTTCAAGTTAGTAGTAAACTGTAACTGTCCAACCCTTTCATCCCTACACCATGAAGACTTAAAAAAATGTTAATGTACAAATCATTAGCTCCGAGATTCAGGGCTCTGACAGCCGATTTAGTGTCAGTTGAGTAATAATTACTCAAGCGTATTTAGCGTCCCCTGACCACTCTTTTCTCACTCCCCACCACCAGCTAACACTGTAAGCAAGAATTTTGCTTGACAAATCATCACTTACTTTTCACGGTACACCAAAAATATTTAAATGACCAGTACTGTAACATAAAATAATCATTGTTCAGTATTTGTAAGTGCCAAATGTGGGCAAAAAATCATCCAGGCGACAAAGCACTCCCCTTTCTCTGCTGTTAATTGCTGCAGTCAGTCACGTCAGTAAATGTCCATAACAACCAGGTTGCTTATAGACGAATATTGCATCCAACTTGATACAGTAACTACAAAATGAAAACACACACTTCTTCTAAACCGATTTGAAATGCTGCACAAAAACTAAAAAGTGCACAGGCTTTATATTCAAATCCATCCACCCATCAAATGCCACAAATAAAAGGAAAAAGAATCAAATAACAAAAATAATCAGAAGACATACACAGCGGAAATCAACAAAACTCAAAAAGTTTGACAAACGTAATACATCGCACATTTGCAAGGACAAGATTAAATACTTTAACTAAACCCACTTGGTTAAGATCGTATATAAATAATACTTTAACTGCTATTACCATTGTGAAAACACTACGTGGTACTTATACAGCAGTTCCTTGGTGCTAAGTGTGCCTTACCTATGCTGCAGTGCCACCAACCCAAGAGTTATTACGTGTGGAATATCTAACTGAGTTGGCCAGTCTCCAGCAGCTACACAACCAAACACTCCACACTCTTCCCCAATACCCAGTTCTTCGAATTCCATTTTGTTGCCTAAAGAATACTTTGAAATCGCTCTAATGCGTACAGTTATAACTTTCTACTGTCTATAATATTCGCTTTTACAACTTATCCTCACGTGGGGAACTCTCATAGCAACTCCGTACAGCCGCCGGGACTTTTTCATTCACTTCAGTTTAATGGGGGGTTCACTATATACTTATGTACACTGCTTTCTAAAATCTTTAAACACTTGAGGTAAAAATTAAACAGTTATATTGTAATATTTAAAGTGTATCACACAAAGGCGTAATTTTATTGAAACAGTACCGTTTTCGAGAAATACATGGAAGTTTTGATTTTAACATGGCCTCTATTTTGGTACGTCTAACCTTCGACCTTTTCGTAAAATTCTTGAGTTTTAAGTAGTGCACGTGCTTTTAATTCTTGTTATTTAGAGTGTTTTTTGGTAAGTGAAGTTAGTGTGTTGTTTGTAAAACGTTTTCCCAGCTTTTTCAGTTGGTTTGCTTTCTTTTTTTTTTTTTTTCCTTTTCGCGCTCTCTTTGATAGTAATAGTAATTAAACTGTTTTGTAAAGCAGGAATATATTTGAAGAGGTTTAAACCCATGAAATTTAGCTTTGGAAGTTGATGTAGGTCTGTTTTCACATATCTTGATATTTATTTTATTGAGTAGTAGGTGGCATTCGTGTTCTGCAGCATTTTAGTTTTAAATGTCTGTGTTTGAAAAACTTTGTCTTGGAATGAGGAGAAGTGGGGATTTTAGTCCTGTATCATACCTCGTGCATATCAATTTTGTGCGTTTAGAGTTGAGCTTTAAACCTGAACGTAACTTGCTTGTCACAGTTTTGTTTTTTTTTTTTTTTAGGTTCACCAAAGACGCAAGGACATGGAGTCAGCGGTGGCAGTAGCAACAGGTCTAAACATTGGATTTGTCCTATTTATATGCTTAAATTCTGTTATGATGTAATTTTCTTTTAGCGTTGTCTTGTGTTGTATATGTTAATATTTTAGGAGTGAGATATGAAGTCGTATTAGATACACAGCACAATTGAAGTGGCTACGCAGGGGTATCTACACTAAAAGTACCGTGTCAGTTTATTTTTCTAGGTTTTCGCAGAATATCCAGTTTTTGCCTTCTATTTTGGTCTGTTTCTCATAAAATGTGTGGCCTACTGCCAATTCGGTGAGAATAAGGATAGGCGTTTGGAGTTCAGATGGTATGTCTTTCCGAAAATGCATAACTGAAAAAAACTTTACTTTGAGAAAGTACGTAATTACAATGCAGCTTTATGGTGCTGTACCTTGCAGGCCGTTCTGCGCAGATGTAGGCGTGGTTGTAGTGATTGATAGGTGAAGGGGCGCGCTGTCGTATGGGAAGCATGCATGATTGACAGCTATGCATACCATATTAATATTCATTGTTTGTATGGCCTTTATTCATTTCTTTCATGTGCGATTTTCGGAGTCGCCGCATTTAATTAGCGGTTGTGTGGGAGGTAAAAAGTAAAGTATTGTTTGCAGTTGTAGTGTTACATGGGCAAGACCCCATAGATCCTTTACTCAATTGCTCTTCATTATTTTTGTCTGTCAACGCTTTGGTAGAGGGACAGCTCCTTGAGTGTGGTACTCCCGTCAGCGTTTAAAAATAATAAAAAAAAGTACTATAGTGACGTATATTTGGTTGATTTGGACCTAATAAACAAGGATATAGTGAACCCCCAGACTCTGGATCCGGTGATCTTCTTTTGGTTAGGGGTCGCCACAGTGGATCATCTGTCCCCTCATAATTGGCAGTGGAGCTTTACAGTGTCTAGTTGCCAGCCCGGCGCCCAACCTTCCACAGAAGGTGCACACACTCGCACCTAGGGCCAATTTAGAGTGTCTAATCCACCTACTGAATGTCTTTGGGATGTGGGAGGAAACCCACACGACCACAGGGAGGACATGCAGACTCTGTACAGAAGGCACCCCAGCCAAGAATCGAACCGGAGAACCTCTTGCTGTGAGGTGGCAACGCTAACTGCTGCACCACCGTGGCTGCCCTTTATATTAACCCACCAGATGTGCAGTAGCAAGCCCCGCCCAAACCCCGCCTGACACATTGCAGTAGAATTAATATTCAGCATCTGTGCCGAAAGCAACCCCAATGTTTTATTGTAGAAATGTTTTATTGTAGAAATTCGCTGCCAAAAAAGAAATGTTTTACTGGGGCATAAAACTGACTGAAATGTGATCTACAAGCATTTTAATCAGGCAGAGTTCACACCATAAAACAGTTTCTCTAAATGATACTGTTAACGGCTGAAATTGTTTGCAGCACCAGCACCGTTGCACAACACTTGTTGGGGGGTGCAGGGGGGGGCTCACCATGTCATGGTGGAGTTACATATTGAAACTCAGCCTGCTGCCTTGTCAAACAGGCCACGCCCATTCCTGCACAAACTAACTGGTGAGTTAATATACTTCTTCAATATCACCCTGGATCCTACACGGTCTGCTTTTGTGAAGGGCAGATCACGGCTGCTCAATGTGACTCTTTTGAGTCTGTCACCAGAGCTGTGGATGAAGGCAGGGTGGTTCATACAGCCTTCCTTGATCTGGCCAGGGCCTTTCATACAATTACCCACTCAGGAATCGCAGAAACTGACTAAGCTAGGCATCAACCCGTATCTCACTAGGTGGGTTGCAAACTGGCTTATAGGTTCATAGGTTCATACTAGGCTATCTGCCCGAGGGCATTTACAAGCCTAGCCCATCGTTTTGTGGCTTACGCCACCCTTTTAGTATGGGGAACTATACCCATTATTTTGCTGTGCCTCTGTCGAGCAGTGACACTGAGGTAATCCCTGGGGTATATTTGCGATCTCCCATCCATTGGTCAAGATTTCTCTTGAACAAGGCCAGCGAGGTGCTCTGCCTCACATGTACCGGGATTTTGTTCCACAGCATAGGGAGTCTTTGGGTGATGAATCTATCCCTCCAGCACGCCCTATTAATAGCCGTGTCGAGGTTTAAGTCTCCGCCCTTGTGGCTCTGATGGATCTAGATTTTTGAGGTGAAGCATATTCATCAAATCTGGGTTTGACATGGCCTTGTATGTTAGGCAAAGGTCACCTCTGAGCATGTAAGCGACTGAATAGAGCTGGAGTTCTTTGAGGCGGGCAGCATAGGATAGATTTTTGAGACCCTTTATCGTTTTGGTGAGGAACTTTGTGGCCTCTCCAGCTGCTGCAAGTGTCGGGTCAGATACATTCCGAATGGGGCATTGTACTCAATCATTGGTCTGAGTGATGAGTAAAGGGAGACTATAACCTCCCTTGATCTAGATGAGAATCCCTTCATGATAAGGTGGGCAATGTAGAAGGTCTTCCTAACTACTTTAGCTACATGGGTGTCGAATGACAGACTACTATCAACCTGGGTCCCCAGGTCCCTGATAACTTCTTCTGTGCTCAGTGGATTGCCACCTATTTGGTAGCTAGGGGTAACCTTGTTTTTCCCGAAGGGTATGACTATGCATTTTTTGGCATTTAACTTTAGTCCGTGGCTCTGGCACCAGTTATCCGTTTCTGTGAGACCCTTCTGAAGGATATCTGTGTCAGATGTGTTTTCTACTATGGCCCAGTTTGCAGTCATCTGCAAACTTTGTCAGCCATAACCCTCCTGTGTTTGCTTGTACTGAAAAGTAGATGCCAAACAAGAGTGGGCCCAGGACTGAGCCCTGTGGGACACCACTTGTGACAGGCTTTGAGTCTGACATGGCGCCAGCAACTCTGACCCTGTGGGTTCTGTCACTCAGCCAGTTTGCAACCCATCTTGTGATGTATGGGTTAACATTTAAGCTGATGAGTTTTTCAATGATACCCGAGTGCGGTATTGTATCAAGGCCTTAGCCAGATCGAGGTAGGCTGTATGGACTGCCTTTCCCTCATTAATGGCTTTGGTGACTGTTTCAAAAAGTCAACCAAGTTTAAAAGGCATGATCTGCCTTTGACAAAGCCAAACTGGGTTGGATCCAAAGTCTGCAAATTCTCTATGTCTTTATTTATGAGGTCCATTATGATCCTCTCCATGGCTTTGCAGATAAGGCTTGTCAAGCTAATGGGCGGTAATTTCCAGGGTCGGTGGAGGCACCGCCTTTGTGAAGTGGGACCACAGTTGCAGTGCGCCACTCCTGGGTGCGTATCCAGAGGTAAGACTTTGATTAAACAGCTGTCCTAGCTGTGGGTTTAATTCCTCATTGAGTTCGTGGAGCACACAGCCGGGGACACCATCAGGTCCCATGGATGCTGTGTTTTTTGCTTTGGAGAGAGCAGTTCTCACTTGGGCGCTGGAGATGTTTGGGGCGCTGCAATCATTTGGTATAGATATCTCTCCTTTTGGGGAGAAGTTTGCACTGAACCTGTCAGCCAGTATGTTGGCAATGTCTGTAGGATCAGTAATCTTCACATCATTTTGAACTAGTTCTGAGCATATCTGGGAGTTTCCTCCTAGGTTTCTAACATAGCTAAAGAAGGCCTTATGATTGTCTTTTGAGTCTTTAGCTATTTTTCTCTCGAAATTTGCTTTGGATGATTTTGAGAGCTCTTAGTTTTTTACTTATAGTGATCAAGGGTGTCTTACCTTTTAAGGATTTTGCTCTATCTTGTAGTAGCTTCCTCCTTTTGTTGTAGAGTTTGTTTATGGCTGGGGTCCACCAGACTGGACGCTTGCCTTTGGTACAAAGAGTCTTTGTTTTGCTTGGGATTGCCTTATCCATGCAGTCCTGCAGGTGCTGGTAGAAGGCATTTGTAAGTGATTCAGCGGCTTGAGTACTGTTTTCCGCCGCTCGGGGCCTTAAAGGAGACCACACTAGTCTTTAGAAGTGTGAAGTCGGCTTTTGAGAAGTTCTTTACTGTGGTCTTTTTATTTCAGGTGGGGTGGGATGAGGACCTCCAGCGAGATTAGTTTGTGATCTGATCTCACCAGTGAGGGTATACTTCGGTGTTGAACATTGTGCTCCCATGTTCGTGATGATGAGATCAAGTATGTTATCTCCTCTTGTGGGGATGGTGACTAGTTGTTCCATGGCATTTGAGTTTATGAATTCCAGGAACTTTTGGGCTAGGGTGTTTGGGCTTGAGTAGTGTTCCCAGTCTATATTTGGGTAATTGAAGTCACCTAGTATGATGGTGTTTGGTGATACATTTATCCCCTCTAGTGTTTTCAGGAAGGCCATGTGAGGTTCCTGAGTTTGTGAGGGTGGCCTGTAACATGCTACAATTTGCAGAGCAGTCTTGCCTACGGTTAATTGCACCTGGATGGTCTCCGATGCATCATGCGTTGCCACCAGTCTTGAGGTGTGGGTGTCCTTGATGAATATGGATACCCCCCCTCCTTTCTTGGTATTTTCCTGATTTTGGGGCTGGAACGCATGATATGAGGTAAAACCTGATAGCGCTGGGGTGCTCTCAGGAGCCTTGAACCAGGTTTCTGTCACAGCACAGACATCGATGTTCTCCATACTGAGAAGGGCCTCGAGTGCGTGCATTTTGAGATTTAGACTTCTGGCATTGAGCAGCATTACCCTTAGTTTTTTCCTTTTTGTGTTCTAGGGTGGTAGGTTTAGAATTTGAGCCTTGCCTAAAAAGGCACTATGGGGTGGCAAGAGCCTTTGCCAATATCCGAATCCCAGGGTGACAGGTGCAAGCCGTCCCTTGCGAAGCAGCGTGGCTTGTCCAGCATGTCATCCCAGGCAGACAGATACTGGATCCCCTTTGAATGACACCAGTGTTTAAGCCAATTGTTAAAGCTGATCATCTTATCTCTGTATTGTGGCATCATTCTTGGTGAAGGTAGGAACCCTGCTCAAGGTCAGGGTCATACCTGCCTGGGCTACATAATCAGAGAGCTCCTCAATGTCTCTTTTCATGTAGTCCAAGGAGGTACGTCTCAGGTCGTTTACACCAGCGTGGACAATGACTGAGTCGTATTTGTACCTGCTGTTGAGAGACCTGAGTGCTTGCGTTATGTGGCGGATTCTAGCGCCCGACAGCTTACTGTGACCTTCTCCTTAGTCTGGTGAGCGGGACGTCAGTGTGTCTGACTATGGAGTCACCAATGACTAGTGTGTCTGGCATTGTGTTTGGCCTTAAGGGCTGTGACTGTTTGACACTCTGACTGTGAGGTCTATGTGTTGCAGGTGTTGTGTTCTGAGGTGGTGGTTGTTTGGGTGTCAGCTTTGGTGGCCTCTGCTGTTTTGGTAGATTTTTGATCAGAGCCTCCGAGTATGTCTTTGTGTGTTTATGTGTATGATTTGAGGTTGTAATGGTACTATGTGAGACTGGGTCTATAGTGTGTGTGGTAACCTCCTCCTGACTGGTCTTGCCAGTCCTATGTTGAGAGAGCTCAGCCTCCAGTTTGGCCGTATAGTTGCATCTCTCGCATGTATTTGTGTTTTGTGGGAGGAGGAGAGGGTTGTCTGTGTACATGAGGCAATTGTAACATTGCCTCAATATTCCCAGGTTCACCAGCTGAGCAGGAGAGGACACTAGCAACTGATCCCTCGACATGCTAGAAGGATAGACAAAAAACTTTAAAAAAAGATTCCGGGGGATGTGGGTGACCGAGAAATGGGGGGTTGCCTTTTTGGGGTGCTATCTATAAGAGTGCCGTATCAAGGTTATAAGTACTGTAGGAGCAAGTGCTGGGTTTAACGGAGAATAGTCTACTTAGAGTCAAGTAGAGATGATCTTTTTAGTTATAGGATACGCTGATTAGATCAGTAGTATAGGTCGAGGAAGGTAGTTTCAAGGGAAAATTTGAAGAGTGGACTTTAGGTAGCCCGAATAGTTTAAACCTGCTTAACCGTAGCTGCCCTAGTGTGCAACAGTGGCAACTCCGCGCTAAAGCGTGCTTTATAGCAGGGGGCTGGAAAAGACAGGAAATGACCCAAAATGGCCAATAAACTACAAGTTACTGCCTTAAACCACTCCTCTGAGGACAAACAGGCAGCTCAGTACTCCCTACTCCCACTAGTGAGTAAAGAAACTACCCCTTGACCAAACAAGGAAAATGGAGAAAACAGGAACCAAGACAAAGCCCAGGGATCAGCAAAATCTGCAAGTGCAGTAAACAGTTTTAGCTTTTAAACACAGTAAAAACAGTGCAAACTTTGATAAAATAAGCAGAAACAGTAGTCGAAAGGCACAAAAAGTCGAAAAAAGCCAAGAAAAATACTTAAAATCTGGAAAGGTAGTCTTTTCTGGTCTCTGCTGCTAGAGGAACACTGCTGGCCACCACGAGGAGCTGTGCCGAGTTCTCAATGTAGCTGACTCCCAAGTCAGACTGCCTACCAGTCTCAAGTGGAGTCCCACAGGGTTCGATGCTGGGTTGTCTCCTGTTTGGTATCGACTTCTCTGAAGTCCAGGCCAACACAAAGGGACTCTGGCTGACAAAGTTCGTAAACTATTGCAAGTTGGGAGCTGCTATTAACTCCCAAGTAATGTTGACATCTACAGAAAGCCTTTAGTGAGACTAATGACTGGTGTCAGAACCATGGCCTTAAGCTCCATGCCAAAAAATGTCATTATCCCCTTGGTGGAAAATCTGGTTTCCCATGAATTAGCACATTGATGGTAGTCCACTAAACACAGAAGGCGTTATAAGAGATCTGGGAATACAGGGTGGCAGCAACCTCTATTTTGACCACATTGCCACTGTGGTTAGAAAGTCCTATGCGGCACATCTCATTAAGGGTTTTGCAGGAAGAAAGAGGTCATTGTCTCCCTCTACTCTTAGGCTAGTCTGAGGACAATTGCCCATTTGGCATGTACCTTAGACACCTGCAATAACTGGAGAGGCCGCAGGATCCTAGGACTACTTGTTTTGTATGGACAGACTCAAAATCCACTGTTCTGTCTTGTATTGCCTGCTTAGAGGCCATCTCTGTTTGACTTGCAAAGCCATGTCTAGCTCAGCTCTGTTAGAAATGCTACATCTATATAAAAAAAAAATTCCAAATTCCTGCGCACCACACGCTGCAGAGACCTCAACCTCATTACCACAATCAACAGAACGTGCTTGAGGGACAGGTTCATAACCCAGAGATTGCCCATGCTATTGAATAGACTTCCCATGCATGTCAAATAGATCACCTCACTGGGTCCTCCAAGAGAAATCTTGAGTGGATGGGAAGTGAAAAATTCACCCTGGGGATCCACTCCAGTAGCTCTACTAGAGAGAGCCACTGGGAACTAAGGTAGGTGGCACAGTGCCAGGGTAAACCTACAGACTAGGCTTGTAAAGGCTCTAGGGCCATTAGCCTAGTACACACTGAACCTAAGAATGTAATCTACAGCCTTTGGAATTTGCTCAGTATTTGGTGTTTTCATTTTGATGATTTAGTAGAAAGATGATGCCTCAGGAAGATAGCTCTCCATATTGCAGAAGAAAGTATTCGGGTCCAAACTGAAATGTGGATGTTGCTATACCTCTCAACCTCTTGTCTTCCAAATGAGGAACACTACCTCAATGTGGAGCAAATAGCAAAATGTGGAACATTTGCTAACTGGTGCTAACAACTTCAACCAGGAAGCTCATAGGATGGTTAAAATGTGTCATTTTTACTTGTAAAACTAAATCATTTTAAGTCCCAACATTTTTCTGTTTACTGTAGATATTGATTACACAGTTGCCTAACAGTGAATGTGTGACCCTTTCAGTGTGTAACTTGGAGGAATATTAACTTTAAGACCCCAAACGAGAAATGCTCTTCAAAATGAGATGCACTTAAGAGATGCTTTCAACCCATAACCTTTTGACTGGCACTTAAAACTAGTCTCACTGATATCTCACTGATATTGCACGTTATGCTATCGGCCCTGGGGTCTATACAAGCCTAGCCAAAAAGGTACCCTGGCTTTGTCACCCAAGACAATTATTTTCCTGTGCCACTGTCAAGCAGAGCCACAGAGGTGGTCCCTGGGGTGAATTTCCTATTTCCCGTCCAATCAAGATTTTTCTTGAAGAGTGCTAATGAGGAGCTTTGTTTGATGGTTTATTCCAGAGTATGGGAAGTCTCTGGGACAGATCCCTCCGACATGGTCTGTTTATTGTGGTGACAAGGTTTTAAGTCCCTAGAGCGTGTAGCTCTGAGGGATTGGGATTTCTTTGTGGAGCATGTCCAACAGCTCTGGGTTTGACATAGCTTTGTATGTTAGGCAGAGATCACCTCTGAGTAGGCGATATGCGACTGAGTAAAGCTGAAATTTTTTGAGACAGTCTGCGTAGGGCATCTGTTTGAGGCTGGTAATCCTCTTTGTGAGGTATTTCTGCAGCCTTTCCAGTTGTTGTAGATGTCTTGTGAGGTGCATATCAAAAGGGGTGTTTTACTCTCTAATTGGTCTGAGTGATGAGTCGAGGGGAACAATGAATTTTTTTTTTTTTCTGGATGAGAAACATTTTGTGATGTGTGCCACGTAGAAGGATTTCCTGACTACTATGGCGATGTGATTATCCAAAGGAGACTACTGTCCACCTGTGTCCCAAGGTCTCATCACCCTTTCGGTGTTATATACTATTGCCCATGTTGTACAAAATTTTTACCAAAGGGGATGACCATGCACTTTTTGGCATTGAGCTTGTGGCCATGGCTTTGACAACAGGCATCTTGTCTCGGTGAGGCCCTTTTGTAGGATGTCCATCGTTAGGAGTTTCGATTATGGCTTCTAGTTTGCAGTCATTTGCGAACATAGTTAGCCAAAGGCCTTCTGTGTTAGCCTGTACTTCAGAGAAGTAGATACCAAACAGAGAACCCAGGACTGAACCCTGTGCTACTCCACTTGTCGCTGGTCTGAAGTCTGCTACTTTCACAGTGTGGGTTCTGTCAGTGAGCCGGTTGGCAACCCATCTTGTGACATGGGGATTTATACCTAGTTTAGTGAGTTTATAATTCCAGAGTGGGGGATGGTGTCGAAGCCTTGGCAACATCTAGATATGCGGTGTGAACCACCTTGCTCTGGTGACTGTGACTGCTTCAAAGAAGTCTATCAGGTTTAGGAGACGTGATCTGCCTTTTACAAACCCGAACTGGGTGGGATCCAGAGTTTGCATATTACCAATGTCTTTGTTTATAAGTTCCATGATGATACGTTCATGGCCTCGCAGACCAGGCTCATCAGGCTAATGCGGCGGTAGTTCCCAGGGTCCGTGGTGGTTTCTCCCCCCCCCCCCTTGTGGAGTGGGATAACCGTTGCTGTGTAGGTGCACCGCCTGAGGTGAGGCTATGATTGAACATGGTACTTGGGTGGGGTGCCAGTTGGTTCTGTAGTTCATGTAGAACGCAGCCTGGGATGTTCGGTCCCATGGATGCTGTGTTCTTGGCTTTGGAGAGTGTGGTTTTTATCTGCAGCCGTGATTACAAGAACTTTGCATTCTTCCGGTATAGAGATGGGCTCTTTAGGGGGTGAGAGGAGGGTAAAGTGCTATCTGCCAGGATGTTGGCAATATCAGTTTGGTATATTTAGTGCCATTGTGCTGTAACTCAGAGCAGATCCGAGTGTTGCCATTGAGATTCTTGACATAGCTATAGAATGCTTTGTGGTTGTTTCGGTGGCGATTTAGTTTTCGTAACTAGCTTTGGAGGATTTTATCAGGGATTGCAACTTCTTACTGAGGTTGACCAGGGAGCTCCTCCACTCGTGGGATTTTGCTCTGTTTTTTTTTGCAAAAGTTTCTTCCTTCTGTTGAACAAGTTTGTTTATGGCAGGGGACCACCAGATTGGCCTTTTTTTTTTTTGTGGATAGCGTCTTGGATAGCACAATCCATGCACTCTTTAAGTGCTTATAAAGTGGAATTGTGTACTGTATTGTCCATCTGCATGGGTGTCATTAAGTTCACCACTTCTGTCTTAAGAAGCATGAAGTTGGCTTTGGAGAAATTTTTTACCATGGGTTCTTTAAGGGGGGGGGGTGGAGGCAGGATGTAGATATCTAGGGTAATTGGCTTGTGGTCAGATCGGACCGATGAGGTGTCCACTTTAGTGTGGAGCACTGGTCACTCATTGGTAATGACTAGATCTAGGATATTGTTGCCCCTGGTGGGGGTGTAGATAAGTTGATCCAGGGCATTGGAGTTTATGAAAATTTCAGAAAGCGTTGAGTGAAGGAGTTGGTACATGAGTAGTTTTCCCAGTTAATGGTGGGGGCAGTTGAAATCGCCCATTATTCGGGTGTTTGGTTGAACCCTAATATTTTCCAGTACATCAAGAAAAGAGGAGTGGGAATCCTGGGTCATGGTGGGTGATCTGTAGCAATCTACAATTTTGAAGAGTTAATTGCACTTGGATAACCTCGGCTGCATTATGCTGAGCAACTAGCCTGGAGGTGTGTATATCCTTAAGGAGTATGGACACACCTGCACCTTTGGTGTTCCGGTCCAGGTTACATGGCTGAAAAGTGTGGTATGAGTTATAGCCTGGTAGTGCAGGGGTGCTCTCTGGAGCCTTGAACCAGGTCTCGGTCACTGCACAGATGTCTGTTCTCCATTTTAAGGAGTGCCTTGAGTGAGTGCATTTTGAGATTTAGACTTCTAGCATTGAGTAGCATCACCCTCAGTTTTTGCTTGCCTGTTCCTGCTACGGTGGTGAATTTGTCATTTGAACCTTGCCTAAAACAGGCACTATAGGGGCGGCAAGAACCTTAGTCAGTACCTGGAATCCCAGGGGTGATGGGTGCAGGCCATCTCTGGCAAAGCATCGTGGTCTGTCTATGGATACTGGATCCATTTAGAATGGCACCAGAAACTTGGCCAATTGTTGAAGTCGATCATTTTGTCCTTGTACTGCAGCTTTCTGGGTGGCAGAATGCTACTCAGGGCTAGGGTCATACCTGCCTGGGCTAAAAGATCGGAGAGCTCTTCCATGTCTCTTAATGTAGTCCAGGGAGGTACGTTTCGGGTCGTTCACACCAACATGGACAATGACAGTCATATTTGTACTTGTTGTGGAGTGACCTGAGTGCATGGGTTATGTAGCGGATCCTGGCACCAGACAGGCAGCTGACAGGAACCTTCTCTTTGTTTAGCCTGGTGAGTGGAGCATCAATGTGACTTTACTATAGAGTTGCCTATGACTAGTATGTTGGGTATGTTTTGCCTTTATTGGCTGTGGTTGAGTGGCACACTGAGTCTGTGGGCTGTGTCATTTGGGTTGTGTTGGGGGGGGGGTGGAGATTGCTTGCATTTCTGCTTTGGAGGTGTCTGTTGCTTGAGCAGATTATTATTGAGCCTCCAAATGTTTTTGTGTTTCTGTGTGTGGTTTTTGGTGGTGTAGATTTAGTGAGACTGATGAGTGTGGTGCAAGTGTTTACCTTCTCTTGACTGTCAAATTCAGTCTTGATTGGAGAGAGCTTTGTTTTAGTGGGTGCATTTTTGAAAGCTTTAGAAAAAGCTTGTACCTGCTTTTTTTTTTTTTTTTTTTTTTTTTAATTTATCGTGTGCGTAGCATTAGTGCAAGCAAATTTCCTTTACTTCAAACTTCTCAGCTGCTCTACCTTTCACAGATCAGGTTACAATGCCAAAGAAAAGCATAGGTCTCATCACTGATTTGTACAGTACATTGTCTGCTTGTTTGTTTTCTTTAGCATTATTCTGTCACTTTATTTGTAGGCAGCACTGATTATTTATGTACACTTATGACTTTTCATTTAGACTCCCCTGATTATACATCTCCCAGCTTCATGATGCTGTTGACCTGTTCCTCTATTTATTCCAGTTTTAAGCTTCTGATTACCCACATTTGCTGTTAAGACAGTATTATACAGGACGGTCATATCACACATTTCTCATTCCAGTTCTTAAGTAATTTGCTGAAGTTCATGTTTGTCCTGCTCTTAAACAAGAGTGGGATCAGAGCCAAACCTTGCACACCCAGTCCCATTTGAAACTATTTTGTGCTTGCACAGTACTGAAGTCACTGGATCCTTGTGTGTAGTATGCAATAATTTTGCTGGTGCTTCTTGGACTTCAGTGTATCCTAGGACTGCCCAAATGAGCTTTCTTGTGACCTTTAGTATTCCTCAACTTCATAAGGTATATGTTGGAAAAGAGACTTCATCTCTAGCATCTACTGCACTGTCTGAATCTCTTAAAGTACTGTTGGTTGTACCACATCTGACTTGAATATGAACTGCTCATCTACCATCTTTCCAGTCTCGTTCACCTTTTCGTGCAGTGCAGTGGAAGTTGGATTAATGTCATTAGACTGAATGATAAAACATTGAACCTCACTTCAGTGAGACAAGAGCATCGAACGTCTGAATCATTGAAAGCCAACCATCAGTGAATGTCACCAATCTAAGAGTAATAGTTGACAAACAGCTGCAACATTGTCATCTTGTTTGTTTAGGTGTGTATAACATCAGTGGGAGTAAGTGTGTTTATACTTCAACTTGTGCGCACCTGTTGGCCACCTCTGCTATTCAGTGTAGTGTGATTCAATGTTCTCATCTTGCAGAAGTAATGCCTCTCTACTGCTGGTAGTTAGGAATATCTCCTGTTCATCTGTGTTGAATTCTATAATCCCAACAAGGGTTGGGCTTTCATTTTCTGCCCCTCATTTCTCAGTGCTGACCACCTGCTCCATACAAAGCACCAAATAGTTTCCATGCCCTCATCTCCCCTTTTTTTTTTTTTTTTTTTTTTTTGTGCACATTCCCGTTTATTTACTATGCTTTTCTCTTCCTGCATAGCTATCCCCCCACATCCTTTTTTAAAGGGTAGGAAGAGTTGCTTTTCTTGGAGCCCCTCAACCCCTAAGTGTTGGTGATATAAGCCATTGTTAGCTGACTTGACTTATTCTTGCTTAATGCTTCTACTTGGGTAGTTTGAGTACACACGTTTGAGTTTTTTTTGTTTTAGAGTGGAGTGTGAAAATGAAGTAGGAAAGTGTTGCACCCTTTTGTTAGTAGTAAGCAACACTGGGTTGTCTACATTACACTAGTATAGAGTAAGAAAATGTTCTGAGTATTAAGCCAGAAAAGTGTTAAAATTACTTTTATGGCCAATTGTCAGCAGGAGCTGCTTGGCCAGAAAGCAGGCACTGCACAAATCTTGTTTTTTCATAATCAACTTTAGCACCCCCCCCCCCCCCCCCACGGTATTAGCGTGGTACACATACAAGCTCCCTTGCTTTTGTTAAAGCAAATGCTTCTTGTCTTTTTGTCTGTACAAAATATGGCGTATGCCTTTAAATGTGAAAACTGTGACTTATGAAATTTTAATAAGAATGTACTAGTGCCTGTTCCTGTATAAAACCTTGAAACAGGAAATTGGAAGCTGGCTCCTGTAGTGGGAAGATCATTTTGGGGTAAAACTGCAGCTTTGCCTGAATATTGTGATTCTTTGGTCATTCTGGCCCTGTTCTGTGTAGCTGGAATTGAGGCTTGAAGCTGTGAACTACATGAAAAACATGCAGCCTGGTTGATGAACTGTATAAAATTGGTTGTTGCCACTAAAATGAGAGCCTTGCACATAGGCATTGCGTAAATAGTGTAAGACCATTTGAAATTACTTGTGCAGTGCCGAGAGTTGTATTCATTTCATTCATTAAATACACTTGCATCTCTGCCTCCAGTGTATTTTAAATTTGATTTGAATGTTAAATCTGATAGAATTAAAGTAATGGAATTAAAGCATAATCTTATGGGTTTTGTTTTTCTATAAACCTAAACGCTGTACTGCATTATTAATAACAGGTTCATGTGCATGCTAGGCAAACTACCTCTAGGGCCATTAAAAGCCTAGTCGTGCAACCCAAATGTGACCCACAAATTGATTTTTAAGTGGTGATTTATTGACCACCTCTGTCCAGACCAAGGGTGAATTTCTGATTTACTGTCCATTGGTCCAAGTTGCACTTGAGAGGGGAGGAACTCCTCTTCACATTGATAGGGAGCTTGTTTCTCAGAATGGAAATTCTGAGAAATCTCTGTAGCAAAAATGTAGGTGTTGTAATCTTGTAGTTCTGTTTGTTTTGCAGATGTGCAAAAGGTTTATCAAAACTGGGTCCAGGGATGTCCTGTATACCAGGCAAAAGATCCCCTGTCAGATGTCTATACTCTACTGAGTAGAGACCAGGCTTTGAGGAGATCTGTGTAGGACATTGTTTACTCCTTGGTTCCTTTTTGTAAGGAACCTTTGGGTGTTTTCATTGCTGCATGTCTTTGGGTACGTACTGAAGGAGCTCTATGGTGGGTATGATGGCAAAGTACAATGGCATGATCTCTCTGGACCTTGATGCCATGCCCTTGATTTATATAGGATTTTCTTACTCTACAACGCATGTTGGTTGAAGGCTAGGTTACTGTCTTGAGTTTCCAGATGCCTGATTAGTACTGTTAAAGTTTATTTATTTTTTTAATATTGATGCTGTAATTACCTGGTGTGGAAGACATCCCAAAAGGTACTATAATGTATTGGTATTAAGATTTAAGCTTTGGCACTAAACATTTGCCTTTGACAAAGCCAAACTGGGATTTGTGCAGTGTCTGGAAGTCACCTTTATTCTAGTTGATTTCTTGCGGACTCTTGGGAGTCATGCTAATAGGTCTGTAGTTTCTAGGATCTGTGAAGGTCCTTGCTTATGAAGTGGGATGAATGCCACAGGCCTCCATTTGTGGCACAAGTCATGTTTTTTAACTTTAGTAGAATGACTCTAGGGGTCCTGATAAGTCTTATTTTAGACTGTTCAAGAAGCATCCTCTGTTATCGGGGCCCATGAAGGACATGTTCTCTGCTTTAGTGAATGCAGCCAGTACATGTCCGCTATATTGCAAGGCTCTGTGAATGTGGCGCCATTGACTAATTCAGCTAATTACTGTGCGTTTCCCTTGAGGTTTGACAGCTGTTGGCATTATGGCCATCTTTTTCACCTAGGAGGACATCTTGGTATCAGTTGGCTTTGGCGTTCCTTGAACCCTGTTAGTTGTCTGCTCACTTGGAGAGAGTTATCTTTATGGGAATTGCCTTTCCTGAGTTTTGTCATAAATTTAATTTAGAATGCCACCAGGGTGGCTTTTCTAGGGCTAGTTCTGGGCTTGCTTCTGGTAGGTACAGCAGCCTTGTGTGCAGCCATTGACATGGTTATGCAGAGTTTGAGAGCAATTCAGCATAGGGGTATTGAATTTTGACGAACCATCACTTAGAGGGTAGCTAGCTGTTACTGGTTTTAATGGGATTGCAGAGTTGATTTTGAAGGAGACAGCTTTATGGCTGGACCTTGCCAAGAAGTAAGACCATTGGAGTGGGTGCAGAGTTCTCTCGTAATGAAGTCCTGTATGTTAAAGCCACTAGTGAGTATATTCAGTGTTGGTCAAAGGTGTGTTTACGGAGTCTAGGAATTGCTGCCTGTAGATTTGAAGTAGTGTAGGATTCCCGATCTATAGAGAACTATGGCTTGTCTGATCTGCCCATGGAGGAACTCCAGTGCATCATTGTGTTTGACCACCCTAGATTTATGCTTGAATATTGAGATGGCTCCACCTTTAGCCCTTGTCTGTTAAGCTACTGGTCTATAGATGTGTGGAAAGCAGCAAAACTTTACACTGCTGGTATACTGTCCATTTCAAACCACGTCTGTAACTGCACTGGTATCTATTTTCTCGGGTGTTGGGAGGGTATGGAGGAGGTGTAGTTTTTAGTTGGGCTCCTTGGTATTGTGCTTTAGCACCTTGAGGTTCAGATGAGTTAATTTGTGCCGGTAGGTTTGTCAGTTTGGCATTGCCTGAAAAGCATTATGGAGGAGGGCAAAGCCTTGGCTGGTATTTCAAAGTGTAGCTGGGAAAGATTCAGTCCATTCTTGGCAAAGCAATGTGGTCTATTGACTATGCTCCGAGCTGACAAAAAATTGATCCCCTTAGGATAACACCAGAAAGCCAGTTACGGAATTGATCATTTTTAGCTCATATTGTGGTATCCTCGGTGATGGTAAGTGCCAGGCTCATACCAGCCTGAGACACATAATCTGAAAGCTTTGTCTCTCTCTGTATAGTCCAGGGAGTTGCATTTCAGTTTACTTATCTACGTGGACTGTGATGGAATCGTAGTGGTACTTGTGAAGTAATGACTTGAATGCATGTGTGATTTGGTAGAACCGGACTCCAGATAAGCAGTTTGTTTAGGCTGGTTATATGGGCATCCATGTATATCTTTGGAGTCTCCTATGAAAGTCTTGGGAAATGTTTGCTTGCTTTAGAGGCTTAGTGTATGGGGCCCTTCTGAGATTGCCATTACATATGGTGTTGGCTGTTTTTCCGAGTGCCTTTGGGCTTACTGAAGCATAGCTTTGACTGCTGGTGGTAAAGGTGATCTTTGTTTGGGAAGATGGCGCCTCAGTATGTGTTGGTCTGTGTTTAAAAACCAGACCCCCCCCCCCCCCCCCCATAGCCCATAATCTGATGTGGACTTGTATTTGAGAGAGTAGCTTCTGTTGTCACTGTGTAATTACACCTAGCACACTGAATTCACTACTGTTAAAACTCTAGTAAATCTGTAGATATTACCAGTTGAGGTCCAACTAGCTGCTCTAAGCTTGTTGCTGGTAAGGTATTTGCACTATTACTGGTTTATTGGTTAGTTTTGGGGACCTTTCTACAGAATGTTTTCTGTGTTTGCTAATGTACAGGGCAGTGCTAATCTACCTTGCCACAAGATGACTAAAATTGTGTTTCTTTTATGTAAAAACAGAGACCCGCAAGAACAATGCTATCTGGAAATCCTTTGCTGAAGGTAATTTTGAGGTGGTAACAGTGAGAGGAAGCTTATTTTTCCCCTGAAATTCAGTGAAATGGGTGCACACATGAGCAGGAAACAACTTATTTTCAGCGATGGCTTTAAAGATGGATTTTTTAGCAAATTAAAGGCACTTTTATTTTTGCCTAGATGGCAGTGAATAAAAGTAAAACCTTCTGGGGTGCAGGCTAGGACTACACGCTTTGCTGAGTTCAAGGAAAATTTAGTAGGAGATGGTATGTTGTGGAAGAATAGAACAGTTTTGGTTTTTGCTGGGTGGGCAGTCAGTATCATGGGTCTGTGTAAACCAGTGGGTTGGAAGAGTACATAAATAGCTTATGCAACAGTGAATAGCAATGAAAAGGGGAGAAAGGGACTTGGGAATGGGATAATCCTAAGGGGTTGAGAGCAGAGGCACTGCCTTATAAAACTGCAGAAGGGTTGGAGGGTTCGGAAATGTTCAAATAACAAGCAGGTTAGTTACAGAGGCTAGCATTCCAAGGCAATATTAGAGCTTAATGTGTTAGGTGGGACTAACGCTGAATGCAAGCTGATAAAATAAGCAGAATATAAAAGCACTGAAGTGCAAACTGGGGCAGTGACCATTCTCTCACTGTTTAATTTCTGTGTAGTCTGGTGCCTTAACTGTAGTAGAAGTTTACCAGTAACATTGAGAAAAATGCTATAATAATTTTCAACCATTAATCTAGTAGCATGTAGTTAGTCAGCAGTTATGCAAAATCTGCAAGACTTTATCCCAGCATGGTTTAAAATACAAACAACTTTTACAAGCTGAGCAGCAAAGTGCTCTAGATTGTTCAGAACGCTCCAAACTTAAAACTACATTGAACAGCATTGGCTCAGCTACACAGCTTTTAATTGACTGCAAGTCAAAACCCATCAACTGCTCCTGTGGCAAAGGGAGCCAGTGAAAGCTCCCAGTACTTGAACAGTCCCATCCTGGTAATTGTGCCACTGCGATGCCTTCAAAAAGGGCTTGCATGGAATGGGAAGATCACCTTTGGATCAGAGAGTTTAAGGAAGGTATATTTGTTCTGTGGGTCTTGTCATTCATAGAGGAGGAAACCAGGAAGGATTTGTTTGACTTTTTTTCAGTCTGGTCTGCGTGGTTTGTTGAGCAGGACATGGTCCAGCAATAGAGGCAGCACCAAACTGGAGTCTGCAGTGCGGACTGACCAGCAGACTTCAAAACTACCAAAAATCTGAGACTTTTTGCTGGACTTCAGAATGCTCATGGTGGCAGTGTTGAGGGACAGGGCTGCTGATTTGCACTTTCTTGAATTATTTGTTCCTGAGTTTTGTTGTGGACTGGAGCTGCAGCTGCTCTTTTTCTTGTATTGGGCAGAGGTAAGTGGCTTACAATGTACAGAGGTATTTTGTATGAAAGTTGTACAGATAGTGGAAGAAGCATGAGCTTTTTGTTTTGTAGTAAGGTATAACTGGGCTTGTTCTACACTTGACCGACTTAATATGTATGGGTCCTTGAGTGTTTAAAAAAAAAATAAGTGCATATTCAGGGGTGGTTGTTGGCGTCTGTTAAAACACTTTTAGCCCATACTGACAACTACCCTAACCCAACTCGCAGAACAATGCCTCCAGCTTTTCCCTGTGTCCATCTAAACCTCCTTTGTAAACTTAAACTGACCACTCTGGCTGCTGATGACTTACCAGTAGATTACCTTCAGATAGCTTCAGAAGCTGTAGCCTATCCTGTTGCTATTCTCATTAATATATCTCTTATCAGAATGCAAGGTACCTACCTTATGGAAAACATCACATCATACCACTGCACAAAGGAGGAAGCTCCTTAGAACTCTTAATTACTGCCAAATTGCTATTGTATCACCCTTATCAAAAAATACCAGCATTGTTCACACTCAACGAATGCACTGCCTCTTTTTTTAAAAAAAAAAAAATGCTGTTTAAATCACAGCATGGCTTTAGACCCTCCCACAGCACTATTGTCTTTTACCAACACAGTTAACCACTATAGAAACAACTGCCTATTCGTAGCTTCTATATTAGGCTTTTGATATGGTTAACCACCATATGCTTCTTGATACTCGTGTGTCTGTGTGCCATGGTTCAACTACTTGGGCAGTAAACAAGCAGTCCTATGGCAAAACCAGTTGTCCCCTCTGCTGACAGTAAGCCTGGGAGTCCTTCAAGGCTCTATCCTTGGCCCTTTACTGTTCTATTTACCAACCAGCTGTCTTCCTCCACACTCACTGCCTCATTAGTACAATATGCTGATAACACCACCCTTATGTGCCACCCCACAATAAAAGAACTGCATACCTTTAATCCAAAACTTTACCTTAGCAGAAACATGGTTCACTAACACCAAACTTATTCTAAATCCCAAAAAAACCCAAAACTACTTTTCAACCCATGCAGGTCCCTCTGAGTTTAACATTTTCAGAGACCATACCCAGATCACTCCAACCTCACACACTCTACTGCTAGGTGTAGAAATAGACAACCTGAGTTTAACAAAGTTAGGACTCCTCTACCGGAACAAACCAATTTCTCACTAGATGTAGTAAAAAAAAAAAAAAAAAACACAACAGTGAGGACACCTCTGTTATCCATCCTCCTCTATGCATCCCCAAATTTGACTAATCTCTAACGCTGGCTTAAACCAGCTGGAATCTTGTTATAACAAGATTACCAGGTTCAGTATAGAAGCCTCGTAGATGTCTCATCACTGTTTCACTTAAGCTGCTTAACTGGCTTTGAGCTGCCTCTACTGCTACGAAGTCAACTGTCAATAGTACACAGGTTATAATATCCTGGTAAAACTCCAGCATCTAATTCAACCCTGTACTACTACTAGACCCTTAAGATCCAATAATCAGAGCCTCCTAAAAATCAAATAACAGTGATGCTGGTAAATCTCTTTGGTTGCACTATTGCAAAAGTCTGGAATACACTAGTCACCTAAAATCTAATGGCTCTAATACACAATTTAGAAAAAACTTCTGAAAATCCACTATACAAATAACTGGATAGGCTGTCATTACTCCCCAAGTTAACTACATGCTAATGTATTATGTGGCTACTGTTGTACCATTCTCCTGTTAAAGCGTACTGTTTATTTACTGCATAGTACTAAGAATTGTTTACTATGTTCTTGGTAACTATAATCTGTCACCATAAACAATTACCGTATAGTGATCTTTTACTGCACTGCATGTTTTTTCCTAACTGTTTTTTATGAACTTTTAACTTATTTGTTCTGAACTTTTCCTTTTATATATTGGAGCTTTTCTCTCTGGGTCTCTGCTGAAAGTGGACCTGTGTCCAGTTGGGCTTTTCCGGTAAACGTAAAATAAAGTTGTTGGCATTGGCTTTTTAAATGCAACTTTTGAGCAGATATTTCCTTTGAAAGTACACCTTATGAAAAGTCAGTAATAATCATCTTAAAGGGGGTGGTTCTTAAACCACAAGCCATAGTTAAGTTACATTTAGTATTTTAAGCAGCAATAGGTGGTTTATACATTTAAATTTAGACTTCAGGTGGTTTTGTAATATCTCCTGTCCTATCGACTGTACCATCTTGTTCTTGCCCTAGTTTGTAATTTACAATGTATACTTCTCAGTGTCTCCATTTTATTCATGTTTCTTTACATAGGTTGACCAGGAATGCCCACCCAGAGAAATGTATTTTTCTGTGGAGTCTCTAAATCCAGAAAATGCACTCACAGATGAGCATGTGTTGGGATATATTACTCCACAGGGGTTCCTCAGTAAAAATATAGGAAAGAAGTAATGTCCTGTGCAGACGGCCTGTATTCTCTCCTACAGGGTGATGGGGTGATGTCTCTGTCTGGCATACAGGGCGTTGTCAGACTACACACTGGACCTGCTGCATATCCACAAAACAGATGGCACCAGAATTACATGTTCTAAAGACGTAAACCTTTCCTGTGATATAAATAAGACCTGCTGGAGAGATGGGTATTATCCCAGAGACACAGTTGAAGTGGAGTTCTCCCTAACCCAATCAATGTGTAACTTGGACAGTTGGATGGGGAACAGGAAATTCAAGACACAGGCAAACTGTAAGTGATCCATCTCCCAAGCCCCTGCTTACACTTATCAAGGGTACTGGAAGTTGTCGGAACTGGGATGCGTGGCTAGGCTTACCAGGCTCTTGTGGTAATTAGCCTAGTAAACACCTATGGACAAATAAGCTGTGAATTGCACATCTGACTAAGGCAATACAGTTCATATCTACATACTGCTAGACAGCTGGCTGTGTACACAGTTGAAACATTTATTTCAGCTAGTGCAGTTCGTAAATATAGATGTTCTAAGCTGTGAATTCCACATCTGACTAAGGCAATACAGTTCATATCTACATACTGCTAGACAGCTGGCTGTGTACACAGTTGAAACATTTATTTCAGCTAGTGCAGTTCGTAAATATAGATGTTCTTCGTGTTTCACTGTTGCAGTCATAAAAGCTAAGTACCCCTCTGGGGATCCTTTTTCTTGCTCTAACCGATATCAGTAAAAGTTAACAATGGTCTTGACTGTGGAAAGCAAATACCTCGTTGAGATTTTCATTCTTACTACATTCACTGTTTAGGCCCAGACCATAGCATCCCTCGTCCGTTTTGTGCCTTGTTCAACACCCGAACTATTCGTTATCTGGCGCTTTATTTTTTGCAGATAATAGCCTAGTACCTACCCATGAACCTATCTGCCCGAAGGCATTTATAAGCCTAGCCAGAATGTGTTGGCTTTTGCAGCCCCCTTAGATTGGTTCCCTGTGCCACTGAAGTGATTCCCGGGGTAAATTGTGTTTCCCATCCAGTTGTCAAGGTTTCTCTGAGTGCTAGCGAGGAACTCTGCCTAATGTAGATTGGAATCTTGTTCCAAAGCATGGGAAGTCTCTGGGACTGGAATCTATCTGGAATCTAGAGCGTGTGGAGCATGTCCATCAATGGGCTTGTATGTCAGGCAGAGATCACCTCTGAGCAGGCAGTATGCAACAGAGTACAGCTGAAGTTTCTTCATTCGAGCTGCATAGGGCATCTGTTTGAAGCCAGTGATCCTCTTGGTGAGGTACTTTTGTGGTCTTTCCAGCTGTTGTAGGTGTCTTGTAAGGTACATCCCAAATGGAACATTGTACTCTATAGTGTGTTCTGGTGAGTGAGTAGAGGGGCACAATGACCTTGTTTGATCTGGATGCAAACCCTTTTGTTAGATGGGCCACACAGGATTTTCTAACCACTTTGGCAATGTAATTATAAAAGGAGAGATTGCTATCTACTTGGGTCCCCAGATCCCTCATTAAGTTTTCCGTATTTAGGGGACTACCACCTATTTTCCAAAGGGAATAACTATGCACTTTTGGCATTTAGCTTGAGGCCATGATTTTGACACCAGGTATCCATCTCAATAAGACCATTTTGGAGGATGTCTGTCAGCCAGTGAGTCAATTTATAGCCCCTAGTTTGCAGTTGTCTGCGAACTTGGTCAGCCGTAGTCCTCCTGTGTTTGTCTGTACTTCCTGGAAGTATATGCCGAACAAGAGGGGTCCTAGGACTGAGCCCTGGGGAATGCTACTTGTAACCAGTTTAAAGTCGGACCCAGCTCCTGCAACTCTCACCATGTGGGTTCTGTCTGTTAGCCAATTTGCAAACCATCTTATGACAAAATAGGGGTTTATGTTCAGGCTGGTGAGCTTGTCTAGAATACCAGAATGGGGAATGGTGTTGAAGGCCTTTGCAAGGTCTAGGTAGGCTGTGTACCACCTTTCTCTCGTCTATAGCCTTGATTACTATCTCAAAGTCCACCAGGTTTAGGAGGCATGATCTGTCCTTGAAGCCGAACTGGGTAGGGTGCAGTGTTTGGAGTTTACCAATGTCTTTAATGAGTTCCATGATGCGCTCCATAGCCTTGTAGACCAAGCTAGTCAGGCTTATAGGGCTTTAGTTCCTGGGGTCTGCTGTGGCTCCACCTTTGTGTAGACTAATAACAGTTGCTGTACCGCACTCTATGGGTACGTAGCCTGTGGAGAGGCTGGGTTTGAACTGTGTTTAGGTGAGGGATTAGTTAGTCTTTAAGCTCGTGTAGGATGCAGCCTGGGACACTGTAAGGTCCCACTGATGCTGTGTGTGTGTTGGCTTTGGAGAGGGCTATCTTAACCGGAGTGTCTGATTTCAGGGGCTCTACATTCTTGTGTTATGGTTATGGGCCCTTTGGGGGTGAGGGGGGGGTGAAGTTTATAAATTCTGGGAAATGTTGGGCAAGGGAGTTAACTGGGAGAGCCAAGTACTGTTTGGGTAGTCGAAATCACCCAATATTAGGGTGTTTGGTAGTAACTTTGTTACCCAGTGTTTCCAGAAATGCGGAATTGGGGTCCTGGGACATGGTGGGGTGATCTGTAGCAAGCTACAATTTTTGAATTGCAGTTTTTCCCGTTAGTTGCACGTGGAAATCTCCTGAAACATCGTGCTGTGCCACTAACTTTGAGGTGAGTATCCTTGAATATGGATACTCCCTTGCCTTTTGTATTTCAGTCTGGGTTCTGTGGCTGAAATGTGTGGTATGAGTTGTAGCCTGGTAGTGCTGGGGTGCTCTCTGGAGCCTTAAACCAGGTTTCTGTTACTGCACATATATCAATTTTCTCCATACTGAGGAGTCCTCTGGCATTGAGTAGAATTACCCTCAGATTTTTGTTACTTGTGCTATTTACGGCAGTGGGTTTGTCTTGAGCCTTGCCTAAAAAAGCCACTATGGGGGTGGCAAGGGCCTTGGCCAGTATTTGAAAGCCTAAGGGTGACTGTTGCAAGCAGTCTCTAGCGAAGCAGCGTGGCTTGTCGAGCATGTTATCCTAGGCAGACAAGACACTGGATCCCCTTTGACACCAGAAACTTGGCCAGTTGTTGAAATTTCTTTATACCATGGTATTATTCTTGGTGAGGGCAGGATGCTACTCTGGGTCATACCAGCCTGGGCTACGTGATCAGAGAGATCTTCCATGTCGTCCAGGGAGGTATGGCTCAGGTCATTCACACCAGCATGGACAATGAGTCATATTTGTACTTGTTCTGGAGTGACCTGAGTGCTTGTGTTATGTGGCGGATCCTGGCACCCGACAGGCAGTTAACAGCAACCTTCTCCCTTATTCAGCCTAGTGAGTGGGATGTCTGTGTACCCGACTATAGTCACCTATTACTGGTATGTTTTGCCTTGAGGGCTGTTATTGCGTGGCACACTGGTTTTGTGAAGTATGCGTTTCATTTGTGTTTGGGGGGGGGTTGCTTGGATGTCTGCTTTGGAGGGCTCTGTTGCTTTTTCAGATTTTTATTTAGAGCCTCAGATTGTTTGTATTTGTGAGTTTTTTTGCTGGTGCTGGTTTAATGGGTCTGTGAGACTGGTGTGATGCCAGTATTTCTCTTCTGTCTGTCTGACCCAGTCTTGGGTTGAGAGAGCTTAGCCTCCAGTTCGGCTGTATAATTGCATCTCTCGCATGTATTAGGGTTTGTTGGTAGGAGGAGAGGTTGTCTGTGTACATGAGGCAGTTGTAACATTGCCTCAAAATACCCAGTTTCACCAGTTGGACTGGAGAGTACACCTTTGGACCTACCTGGATAGGTACAGTGAACTGTTTTACTGATTGGCTAGTAAGGTCGAATAGAGAGCCTTGTCCTTCTGTAGTGCTAGGGTTTAAAGTGCTTGCTATGAGTTTTGAGCAAGTACCGGGCTGAGAAATGAATGGCTTGAGTGCTTAAGTTGAAAGTTTGTCTAGTTCTGAGGGAAAAATTAGACTTTGTGGAGCTGGGAGTAGTTATAAACTAGCTTATTGGCGCTGCCCTGCGTGCAAAAACCAGGCAAATGAAGTGATTTACAGCAGGGAAATTAGCCCAAAATGGCCAATAAACTACTTTCTGGGCCGAAACCACTCCAGGGACAGGCTGCTCAAAGCTCCCCTCTCAAAGGTGAACAGAGAAACTTCCTTCTATCCAAGTAAGGTATGGGCAAACAGATTTGTAACAGCCCTGAATTCAGCACTAACGTGAACTGGACTAGCCTAGCTTAGAAAGGCGGGAAACAAGTATGTATATTTGTTTTTTGTTTGCATCTGTTTTCTGAAAAAAACAATCAAAAAAACACTTTAAATGCACATAAAAAGATGCTTGTATATCTCTGGTCAGTTTTAGTCAATGCTCTTAGTAATAATGTAGGAAAAAACACAAATGTAGGAAGCAGATTAAAGTGCAATTTATATTTCACTTGCAACATGTTCATATACACTTTTTTTATATACTTATTTTAATGCGACAGACCCTTTTATAAAAAATATATGTCCATTATAAAAGACAAGCTAGCACATTACTAAACAATAAAAATAACTGAAAATCGTCCCATAATAATGTTTACATGCTAAGCAAATTTAAAGAAACAAAACCCAAAACGCATAACTTATTGAAAGCAATGTAAATTAGAGATTCTCCTCTCCGAAGGAGGGACAATAGTATTATGGGAGTCTAGTGAATATGATGTAGTAGTAGTAGTAGTAGTAGTAGTAGTAATGAGACAGGTTAGTGACCCATTTCATGTATGTTCCCTTTTGATCCAAATAGTGGATTTAAAGCCACTATTGATGCATTTCTAGAAGATGCTGTCATCAAGGGGATGTTAAAAAATTTGTGAACAGTTGAAGGTTGTTGAAGTGGAACCTTCCACTTTTTTTATATATTATCTAAAGTACATAAGACTAAAATCCTCCCGGCAGCCCAATCCTGTCGGGGGTTGTTGACTGAACCTGTTTATTTAGAAGGCAAATTAAAAACATTACTGCCATTTATTAGAGCTAGGATTAAGGATAGCACTGAATTTCTGAGACTCGTGAGTGATACTGAAATCCCTATACATGCACATCTGTGAACCTTGGATGTCCAGTCGTACCAGTATTCCTCATAAAATTGGCCTGGCTGCAGTCAATTATTGGGCTGAATATTCTGGGTTATGTACTAAAGCCCAGATTGAGTTTTTGCTTAGAATGTTAAGCATAGTTTTAGAAGGTAATGCATTTATGTAAAACTGCTTTTTACAAATGAGGGGTACTGCTATGGGTACAAATTTTGCACCCATTTATGCAGACCTCTTCATGGGTTACTTGGAGGCTAGAATGATGTACAGTGATGCAAATGAATTTAAGCAGTACATGGACATATGGCGAAGATACCTAGACGATTGGTGTGTCTGGGTGGGGGCCATAGAAAAATGGTATGAATTTATTAATTTGAATAGCAATAGTTTTGGGATACAATTTACCAGTAAGGTAGAACAATTTAATATTGACTTTAGATGTCAAATGTTTCCAAATTGATTGGAACAGTGGTAACAAGTATGTTCAGAAAACCTTTTACAAAAAAATCAATACTGGAAGCCAAAAGTTGCCACCCTAGACACATAGCTAAAAAAAAAAAAAAAAAAAAAACAGAAGGCACAATTAGTTAGGTTAAAGCACCTCTGTAGTAGACTGCAAGATTTAAAAAAAAAAAGCAGTAGATATGCAAGATACATTTATACATTGGGGATATGATTGGTCTCTAGTGCCCTTGAACAAGGTAGAAAACCGGATAGAAGTACTGTTTTAAGTACAGTTAATGTGAAGGACGTTAAGACAAATTGAGATTCATCACTACCTATGGTACTAATATATTTTAAATAAAACAGATTGAAAAACATTGGTCTTTTAAAAAAAAAAATGACCCCTTTTTTTTGAGAAGGTAGTGGATGACCATTGTAATTTTGGCTACCGTGGTGGGGGGGGGGATTTGGGAGAGTATCTTAATAAACTAACTTCTTTTATGAATAAAACAATACAAAGAGAATTGAGTACATTTTGTGGGAATTGTGTACTGTAAGGTAAACTTTTATGAATAAAACAATACAAAGAATGAGAGTATATTTTATGGGAATTGTGTGTACTGTAAGGTAGTGTCTCCACTTCTGTTAACAGTACTAGAGTCTACGATATCAGGGTTCTCGCAGTATGCAAGTGTGATGCTTTCTATATTGGGCCGACTTCTAGACCGTTTAAACATAGGATGGCCCTCCATGCAAGTAATTATAAACTGTAAAAGAACTAGTGCTTTATATAAGCAAGAGGTAGATCATAGAGGAGCACATTTCATTTTTGTTGGGATAGATAGTTTTGGGTGATATTACTACAACAAAGAAACACCAATGTTAGATTCAAAGGAAAATGTGGATAAATTTGGAGCCCTTTATAAACCAGGATTAAATGAGAATCTCTAATTTACAGTGCTTTCAATAAGTTATTTGGGTTTTGTTTTTTTCTTTAAATTTGCTTAGCATGTAAACATTCTCATTATGGGATAATTTTGTTTTTATTTAGTAATGTGCTAGTTTGTTTGCTTTGTCTTTTATAATGGAGGCGTGTGTGTGCACACAATCTGATTTAAACAAGTTACCCAGTTAACCAGAAAAAAACTCAAAACTGAAGCCTGTTCCAGCAGACTTCAATCGGACAAGTTCTAACTGCACATTCCTATTAGGGTGCAGGGGAAACTTATCCAAAAAAGATGGCCTGGATCAGTGCTAAAGTTATACAAACAAAGCTAAATTCAGCAGGCCTGAATCTGGTCATATGCTACAGCAACAAGGTGCACCAATTGCAGAAAGAAACCGAATAAGCAGGCACAATAAGCACGTGACCAGAAATTCCCAGCTCTGAAAGGCAGAATCCAGCCTCTTCTCCTACAAGAGTGCAGACCACAAACTTTAACGTAGAATAACTGGCCTGAAGCCCAAGTGCTTAAACCAGGATTAATACACTTTTATAATAGCAGATGCTGAGCTTTCAATCATCAGTTCCCAGCTTAGAAGGATGTAAGCTGCCTGTCCTGCCACAACAGTGCAGACCACAAACCTTAATGTAAAACAACTGGTATGAAGCCCAAGTCCTTAAACCAAAAGACTTGGTTACAATTTAATCAGGCTACTACCTAGTGGCAATAAGTGCAGCAGGGTAAATTGAGTACTTTAAGAGGCAAAATAAAGTAGGGGGGAAACAGTAAAAGCAGGTAAATTTTTGTTAGTAAAGTGCAAGGAGAGAGGAAGGAAGAACCTAAGTGGGTTGGCTTCCCAAATCTTCTCCCTGTATTATGTAGAGTGAACACTAGTCTCTGAATATGATCTCGCTGTATTCGGTTAAGTGAGCAAATGAGATGGACTCTGGAGTGTTCAAATACAGACGTGCAGGAGGGGTGGGCAATTCCAGAACCACTAACACCGAAACAAGAACAGGGAGGGTGGGTTGGGACAAACAAGAATAAGTACAGTTGTACAGATTAGAGATATTAAACCAAAATGCAGACAGAAAAACGAGAATAAACATTTATCTTTTCTTAATATATCAGCTGGCAGTAGGTTAATCTCTCTGCAGCAGCCTGAGCAGCAGGTATATCTGATATAAAACGCAGGACAGAAACCAAACAATACAGATGCAGGAATACTTTGGCCGGATAAAACTAGTTCTGCAAACGTACTGCCACTAGGAAAACAGACAAGGCCTCCAGACAAAGGATTTCACTACAACCGAGTTAAACACTGAGAGATATATGGCTATAACACACAAGTACAGTTGTACAGATTAGAGATATTAAATCAAAATGCAGACAAAAAATGAGAAACTCTTATCTTTTCTCTGTCACAGCTGGCAGTAGGTAAATCTCTCTGCAGCAACCTGAGCAACAGATGCAACCATCTGACTACCATTCTTCAGAAAAAAAAAGCAAGGATGAAGACAGACCGCATAGGTCCAAAACTGCCGACTATGCTTCCGTTAAGCTAGTCGCCAGTACTCTGAGGTGCTTTCGCAGCCCCTGATACCTGCTACGTCTGATTGCAGGCCTCTACTGCGACCCATTCTGAGTCAGATATGCTGTGAGATGATGCTTCGACTATGGAACTTGCCGATGTCTGTCTGTACTTTGCATGGGTCCAAAGCTGCTGTGCAGGCACCTGGGTGCGTATTCAGGCCTACAGACATCGCCAGATTCACTACAGGGGCTTCCTAACCGTACTCGCCACTCTCTCACTAGCAGAACTGGGCTGGCTAGAGCTCCCCACCTCCTTCAATGGTACCAACTCACACTCGCCCACAAACTAATAAACCAACCACTAAAAGTCCCATCCTTCCAGAATCTACTCCAACCCTACATGAGACCACTAAGATCCAGCCACAAAAACCTACATGTCACAAGAGCCATTAACTCTGCTGGAGAAGCATTATTCTCCTGCACTATAGCCGAACTCTACCTCCCTCCCATCCTCCATTACCTTTGTAACTTCTTGCATCCACTTAAATCCTTACTCCCCTCTAATACCATTCAGCCCCCTATCAACCACCTATTCTTAGCAAGCTTGGCTACTCATGTTCTCAGCTACCTACCACATAATACTAACTTGTAGCAACAACTGCTAATGGGTGTTGTGTACCTCAAAAACAGTTTGTATCAATTGTTCACTGATGAATCTCAACTACATTTTAACCATGTTTAGTATAGGTCACCATATTTTAATATTGTTCATAGGCTAGTACTAGGCTAACTGCTCTTGCTAGCCATTTTAAGCCTAGCCAGTTATCCCCTGTGAGATTCAAACCCTGTAACTTGTGTTTGTAAGGCAAACACCTTGACCATTAGGCCACCCTCCCAACCCCTGTAGTGTGCTCTACAGCTGTTTTAATCTCTCTTCTTGTCTTGCGTCCTTAACTGGACTAATGTCTGTATTTAAATGCTATGTTTTTTTTAACTGTATAATGCAAATACTTAATGTGGAGCTTTTCTCCCCGGGCCTCCGCTGAAAACGGACTTGTGTCCAGTTGGACTCTCCGGTCAACAAATGTAAATTAAATAATATTCAACAGATGCCATCATTTTCATCTAGGCCAAAAACTCACACTATGCCTAGAAAACCGATCAAACTGCAGGCCCAGGCCTAGGCCCATATCCCTAAAAAAAAAAAAAAAAAAAAAATGCTTAGTATGGCTGAAGACCTTATTACTTTAATTAGGGGAAGCTGGCCTTCCCCTCTTGAGACCTAGAACTGATTTTCATTCTGATTCTTCTTATCAGGAATCTGATATTTCTGCTCTTTCTGATTTGCCCTTATCTACTTATGAGGATTCTGATGCAGAGGATTCTATTCCTTCTGCTTCCCCTCCAGAAGATTTTTCTTTTGGTGAAACCTTGCGCACACTCTCTCTCTTGGGGAGCATTTCCGCTGTGAAAGCCAGGATTACTCAAGGCTCCAAAAAGAGACTTGGGGAATTCGTACTCTTATTTCAACACAGACCTTCAGCTATCCCTCCTGTTCTGGACATTGTAGGTGATGCTTTCTTGGAATCTAGCCTTACCCCGGACATTTTACCTCCAGCTCCCAGGAAACCTGATGGGTACTGCAGAGTACTTGAGTCTCTCTCTCAAGTTCCTCTTCAAGAATCCTCCTGTGGATCCAGAGACCATTTCCCAAGGACCAAAAGGCATTGAGGCTACTGCTGCCAAAAATCCTACTCCTGATACAGATTCTAGAGCCTTGGACAGATGGAGTAAGAAGGTATACACTTTTGCTACTTTTAGGGCTTTAAATTGCCAGTTTCATATCGGCAACATATTATTGGACTACTTGGAAAATGATATTGATTCCTGACTGTGCGGAACACACAGAATTGCAAGATTTAATGCATTCTGCAGAACAAGTTGGTAAACGTACTTTGCAATGTGGTTTTGATGCTTTAGAAGCATCTTACGGGGCTGCTGTCACTGGGTCTGTACTTGGAAGACATGCTTGGCTTAAGGAACAAAACTTGCCAGATCATGTTAAAACTAAATTACTGGATGCTGCCTTAAACCAAGACCACCTTTTCTGCAACAAAGCAGAAGTCCTCAAAAGGATGGAGGGAAAAGCTAAATCTATGCTAACTGTTGGATTTCCTACAAGTACAGCCTCCCAGATTCAGTAGGCATTGGCCTTCAAAGAACTGTTCCTTTACAGTCCCTTCCAGGCCTTCTCAGTTCAAACCCAGGAACAGCAGACCACCTAGGTTACAGTCTCAGGCCCCACACAGATCTAAGCACTGGGGGGCTCCCACCTCCAAAGCAGGGAGTAGTAAGCCACCCCCATACGTAAAAATGGCACAGTGACTTAACATTTAACTTTCCAAGCCCTGCTCTACTACCTGCTCCCTTAGGAGGACAGCTTGCCCTGCATACAAATAACTGGGAACTACTTACCCAGGACAAATGGTTTTGAACATAGTTTCCCAAGGATACAGATTCCACTTCCACACACTACCAACCCTAAGTGGTTGGCCAGACCTACCCCAAATCAATGGGCGGAGCCCAACAGCAGGTTCTCTCTTAGTATCAGGGCTGTTCAACCTGTTCCTGCAGAACAAAGGGGAAGAGGTTTTTATTGAGGCTTTTTCTGGTAGCTAGAAAAGACAACTGGTGTCCTATCCTGGACCTCTCTATTCTCAACACCTTTCTGGTGGTTCCAAAATGCTAACACTTAAACGGCTTCTTCCTATGCTAGCCAAGGATGCCTGACTGGCAACCCTAGACTTAAAGGAAGCTTACCTGCACATCCCAATAAGAGGATCCTGCAGACAGTACTTACGTTTCAGGGCGTGCTCCATGTACTTTCAGTTCTCTGCATTTCCCTTTGGCTTATCTACTGCACCCAGGATGTTCTTAGTGTCTAGCTCCAGCCATTGCATTTTGCAGCTAGAGAACTATTCAAATTTATCCATACTTGGACGATTATCTGAGTCGGGCAGAAAGCCAGGACTTGCTATTAAAACCCCTGGCATTTGTGAAGAAACTTCTAATCTCACGGGAGTACACTATCAAAGAAAAGAAATCTCACCTAGTACCCTGCCAACAGATTGTATTCCTGTGAGCAAGTTTGAACATCACTTCTCAGATGGCATTCCTCACTCTGGAGAAGTTTATTTGGCAACCTAGTTCAAACTATTGGCCACAAAAATCCCCAGCTATCTGCAAGGAAAATCCTGCAAGCTCTGGGGTTCATGGCCTCTTGCATTCTACTAATTCCATATGCAAGACTGCATATGTGGAAACTCCAATGGTATCTAAAAAGCCTGTGGTGTCAACTTTCTCAGGACCTGGAAACTATTTCCATCTTTCCTTGTATAAAGACAGAGTTCCTCTGGTGGGCAGAGGCCTGCTACCACAAGGGGTACTCCCTTTCACTCTAACCCCTGCTGCCCAATGCATCAGACTATGCATGGGGCGGGGCTCACATGGCAGGGCAGTGCAGTGCATTCAGTGCAAATGGAACCAGAGACGGATGCACCTGCGTATCAATCAAAAAAAAAAAAGAAAAAGTTAGCTGTACAGAATGCTCTGACAGCCTTCAAAGACCACATTCTTCAGAACAACTATTGGTAAAGACAGAACACCACTGTTAAGTTGCACATAAACAAGCATGGGGAACCCACTCGTAGTCTCTCTGCAGACTAGCCATGGCTCTGCGCTACCAAGTACACATACAAGCACAGTTCCTACCAGGCAAATTCAATTCACTGATAGACGACTTGAGCAGAAGTCTCATAGACCCACACAAATGGAAAGTAGAGCCCAAAATATTCAACCTCTTGAGAAACAAATTGGGGGGCTCCAGAGGTAGACCTGTTTGCCTCCCCTCAGAACTACCGATTGAACAAGTTCTGCACAAGAACTCCCCACAATCAAGCTTGCAAAGTGGATGCCCTGTCCTTTACTTGAGCCTGTCTGTTTATGCCCCCCCCCCTCCGCCTGTCCTCAAGTTCTAATAAAGATCAAACGGGACAAGCCAAGGACAATACTGATTGCACCAGACTGGCCACGCCAGCACTGGTACCCCCTCCTGTGCAGTATTACACTGCTGTAACCATGGCACCTGCCTCAGACCCCTTCCCTGCTGTCCCAGCAGGTGGGCCAGATTCTGCGCCCTCGGCTTCAAACCCTGAACCTTGCAGCCTGGCTAATTCCTTCAGCTCTCCCCTAGCATCTTTCAGTAAGCAGGTACTGGATGTCCTTCTGGAGGCAAGGAGGCCTAGTACTAGAAAATCCAATGCTGTGGAAAAGATACTGTTTCTGGAGCCAGGCTCATGGGATGGGCACAGTGGTGCCCAGCTTAGCTCATATTCTACAGTACTTAACAGAAATGCTTCACAAGGGCCTATCGTTCTAGTCAATTAAAATTCATGCCTCTATTTCAGCACATAGTACTGAGCATACCCCTCTTCTCTCACCTCTTTTTAAAGCAATTCTTTAGAGGAGCCAAAAATTTAAAACCCCCTCCAGGAGAGCTCCCACTCCAGCCTGGGACCTTAACTTTGTATTGGTAAAACTCACCCTCCCTCCCTTTGAACCAGCTGCTACAATAGAGTTGAAATTTTCTTTCTTGGAAAACGGCCTTCCTTCTAGCCATCACTTCAGCAAGAAGTGTCTGAATTACAGGCCCTCATGCCATGGAACCCTTCTTCTGGCCTTCAACCAGTCCATTCATTTGCTTACTTTTTTTCCCTAGTCCACTAAAAGGGGAACGAATACTGCACTCTCTGGATGTGCACAGACAACTTGGGCTTAGTCCTGTCCAAATAGAATCTATCAGAAAATCCTGAACAGCTGCTAGTTAGCTTTGCTGCAGGGGAAGAGGGGAAGGGCATTTCAAAGCAAACCATTTGTAAATGGATAGCACATTGCATTCATTTCTGCTACAAGCACCATGGAAAACTACCCCACAAGGGAATACGATCACATTCCACCAGGGCTGCATCTATCTCTGTGGCATTTCTGAGGGGTCACCTATCCAGGGACAGCTGGAAGCTGCTACCTGGAGCTTTGTACATACCTTCAAGCATTACCAGTTGCCCATCTTTTCTAAATCCAGAGCTGGATTTGCCACTGCAGTCTTGCAGGGATTAATGGCTGGCCCTAATGCTCTTTAACTTCCTCTTCCTCCTCCCTTCCTTAGCTTTGGGAATAAATGCAAATGTGATGACTAACAGTGAAACGCTAACTTAGTACAGTTATGTATGCTTACCATAAATGTTAGTGTATTCACTATTGCAGTCCTGGTTACCCTCCCTCCAGCCCCCTGACTTCTCTTTGCTATACCTCCTTGTTGGTATATTTATTTTTTTCTTGTGTATTTGCTTTTTGATGGGAGTTGATCCTACCATTTAATTGCTTCCTATTGTGGGGGCACCTGACATCTGGGGCAAGAAACTGATGTAATGGTGTCAGCTGCATGTTTTGTACCCCTGACTACCTGACGTCAAGGAAGAAGTGACAGCGTCTGATGCAGAAATCCGAAGACTCTGGTATTCAGGCTGGCTGAGGGCTGCCTGCAGGCAGATAACCCAAATGTGATGACTGCAACAGTGAATACTCTGACGTCTACATTTATGATAAGTGTACACAACTGTACTTTCATAATGCCAAGACTTGGAACTGCTCAAATAAAACTCCCTCATTTGAGTTCTACAGCTCCCAAAGCATGTTCAATGTTTGGCTCACCCAGCAGTGCAATTCCATCATTTATATGTTGGAAAAAAGGCATTTGGATGTTTACTAGTATATTTTACTTTTTTATTAGTTTGCACTGGGTTTAAGTTGCATTTGTACTAGTGTCATCCAATGGCATGAATGAAGCGTAGGCATTTTTGGGGTATTTTGTCTGAGGTGTGTAGGTAATAATGCTAAAGTACTTGGACCTAACATCTTGATGATAGTCTTTCACTGTTGCAGTCATCACATTTAGGGGGGGTTATCTGCTTGCAGTAGCCCTTAATCGGCCTGATTATCAAAGTCTTGGGTCCTGTGTTGGTTTCTGTCTCATCTTCCATGACATCAAGTAGTCGGGGGTATAAAGCATGCAGCCGATGCCATTACACCAGTCTTTCTTGCCGTGCGGTGCCCGAAGCAGAAGCAGTTAGCAAGTGCTGGTCGGCAGACTCCTGAAATGTTCATTTAAGAGTTTCAGAACCGAAGTCTTCAACTAAGGCTAAGTACCCCGTCGTGGAAACTTTCTTGCTCTAAACCGATGTCAGTAAAAGTCAATAATTGTATTTCTTGTGTAAAGCAAATGCCTAAGATTTTCATTCATACTGTATGCCTTGCCTAGGCCCTGATCACAACGTACCTCCGCTGTCTGTTTTGTGCCTTATTTAAACCAGTAACTTCGCCGCCAGTACATTTTCGCTTCTAAATAGTTTGGTACTTGGTTCAGTTATCCAGATATGTCTTCAGTAAGCCATCAGATTGCCGACCATTCCAAAAAATCACAAAGATAGACAGGCCACCTAGGTCCAAAGCTGCTGACTACCGTTCTAAGCTAGTTGCCAGTTTGCCGATACTCGGTGAGGTGCTTTTGCAGCCCCTTATACCAGCTACTTAAGATTCGCAGGCCTCTGCTGAGACCCATTCGGAGTCTGGTATACTGCAAGATGCTTCAACTGTGGAACCTGCAGATGTCTCTAATTTGGATGGGTCCGAAGCTGCTGTGCAGGCACTGGCTTCTGAGGGTGTATTCAGGCCTACTGATTTGCATATTAAACTGACACCACCTTCTAGGCCTAAAACTTGAACCATGCCTAGGAAACAAGACTCCCAGACCGCATGGTCAGGCCTCTATCTAAAAAAACAAATAAGAGTGGCTGAAGACCGTTATTACTTTAATCAGCGGAAGCCAACCTTCCCCCTCTTGAGACCTAGAACTGAATTTGCTTATGTTACTTCAGACCAGGATTCTCAAATTTGTCTCCTCTGACCAGGATTTACCCGTATCTCCTATGTATGAGGATTCTGATGCAGTGGACTCTATTCCCTCTGCTTCACCCCCAGAGGATTTTTCTTTTGGTGAAACCTTGTGTACTCTTGGGTAACACTTTCACTGGGAAAGCCAGGATTACTGTGATTCTAAAAATAGGCTTGGAGATTTCTTACTCCTGCCCCAACACAAGCCTTTAGCTATCCCTCCTGTGCTGCACATTGACTATGCCTTTTCAAAATCTAGCTTGGCCCCTGACTCTTAAGCTCCTGCCCCCAAAAAGTGTGATATGCGAATCGGGAACCCTGTAATATGTTCCTTTTTAAAAAATCCTACTGCGGACCCTGAGACCATTTCACAGGGACCCAAGGGCATTAAGGCTGCTACTGCCAAAAATCCTACCCCTTCTGATGGAGATTCCAGGGCTCTGGATAGATGGGTTAAGAAGGTATACATCTCTGCAACCTTTGCCATCAGGGCCTTAAATTGCCAGTTTCATATGTTAAAATATCGGCAGCATATTGTTGGATTGCTTAAACAGAAAATGATTCCTAATTGTGCTGAAAATAAGGATTTACAGGATTTAATGCATTCTGCTAAACGGGTTGGAAAACGTGCCTTGCAATGTGGTTTTGATTCACTAGAGGCATCTTGCAGGGCTGCTGTCACTGGGTCTGTATTTAGAAGGCATTATTGGGCTTAAGGAGCAATCTTTGCCAGATCATGTTTAAAACTAAATTGCTGGATGCTCCCTTAAGTTAGGACTGCCTGTTTGGTGACAAAGCAGAAGTTCTTAAAGTTGGAGGAAAAAGCTAAATCTATGCAAGCTGTTAAAGATTTCTTTCAAGTACAGCCTCTTAGATTTAGTAAGCATTGGCCCTCAAAAAAACTGCTCCTTTCCTTCCTCTTCCAGGCCTTCAGTTCAAACCCAGAACCAGCAGAACACCCAGGCTTCAGTCCCAGGGTACACACAGGACTAAGCAAAGGGGGGCTCCCACTTCCAAATCGGGGAGTAGTAAGACTCCCCCCTATGGTAAGCTGTCTTAATGACTTGACTTGCAGAAAATACCTACACTTCAAAGCAGGCTGCATGCACTATTGGTTCTCTGCATTGCGCAATAGATAAGTCAGTACCTAGCTCCAGTCATTGTATTTTGCAGGCAAAGAAATATTCAAATATACCCATACCTGGACTATGTCTAATTCAGGCTGAAAGTCAGGACCTACTCCCTGAATCATCTGGCATTTGTACAAAAGGTATTAACTTGCCTGGGGTACACCATAAACAAAAAGAAATCACATCTGGTACCATGTCGTCAAATTATATTCCTGGGAGCAAGCTTGAACACAACTTCCCGAAATTCATTTGACAACTTCAAACTAGTGGCCACACAAACCCTGCTATCTGCAAGGCAAATACTGGAAGCCTTGGAGTTCATGGCCTTGTGCATTCTACTAATTCCATATGCAAGACTGCATATGAGGAAACTACAATGATATCTAAAAAGCCTATGGTGTCAACATTCTCAGGATCTAGAAGCAATGATTCCTATCATACCTGGCCTGCCACCTAAACAAGGGAATACCATTCACTCTACCCCTTGCTGCCCAAACCCTAACAGACTCATCAGACTATGCATGAGGGGCTCTCCTGGCAGGAAAGTGCATTCAGGGCAAATGGAGCCCAAGTCAAATGCACCTGCATGTCAATCAGAAATGTTAGCTGTACAGAATGTGCTGATGGCCTTCAAGGACTGCATTTTTCCAGGACAATTGGTGGTAAAGACAGACCCACACCATTGTTATGTGGTACATAGTGGGGAGGGGGTACCCATTCTTACCCCCTCTGCAGACTAGCAATGGCTCTGTGGAACACTGCCTTGAGCTACCAAATGCATCTACAGGCTCAGTTCCTGTCAGGAAAACTACACTGGCAGACTAAGCAGAAATCTCATGGACCCACACGAGTGGAAACTTGAACCAAAGATAACATGTTGGTCAACAAATGGGGGATCCTGGATATAGACCTGTTTGCCTCCACCCAGAACTACCAATTGTCCTTTTTGCACAAGGACTCCCCACAAACGCGCATGTAAAGTGGATGCTCTGTCCTTCAGCTGGGAAAGTATTAGTTTATGCCTTTCCTCTTCTGCATCTCCTCTCCAGAGTGCTACTAAAGATCAAACAGGACAAACCAAGGCTGATACTTATTGCACCAGCCTGACCGCCAACACTTGTACCCACTCTTGCGCAGTGTTACAGCTGGCCCCATGGCACCTACCTCAGACCCCTACCCTGCTGTCTCAGCAGGAGAGCCAGATTCTGCACCCCAGCTTCAAACTCTGAACCTGGCACCCTGGCTAATTACTTACTCTCTGTTACCATCCCTCAGTAAACAAGTGTTGGATGTCATTTGGATGCAAGGAGGAATAGTAGTAGAAAATTTTATGTTGAAAAATGGAAAAGATTCTGTTCCTGGAACCTAACTCAAGGGATGGTCACAACAGTGCTCAGTTTACCTCAGATTCTTCAATACTTAACTGAGATGCTTCACAATGGCCTTTCCTTTTCCTCCATCAAAATTCATGTCTTAAGCCATTTCAGCTCATTACAACACAGAACCACCCCTCTTTTCTCACACACTGCTCAAACAGTTCCTCAGAAGGGCCAAAAACTTAAGACCACCCAGGAGAGCCCCAACTCCAGCCTGGGACCTTTAATTTTGTATTGGAAAAACTTGCGCTCCCCCCCCCCCCCTTTTGAGCCAGCTGCAACTGCAGGGTTAAAATTACTTTCTTGAAAAATCACTTTCCTTTTAGCAATTACTTCAGCAAGAAGGGTATCTGAATTACAGGCCCTTATGTCGGTGGAGCCTGTAATCATCTTTCATGCGGACATGGTGTCCCTCAGGACTAATCCCTCTCATGCCAAAGGTGGTATCCAGTGTGGCTGTTAATCAGTCCATTCATTTGCCAACCTTCTTTTCTAATCCACTGAACAAAGGGGAACGGATACTGCACTCCTTGGATGTGTACAGAAAACTTAATTTTACTTGGACAGGACTGAACCTCAAAGGAAATCTGAACAACTGCTGGTGGTGGCATTTGTTGCAGGGGAAGGCCATTTCAAAGCAAACCATTTCTAAATGGATAGGCCATTGCATTCACTTCTGCTAAAACCACCATGGAAAAACCTATCCCACAGGGGATTAGACTACATTCAACCAGGTCTGCGTCTACCTCTACAGCCTTTCTCAGAGGTGTCCCTACCAGAGACATTCTAGAAGCTGCTACATGGAGTTCTGTACATACTTTCACCAAGCATTGCCATTTGTCAATTTTCTCTAAATCCAGAGCTGGCTTTGCCACTGCAGTCTTGCAGGGCCTTATAGCTGGTCCTAATGCTATCTAAATTCCTCCTCCCATCCTTAGCTTTGGTAATCTACCCAAATGTGATGACTGCAACAGTGAAACACCAAGAACATAGTACAGTTGTGTACTCTTATCATAAATGTAGATGTTAATGTATTCACTGTTGCAGTCCTGGTTACCCTCCCTCCTTCCCCGACTTTAACTATACCTCTATTCTCCTTTACTATACTTAAAAGCTTTTTTGTGTGTAATTTGCTTCCCATTAAGGGGGGCACCTGACATCTGGGATAAGAAAAACTGATGTAATGGCATCGGCTGCATGCTTTATAATCTTGACATCATGGAAGATGAGACCGCAACAGACGCAGGACCAAGGACTTTGAGGGCTGCTGCAAGCAGATAACCCCCCATATGTGATGACTTCAACAGTGAATACACTACAGCTACATTTCTGCCAAGTGTATGCCAAGTGTACACAACTGTACTATCTGATTTCTCGTTCATTCCTTATGCCTGGGTTATTGGTTCCGGCCTCGGAACCGAGCTGGCCATCTTCCAAGCTCGTGACGGCCACAAACTCTCGAGCTAATCTCTTACCCACAATTCATTACCCCAGATTGTGTTTGCCGCATCACCATTCAGTTAAGCCACTTCTGTTGAGCAAAGTAAAACTTTTTTGATGAAACATTATCGTATTGCAGGTTTTCCCAGTTCTAATTTTGTTACAATAGGTTAAATCTAGCAACTTTATTTTGTTTTTTCCTTTTTTTTTCTGGTCCTTACTGTGAGGTATCTCCTTTACCATCGTTGGTAAAATCTTTCCTGCTTTACTTTCAGGTATTTCTTGTACCATTGTTGGTACCTTTTTCCTGCCTTTCCTTTATTTCTTCTATCATGGCAGAGAAAAAAAGGTGGTCCAGGATTTAAAATGTGTGAATTGTGGGCATAAATTGCCTATTTGAGATGCACATGCATTGTGTTTACTGTTTGGGTGTGCCTAATTTGATTGACCCACCTTGCGGGATTTGTGCTAATGTTTCTGACAGGACTTTGGAAAGGAAAAATTGATGGACTTCTTAAATCTTCCTTTTCAGAGACTATTTCTGAGTCTGAGGCTTCAACCCTCCTATTTCCTATAAGAAAAGAGATGAACACAAGAAGGCAAAGTCTCTCCAGTCGTCCCCTGCTGGGGACAACCAGGAACAGAGACCCAAGAAGGCCAAATTTTCTAGCTTGGGACTTCCTCGGCCCTGAGGCTTTCGGTGCTTCGAGCTTTGGCACCGAACACTTTGGCATGGAGTTTTGTGCCCTACTGCTCATCGGAACCTAGGGGTCCCTCTGTTTAGACTTCCTTACCTGCACAGACTCTATGCAGACCCTTTTGGCATCTGACTGTCCCGACGCCTGCTTCGACTTGACCATTTTCACGGCACAGACTATTCTCTCGCTGCTGACCACCTCGTTTTCTGCACAGACTTTCAGTACCTACCATAGTGCCAACTACCATTTTGGCACCGACCTAGTCAGTGCAGACCTCGCTTTTTGGCACCGACCTAGTCAGTGCAGACCTCGCTTTCTGCACGGATGATCTCCTCTGTGCAGACACCAGTAGTGCAAGCCTTAACGGCAGCTATGTCTGAGATCAACTAGAAGCCTTTCAGAACATGATGTGGTGCGTCTTGTGGATCAATTGCTTTTGGCCAGAGGTATCCAACCCTCCAGGAACGACTCTTCCTGTGGAGGTGAGCACCTTTCTCCAAGACTCCTACTTGTTCTCCTTCATTGCCTTTGAAGCCCCCTGCTGTAGCAGACTTTCCTCACTTCGGCTCCTTTCATGGACCTCACTAAGGAGTCGCAGTTCTCTGTGGCAGGAGAGACTTTTCACTACAGTCACTGCCCTGGATGCTAGCTGTGACATGCGTACTCCTGTTTTTCACAGCCATCCAGAGACTCAGTCAGCGGGTTGATTTGCTTGAGCGAGGTGTGACCTCGGGTGGACCAGCCTTCCAACTCTGAGAAGGCTCTTGCGTCTGGCGATCCTGTGCTATCAGTGCCCCTGTCCTCCTCCTGGACCGCAATTTACGACAAGACTCCCTTGGCGGACACCAGGTACAAGGGCCTCGGGACACTCGCTGGAGCCCGATTTTTGCGCTGTCTTCCCCTGAGGAAATTCATCTTGAGGAAGTACGTGGACTCCCCAGAAGAGTCTCTCACGGATGAGAGACTTTGATGGGGAAGGGTCCCCTCAGTCACTCTGAGGTATCCTTTGGAGATGTCCTCTAAGCAGAGAGGTGAATGGTGGCCCTCTACCCCAACCTCTGAAGAGTCTCTGTTCTTGCAGGCCTTTCGTGCCCTGCCTCTTGGGTTTCTCCACCTGCTGACAACCTTGTCCGGCTCATCGTGCAGCGTGCATGGAAGGCTCCTGACGCCGTTGAAGCCTTTCCCCGCAGACCAGATAAAATCTCATCTCCTCCAGATAGTGAGCCTCACTGGTCCAAAGGTCTTCCTGTAGATGCCTTGGCGGCGGCTGCAACAAAGAAGGATCTGGTGGAAGAAAGCCAGACTGTCCACCCGCCCAACAGAATCCTGGCAGTCAGGTCCCAGAATTATATGGCACATTTTACCAGGCTTCAAGGACTTAATTTCTGAGCTCTCTGAAACTTTGGCTGTAGCTGTCTGAGGTCCTGGACAAAGTGGCCTCAGTTAACCACCCTTGAATCTATTTCTAACTCTGTGCCTGATTTCTCACTCATCAGGAGCAGCTAGAGCATCGGGTGCAGGCATAGTCATGAGATGGCATGCCTGGATGCTCTTGTGATTTTCGTGGAACCTTTCAAGGCTTCCTTTGTGAATGCTAACATTGAAGCCTCTTCGTTATTTGGACCAAAGGTTAGAGACACTGGCTAGGTGTGAACAAGGCGGGAAGACCCTTTCTGCCATGGGTGTCCGGTATTTTTCCCCTCAATGGGCTTTCTCCAGAAACCGGAAGAGTGGGAAGATGTGGCACAAAGTCTCTGGCTTCTTTCAGTGACACACGAGCAGAGTTTTCCCCTAGAAGCAGAGGGGGAAACTCTTATGGAAGACTCCCCTTTTGGGGAAGAGGTCCACATAAGCAGGGTTCCAGAGATTTTCTCTGGCCAGTCCCATCAGCACTCTAAGAGTGGCCCAACCACTTTCCTCTGGAAGCAGTTGGGGGTAGTTTCGGTTTGTACTGTTCTGCCTGGCTAACCATTACTACCGATTCTTGGGTACGAGAGAGAACCGGAGGTTATCCTATACCCTTCGATCTTTGTCCTGCCCCCCTAAGGAGGTGAGGTAAGGAGCTTACCAGGCATTCCACCCATTCAAATGGTAGAAGCAGCGTTGGAGATTTCAAAGCTGCTAAAGGGTCATCCAAATAGTCCCACCAGACCAGATAGGATCTGGATTCTACTCAACTCTTGTTAGTGCTAAGAGGGACTGGAGACGGATTTTTTTTTTTATCTGTGTGCTGAACAAATTCGCAGTACAGTTTATCCTTCCACTGTTGGGAGGCAGGCAATTGGATATGCTCTATAGATCTTCAAGATGGATACATAAAGGTGGACAGACAATCGAGCTTCCGTGCGGTAGCCAGTAATTACCAGTTAAGAGTACTGCCCTTCGGACTCTTTACAGCCCCCAGAGTGTTCACCACTTGCATGGCAGTTGTCACAGTTCACCTGTGACTGCAAGGATTCCGGGTCTTTCCATACCTAGACGACTGGCTCATCACTGCCCTTCACCAGACATCTATTGGAAAAAGCCTTGGCATACTTTCTTCGCACCGCAGAAAGGCTAGGTATAACTATAAACTGGCAAAAATCCAACCCTATCCCAATCAATAGAATTCATTGGGGTCCTGTTGGATACAAAGAACTGCACGGCATCTATTCCAGAGCACAGAATCGTAAGGATAAAACTCATACCCATCTTTTCAAGGGAAAGATAGACGGCACATTCTGTTCTCCAGCTGTTGGGTTCTATGGCAGCTTCTATCACCATTGTCCCCCTCGCGAGGTTTCACATGAGGCTTTTAAAATGGTTACTACTCACCCAGTGGTACCTTTTTCAGTTTCCTCTCCTCCTAGATTCGGATGACTCAGAGATGCAAACAAGACTTGATTTGATGTCGCAAAACCCAACAACGGTCTCTCCCCTTCACACCACAACAGCCCAAATACAGTGACCACTGATGCCTTCTTGATGGGGTGGGGGGGGGGGCTGTTTCAGGGAAAGATGGTCCAAGGCATATGGTCGGACCTAAAGGCTCGTCTGCATATGAATGTCCTAGAATTGAGGGTGGTACTTCTAGCATTGCAAGCATTTCATCCCCTCCTTCCATCAGGGACTATTGCAATACAGTTGGACATGGCTGTAGTCTGGTACATCAACAAACAAGGCGGAACCAAATCCTACCCAGTTTGTCATGAGGCCGTGAGGGTATGGCAATGGGCGATGGCTCCCGACCACTTTCTTTTAGCAATGCACATTCCTGGGAGTTCCAATATGATGGACAGATTGAGCAGGTGCATTTTGCAACATGAGTGGGCTCTGAATCCTCTTATAGTGGTGGAAAAACTGCTGGGGTCCCCCTTGCTGTGACTTTTTGCATCCCCAACCAACTACAAATGCAGCAATTACTTTGTCCCAGGACAGTCACCCAGGGACGCTTTAGTCCATGATTGGCCCTCAGGTCTGCTTTATGCCTTCCCCCTCTCCCTCTCATTCCCCAGTTTCTGAAGAGCAAGATGATTCTCATAGTGCCATATTGGCCTCAGCAAATTTGGTTCCCCATCTTATGGCCTCGCCTACTAGATCAACCATGAATTCTCAATCCAACTCCCGATTTGATCTCCCATCCGCAGAACCTGATTCACCGCAGCCTGATGCTCACAGCTTGGCTCCCCCACTTCCAGTGATTGCCAGGCAGATTGACATTCTTATTACATCTCAAGTCTTCCACCAGAACTACTCATCTCAGCAAGTGGAAAAGGCTGAAGGAAAAACGGATAGACCCTTTCAGCACCAGTGCCCGGTTGTATTGGAGTACCCTTCCAGTTCGATATCAGATTTTCACGATTGTCTATTACTCTTTTAAGTCACACAAATTATGCAAGACTTTTCTAAACGGTGTAAACCATTTGAAATGCCCTTTTTTAGAGAACCTAGCCAGCCATGGGATCTGTCTTTAGTCCTGCAACCTTTGACTAAGTTTCCTTTTGAACCAGCTTTTTCATGTGACCTCAAGTTTCTTTCTTGGAAAACTTTGTTCTTTGTTGCCAGACGGATCTCTGAACTTCAAGCTGTCTGCATCAAATGGCCTTGCTCTGTCTTTCATAAAGATAGTGTCATTGCGAACTTATCCTTTCTTCCTGCCAAGTGATCTCTGAAATCTCAATTGAATTGCCAGTTTTCTTTCCTAATCATTTTAACAGGGGAGAGTATTATCTACATACCCTTGGCAACTTCGTTTCTATCTGGACAGAACTAAGGCTTCTTGCAAATCGGATCAGCTATTTCTGGTCCTAGACTTTGGATGTGCTGTTTCTAAGGTCACATTGGCTAAATGGTTAAGACTGTGTAACATTTATTTACAAGACTCACTATCGCTCTTGACTGCAGCCATTAGGACTCATTCCACTAGGTCAGTCTCAACTTCTGCAGCCTTCCATGCTAGAGCTTCTTTACCTGACATTAGTGCAGCTGCAACTTGGGCTAGGCTAGACCTCATACCTTCATCAGCCATTACAAATTGGATTTGGCCTCCAGAGGAAGAGCGTCCTTTGGTTCAATGGTGCTCAGGAATGTCCTTCCATGAGAGCCTCCCAGGAATAAAGGTAGCTGGGGATTCTGTCCCAGGTGTAAGGAATGAACGAGGATTAACAATATCAGAACGTTATGGTAAGACATAACTTCATCTATCTGTATTGTTGATCCTCATTCACTTATTGCAACCCTCCCTTCGGCTTGTAGTGGATCTCATCATCCAGTTCCGTTAGGTCCTTTGACCAGTGGTAGCCTCTACTTCCTTTGTCTTGTAAACTCGATCTGAGGTAACGGGGAGAGGGGAATTGTGGGTAAGACTTTAGCTCACGAGTTTGTGGCTGTCGCAAGCTTGGAAGATGGCCAGCACTGTTCAGAGGTCAGAACCGATAACCCAGGCGTAATGACTGAATGAGGATCAACAATACAGATGGAATGTTATGGTAAGACTTCTTTTTCTGGTGTTGGGTGGGGGGCACTTTGAGCATGACTGCTTGACACTGTGCTAAATTTAGTACTACTAAATGCTTATAGCTGCTTTATGTAGAGAGATTGGGTGCTAAGTGACTTGCTCTAGAATAAAATATGAAGTTTAAAATGCAGTTGGCAGTCTGAAGACAAGGGAAGTACTGATTGAACCATGTTCTTGGGTTCTCCACAAGAGTCTTTGTTGGTCTGAAGCAGCCAAAATAGGTCTTTAGGCAAGTAACTTTGAGTTCTGTATACAGATTGTGACCAAACCTGGTAATATGAAAAATAACGTGTTCTAAGTGCTGCAGTAATTTTTAGCTAACTTAAAGTAATTGTGCTGGGTTGTTGCTTTCATTTGTTCATTGTAACTAGTATGTTTTTCATTTTTACTTTCCCGAAAAAGGTGGTAGAAAATAAGGTGGGCGGTTGGGGGTCCGAGAGGTGCTGAGAATTTGAGCTGGGCACTTTAGTGATTCCCTGGAGCACAAGCTCGGTAACTAAAACCGATGATACCAGATTTTTGTGATGTCCGTGTTCTGTTTGCTCACAGTTGGGTGTACAGGGTTAAGACTGAGCGCTGTAGTTCTTGTAGTATACTTGGGTGTCATTGGGCATGAAGTTAAGGTTTATTTGTATATTGCCTATTCCCTGTAAGAGTCCAGTTTTACCTCTGTCCCCTTTACAGTCTCCTAAAACGGAGATTTTTTTTTTTTGCAGATAAGGGTGATGAATTATAACATTGTTTGACAGAATAAGAATATGAATTAAGTCTGTTCTTGATTTATTTCTGGATTAGTATTTGCTTTAACTTAATATTGATGTTTTAGAAAATGTTTGACAGAACAAGATCTAAATTTAGCAATTTCTCAAGTTTAAAGTCTTTGATTTTGTTGAGCTGTACTGGTGCCTTTGTGGAGAAAATGAGGTGCATGTCCTCTAGTAATGACAACGTTAGACTATTTTCTACTTCAGAAAAAAAATGTAATTCATATTCTCATTTTGTCAATGCCTCTGGTTAATAGCTGCAATATCTTGCCCTTTATTGTCTGGATTTTTCCCTCATTCTGCTGGTGGTATATCCTTAGGTTCATAGGTAGGTACTAGGCTATCTGCCCTGGGGCCTATACAAGCCCAGCCAAAAAAGTACCCTGGCTTTTGCCACACAAGAAAATTATTTTCCTGTGCTACAGTAACATAATTTTTCAGTAGTGTTTCTACAACTGAAAACTGTGCATGTTAGCAACACAATTTCAGCCAAGTACCTTTGACTGGATTTATGTGAGTAGGTGCAGAGTAAAATATGCTTTCTGAAAAACCAATGGCACAGATTTTGGAATCCATCATGGTGGCCAATATAATCTGCAACAACAGCATGGTGACAGTGACCAACAGAATTGCAGGTATGCAGCTGGAAGGGCTATGACAGACTTCTTTGGACCTCAGAGGTGAGCCAAGTACAAAGGTTGTTTGAGGCAGGGGTTGGTTTTGTTGCTCCTTGCTGAACGCAGCAGAACACATCCTGAAATTTATGAACAAATGTGGAGGGGACTGAAATTTAATGACGTGGAGCAGCAAAGGCAGCCTGCATTGCATGGGATGTTCTGGGGCTTCATTACTAAAACCACACTGTTGCCAACTGACAATTTGCCATTCTATGTGTTGATGGACCAAAGCACAGACATGGGCGAAGAAAAAGCAAGCAAAAATTTTAATATGGTTCCTTGATATGCCAGAATGTCAGGAACTGGACTGCTTTAATGTCCACTCGCACGTATCCTTTTCCAACAATGTGGGCTTTTCTTCAGACATTGTTGCCCTGGAGGTTAACATTCAGCTTCAGAACAGTCTGCTACTAACACTGTGTCTCTATTCGTAAACCCCTGCAGCAGTATGCTGGCAGACTCCTGAGACCTGTAGCTGCTGTCCTACTTCTCATAGTGCAGTTTTGACCGACCAGTAGCTGTTCTGCCAAATGGTGAGCTGCATACTTGCAATGAAGTCACAGTACATAAATATCCACGAGGAGGATATTGCTAGTACAGTTATAGAATTTAACTTTTGTTTTTAATAAGTTATAGCTTTTTATGCTGCAGTACTGCAGAAAATGCTTAGTTTCCCATGCAGGCTCACTTAATGAGATGCTGCATTCCTTATTAATCCTGCCAAAAAAATGGACACTTCAGCCTCAACACAATTTTCCCAGGCAGAAACCAATATTCCTGACAAGTCCTGAACAGGACGCATCAAACCCTGACTGTTCTGATTTTAGATGGGGCCTCCCTCATGTGTCCAAGCACTGGGCACGTCTTCTGAGGGATCTTAACAGTGATTGGGAAAGTGCCACTCTAAGCAGCTACGGACTCTACTCTGCTTGCCACATTCAAACACGCAGACAGAGTTTAGGATATGTAAAGTAAAGACTGAATTGCTTCAGTCCCTCTGTGTAAAACCATTGAGCTCTTGATAGTTAAAATGAACAAAGGGGGTGTGGCTTAGCATGAGTTTTGAGTGGCAGCACTTTCTCTCTGCTTTGCCTTGTATCTTTTTTATGACCGGAATTATTTAGTATAACTAAATAGTAATCTATCTTTATGTTTAGTTTCTCTTCATAGTTTAGTTATCTACACCTTTTTCCTGTCAAAATTTCAAAAGACAAGTTTCAGGCATCTGACTACAGCATGAGCTTTACTAAAACCTCTCATCAGGACTCTGTATTAAGAGTTTCAAAACTCTTAACTACCATACAGGAATTGTCAACAAAATTTGACAGAATGGGTATGAAAATAGATAACTTTAAGGAAACGACTTCACAACAAATAGAGACCATGCAGCTGGACCTTTAAACAGCAGAAAAAACAAATTAGATACTGAAACCTTCTTAAATGACATGGATAGTAGAATACAACAAAATTAACATGACCTGGAATTTCTTTTAAAACAATACCTTGCGGTTAACAAAAAATAGGTCTAGAAAATAGATCTCAAAGAAAACTTACATTTTTATCTTCATGGCTACCAGAAATCTGAGCTCACAGGTCATTGTCTTCCTTTAAAAATGCCAAAAGCACTTCTACAAAGTCATTTCTAGTTAAATGTTTATCCACCCATGATAAAGAAATAGTTTTGAAGACAGCTTGGTCTAGGTTGCCTATTGAATACAACATTTGTTTTGATAATTATTACTTGATCCGTTTCAAAAAGGAAACTGTTCCTTCCATTGCTCAAAGAACTGAAAAAAGCACAAATAGTCACACTTGCTTTTCCCTGCACGGCTGAATCTTCCTTCAAGATGGTTCGAAGATATTTGAAGAACTTGATGCTGCCGTTAAACTATATTAAATCTAATAAAACAGCTGCAAGAGCCATATGATGTCATTGACTAGTCTACATTCTTCATAAAAATGAAGTAAACAATTCTCAAAGACTTTTGGACATGCTTAAGTGTCATTTCTTTACTATAGTGATATTTATATACTGTACAGTTAAAGTATACAGTAGCAGATCTTGTTACGACTATACTATTTTCTAATATGTATTTAAATACCACCGAAGAGATGGAATATGACTGGTAGAGTTCATCTACAGTATATTTGAATTTATTTTGCAACTGTTAAAGAAAAAATGCTTTTCAGTAACTCCTGGTCTTCTAGATTTAAGTATTATTGATGCACTATTATTAATAATTTCACTATGTTCCAGTTAGTACAATGCTATTGGTATGTGGTTTCTGTACATTAGTGTATGCTATCCTTTTACTTCTGCTTAGCAGAGTAACACACTGAACGTTAACCTTAATGAAACTTAACCTTAATGAAACTTAACTAATATTTACAAATACAATAATTTTAGATTTGTCTCAGACTTTAAAGGGGGATGAACTAAATGAGCAGCTCAGCCATTTATAAGATCAGTTGGCTGTTTTCGCTTGCTCATTTTTGAACTATTCAATATACTGGTTTGGGGTCCTGTTTTATACCTATGTCCTGAGACAAGTTTGAAACGTTTTAACTACTTAGTTGTCAAAATGATCTGCTGTTTCAACCATACTAAATCTCACTATATTTAGCTAATTGTGAGGTTTTCTCACACTCTTGGTCCGTTATTACATACCACATATCCCTTTCATTTTAACCTAAAGCTGCAATGTTGCAATAATACGCCCTGTCAGAGTCTGCATTTTGTTTTTAAATGCATTGGCAGGAAGAAGAGATAAAAGTGTTCGTAGTCAAATATGTAGACATCTTTTTACTTCATTCCTGTGGGGGAATATTTAAAATTGGTTCCTGTGTTTGAAGCTTTTAAAGTGCTTTCAGTGTAAGAAGGTCTATTTTGGACACCTACATATACTGTTTTCAAAGCAGAAATATAGCCTTGTGGTAAATGGTTGGCAACATTTCATGTGAGGATACACAACTGTAATTTCTACTGCATCTTACACACAACTCCATTCAGTCTCATATTTACTGTTTTTAGTTAGGCTGCATATAATTTTATGCAATCACTTCATTCTGTTTAGTCAGATGTGTGCAAGTGTGTTTATGGTGTGGTTGTAGTAATACACATTACAAATAAGTAACTTTAGTAACTTTAGTAATTGACATTCTTGAATAGTTGATTTACATGCGTATTAAAAAGTCATGTTAAAAATGATGAAGCAGTACATGATAGAAACTTGCTGCTAGTAGGAATGTTAATTTGAGTGATTAATGTCACTCAAAATTTGGAGTTTATAACTCCAGGTGGGTTTTAAAAGTTTTTTCTTGTTTTTTTTTATAATTAACAATTTTTCAGATTTTCACTAAAATAAGTGTAGTTGAATGTTACTTTGTAATCTTAAATCATTTTTCTGTATAGTATACTATATAATGTGCTGTATTCCATTCTTTGCATTAATTTCCGCTTATAAACTAAAAACTAATAGGAATTGTATCCAATATACATTACAATCCAACAAATTAAGATGACATCACTTCATTGTATTTCTTTTAATACAAGTGGTCTTAACCCCAACAAGGTCTTTGAATAAATATCTACAATTGCATAATTCACATTTTTTCTTAAACTCATTTAATAGATGACCTTTCCAAAATATTTCTCAATTCTTGTTGGCTCTGAACATTTACAAAAAAGAGGTGTAGCAATATTGTGTAATAACCACAGCCTAAAATAAACACATACAAATATAAAAGGTATGGTAGTTTCTATTATACAGTTTAATTTAATATTCACTCTAATAAACATGTACTCTATTCCTGGCTTTGGATAGACAGCACAACATATTGATCATATTAAATTCTCTAAGAGTAATATTTTAGCTGGTGATTTTTAATTGTATTTTTAGTAGTTCAGATTCTTCCTTTTTAATGGTAGAAGAATTTCGAGTTCAGCTAAATTGAGTTTTCAATTCTTTTTATTAAAGACATTTTTTTTTTCACACAGATACAACACATATTCAAGAATAGAGTTTTTATTGCAAATAATTTAATAGATTATTTAATGTTAGTTTGTTATATGCCCCTTCTCGGATCACAATTCTATAACCTTTGATATGTATATTCGTAGTAACACCAATGTTCAGATAAAACTAATCCCCAGCATGTATCACTAAATTTAAAAGATTTCAACACCTTCGTACTACAAGAAATTCAGATGTATTATTATTGGTATTGCTTTCTAAAAAAACTGAAGTTTTTATTTGGTATGCAGTGATGGCATATCTGCATGGCAGAATAATTGGTATAAGAAAACAGACTTTCATGGGATAAAGAATTGAGAGAGAAACAAAACTAGACACCTTAAATCTTGAGTTATCAAAAAAACACAAATCTAAATTGGATTAACTAAAAATCTTTATGAAATACCTTGAGATTCTTAATCATAAAACTGATTAGTTTAGAGAAATATAAATTTATTAACTTTTCAATTAATTCAAGATCTTTGAATATTTTGTCCACTAAAGTAAAAAGATTGAATAAATGTAGTCACATTAGAGAAATATATTCACATCAGAAAAAAATTAGTTTCTGATTTGCATAATGTATTTCATTCAGACAATTTTGTTTATTTTAAACCAACCAATCCTTCAATAAACTCAAATTCAAGTCTATTAAAAAAAATGAATAAATTAAATTACTTGATAGGCAAATTACTTTAAAAGACATTCAAGAACAAATTTAATATTCTCAAAATAAAGCACCTGGTAATGACTGCATTATTCCAGAAATTTACAATTTGCTTCCAGATAAAGCACTAACTTTATTACTTTTAGTTTTTTAACACTATACAAGATAAAAATCCCTTCCTCATGGAAATGTACATTCATCTCTCCTCTCTTTTAAAGCCTGAAAAAGATCCTAAATTCATACAGACTTATCTCGTTACTAAATATGGACTACAAAAATTGTCTGTGTATGCAAAAAGACTCAGGGTATTTCTTTTCCACTTGTAGATGAAGACCAAGCAATTTTTATCATAAATAGTTCTGCTTATTAAGAAGAATAACTTTAATTCAAACGATAGTTTAGACATGAATTGTGCTTTTGACACTTAACTGGGATTACTTTTTTTATACTTTTATAGGAACTCAATTTTACAAGCAGTTTTATAAATCTTTCTACCCAGTTATATATAGGCTCACAAGCGTATATCAAAATTGGCACTAATATATCTCAATTTATAGCTGTTAGTAAAGGTACTAAACGAGGTTGTCCTTTATCCCCTCTATTTACCTTGGTTATGGAGCCCTGGGCTAACTTTATTAGCAATAGTAGTGTTAAGGGATTTGATATAAGCCTTAACAAAACTTCAAAGATTCAAATGTTTGCAGATGATATTTTGATTACCTTGGGTGGCAAAAATCCAACAATTCAAGAATTTAAGGACGTCAATTGTATTAAAAAAAAATCAGGTCTTGCATTTAATCCTAATAAAACACAAATCTTATCTGGTTCAAAAAATATATAATATTCAAAATGAATTTGAAAAATATACCACAATCCCTGCAAATAAATATCTAGTAATAATTATTGCCACTAGTTTAAAAGAAATTCAAAAATGGAACTTTTGATTAACAGAAAACTTAAAATGGTCTAAAATAAAGTTTTCAGTGGAAGAGAAGTTTTCAATTATAAAGATGATTCTTCTACCAAAAATTCTATACATAATCTAATCTATTTCTATACCTCTAATCTATTTCTATACCTCCATCTTATGCAATAATTTAACACTATCATTTGGTATCCAATTAAACCCAGAATTTCTTTAACATACCGTATGTGTAGTTGGGATAATGGAGGCATTGCATTACCAAACGTAGAAATCTACTCAATTTTCTCTGTTGTAAAGAATGTGTCTTATAGATAGTGATGGTCTTTCCGTTCAGCTGAATATTTACCATCTAATATTTAATTAACTTAAAATGGTCTAAGACCATTTAAGTTAAAATTCCAAGTACAATTTTATGGAAATACATTTTTTCTTTATGCCCTAATCAAAATTTTACATCAAATTATATTAATATGATTCTAAAATCCGTAATGTCTTCATAGATTTCAATCTACGAAAATAGGATATTCCTTATTTTCCCTATAGCGTATACACAGCGGGTTATCTTCTCCACAAATTTTCAAAAAATGTTTATTTGAACAAATTGATTTATTGGCGTCTTCTGGTAAAGAAGAATAATTACAATCCAATACTTGGGGAAAAGTACTTGTTTCTTCATTATGGCTTGATGTATACAAGAAGCTAGAAATTTAAGAATAAACTTGACTTTTTACCTTCAGTAAAACTGTAATTCCCAAATTCATTCAATACATAACTGTTCTCAACAGAACAATTTTAAAATTGGAACTATTTTTCAGAAATTAATCCATCAGATAAAGATAAACTTTAATTTTCTTCAGTCTCTGGTAAAACAACTACTTCACTTAAGTGGAGAAGGTTTACCTGGAGATTTTTAAATCCTTCATCACACATTTCAAGATGTTTTACCTGGAGATTTTTAAATCCTTCATCACTTTCTTTTAAGATGTTTAAAGAAATACTGTGTTGGACATGTTTGGAGGTTCAGAATGCTGATTGGATGCATTTTCTATGAACGTTCACATATGAAATATTGCAAAGATATCAATTTTTTACAATTTTTACTGACCATTTTCAACTTACAAATTCATTAGTTTTACTTCACCAATTCCATCCTTTGTAAAATCAAACAAATACTCACTTCTTTGGTCTGTACTGTCCATAGCCAGGAAAGAAATGAAATCCTCACACACTCATTCTTTTTAAAACTTTAAAGATCTTGGAAGTATCCAGATTAGAATCTTTGACCAATTAAATCTAGATCTTCTAGGAACACAGCAAAATACAACCGATGGTTGAATATAACTGATTAGAAAATCAATAACATGTATTTATTAGTCAGCTCTTGTACATTTGATCTAAATGTTTATTTATATATAGTATAGTGAATATCTTTGTGCATAGTGAAACTATCTGTTATATTAGAAACTTTATTTTTATTTAATGTATTATAAAAAATGTTCAATTCTGTTAAGTGTATGCTTCAGTAATAATGTTAATAAAACTTTTTCAAAAACCAAATAAATAAAACTGGACTGCTGTGATCTTAAGCTGCCAACACATGTCTTTGATGCTGCTAAGAAAGCCACATCAGCAAATGTTTGTATCTAAAGTATGACCAAATACTGTTCATGCACTTTTAATATATACATGGAATCTGTTGTGTGATGTGTAACAGGTCTGTTTAAAAAAATTTAAGTGATGGTATTAACCACGTGGCTTTTAGTTTTGATTTTTTACATAAGTATGTACTTATGGTGTGGTTATGGTATGGCAGACTGTAAAATAAAAGTTTTGCATTTGGCTTGTGTGTCTAATTGAATCTTACAAATGGTAACCAGGCCCCATGGCAATGGCACATATCATACAGTGAAAAATAGGGTGTTTATATTCTGACTTTCCTTGCAGTTCAATAAAGGTGCTTGTGCTTTCATGTAGAAGATGTCTCCACACCCCTTGCCCAGAAAGGCAGCCCAGATGTCCTTCAAGGATGCATCTGCAGTCTTTACAAATGGGTTGTCCTGTCGTCAGGCAGCCCTTCGGTCGGCCGGATTCCAAAGTCTGGGTCCGGCTTTGGCTGGTGTTGCACTTCACCCGACGTCATTGCGGCAGTTATTCGGGTATAAAGGCATCAGCCGACACCATTTTCCTCAGTCTTTCTTGCCGCGTGGCGCCCGAAGCAGAAGCTGTTCAAGTGCCGGTCGGTCAGATCCAGAGATTACTACTACCGAATACTACTTCGAAGACTTCTATAAAGCTAAGTACCCCGTTGGGGACTCTTTCTTGCCTCAGCCGATGTCAGAGAAAGTTAATAACTGTTTATCTTGTGGGAAACAAATACCTCATAAAGATTTCCACTCCTATTGGAACAGATTTTCGGCTCCGATTTTGCCTACATTATGCAGTCGGATCCTCCGACTACGCAAATAACCAAAAAACGCAAAGAAAAGGACCGACACTCGCGGTCCGCGGTTTCGGCCGAAACCGCGGTTAAGCAAACCACGAGTGTCTCTGTTTCGTCCAAAACCGAGCAAGCGGTTCTTTCTTCAGCCGATAACATGCCTTCTACCGAGGCCTCTTCTAACCTGGTAGAAACGGCTTCTGAAATCCAACCTTCTGTTGCGGTTTCACAGGATCTATCAGACACCATTCCCCTGCACGTGGAGCTGCTAGGCCTCCTCCAGCTATGTCTATTAAGGCCTTTGCCAGGGATAAAGCAGCCAAAGCATCAAAACCTGTGCCTGCCAAGCCCCCCTCTCACAGGCCCAGCACCAGCTCCCATATGCTTTCTTTGGCTGAGGATCTCATCTCTTTAATTCGTGGAGCCCAGCCTCATCCAGACAGGGCCTCTCTCCCTCCTCCAGAAAAGAGGCCTAGAGCAGAGCCCCTTGAGCCAGTATCCACAGATGACTCCTCTGATGACTCAGAACATACAGACCCTCCTGAGGCTTCTTATTCTCCTTACGAAGACTCTGATGCTGAGGAGTCCATCCCTTCAGCCTCTCCTCCTGAGGAATTTTCCTTTGGGGAAACCTTGCATGCTATGAGGGAACAATTTCAGTGGCAGGGCCAAGATTTCTCAGACTCTAGAAAAAGGCTTAGGACCTTTCTACATTTGCCACAGCATAGGCCTTTAGCTATACCTCCAGTTCTTTCTGTTGTTGATGATGCATTTAATGATGCTTGCACTGCTCCTGATTCTTTACCTCCGGCTCCTGCTAAGCCCGATAGGTACTACAGGGTCCCGGACACTCATCACCACTTATATAAGGCTCCTTTTGCAGATCCAGAGACTTATCTCCCAGGGTCCTAAAGCTGTAGCAGCTACTTCTACTAAAAACCCCCTCCCCTCTGAAAGGGAATCCAGGTCCTTAGAGAGATGGGGTAAAAAAGTTTACACCTCTGCTACTTTGTCAGCTAGAGCTTTGAACTGCCAATTTCATATGATTCAATATCAAGAGTTTATGCTTGACCAGTTGACTAAAAAGCTGTCCTCTGAAGAATCTTTAGATAAAAAGTATGTTCAAGAAATGGTACATAACATACAGTAGCAGGTTAGTAACCATTCTTTAAAATGTGGCTATGATGCACTGGAGGCTTCCTTTAGATCAGCCATGACTGGCACAGTTATCAGGAGGCATGCATGGTTGAAAGAACAGGCATTACCAGACCATGTCAAATCTAAGCTTTTGGATGCACCTATGGACAAGGCCAATTTATTTGGTTCCCCTGCACAGCAGGTATTAAAAAAGATGGAAGAGAAAGCAAAATCTGTGCAAACAGTGAAAGATTTCTTACAAGTTCAACCTCCAAGGTTTAGCAGGAACTGGCCCTCCAAGAATTGGTCCTTTCCGGACTCCTCTAAGGCACAAAGAGGCAGGAATAGGCATTCTAGAGGCAGAAACAATCCAGGGGTGCCTACAGGGGTCGCCAGTGGCAGGGTAACAACCAATGAGGCACGGATACAGCCACCACCACTACAACAACTCAATCACAGTGACTTGGCGGTGGCACCGCCTACCAGGGAACAACTAGAAGCACCCTTAGGCGGAAAGCTAACCTTATTTTCAAGAAACTGGCACTGCATTACAAGAGAAAAATGGATTTTGCAAACTATAGACCAAGGTTACAGGTTCCATTTCCATACTCTACCAGGAAAGAGAGGAATGCCAAACCTACCACCTACTCAAAGGACAGAAGCTCTAAAACAAATATCTCAATTATTAAGAATGAGAGCTGTGGAAAAGGTACCATCTATGGAGCAAGGAAAGGGATTTTACTCCAGACTCTTCCTGGTACCAAGAAAAGAAAACAAATGGAGGCCTATTCTAGACCTGTCCGCTTTAAACACATTCCTCATTGTTCCAAAATTCAAAATGCTGACCCTACAGCAGCTTCTTCCCATGCTGGGCAAGGAGTCTTGGCTGGTAACTCTAGATCTCAAGGAGGCATACCTGCACGTCCCCATAAGACCAATTTGCAGAAGATACCTCAGATTTCTTGCAGGATCGGAGCATTATCAATTCTCAGCATTGCCCTTTGGCTTATCTACTGCGCCCAGAGTGTTCATGAAATGCCTGGCATCAGTAATCGCTCATTGCAGACTTCAGGGGATTCAAATCTATCCCTACCTGGACGACTGCCTGATACAAGCGGACAACAAAAACAAACTAACAGAATACTTACAAAGAGTCATCTACCTGCTGCAAGCCCTGGGATATACAGTCAATACAAAAAAGTCAAGGCTGATTCCATCCCAAAGAATAACCTTTCTGGGTGCAGAACTGGACACATCAAAACAAATGGCATTTCTAACTGCAGAAAAGAAAGAGCAACTTCCTCTCTACTTCTTGGCATTAACAAAGCAGAACCATCTAACTGCAAGAAAAGTGCTACAAGCTCTAGGCTTCATGGCATCCTGCATAATACTGGTCCCTCATGCCAGGCTGCATATGAGAAAGCTACAGTGGTACCTAAAGAATTTGTGGTCCCAGCACAAGCACAGCCTAGAAACCAAAATTCCAATGATCCCATGCCTGAAGCAAGAGTTCCTATGGTGGGCTCAGGCCTGCCAATCAAACACAGGATTGCCCTTCTGCAAAAGTCAACGAAGACAAACCATCACGACAGATGCCTCGGACCTCGGTTGGGGGGCACACATGCTGGACAAGTGCATTCAAGGCCTATGGACTCAAGACCAGCTGCATCTGCACATAAATCTAAAAGAAATGATGGCAGTAAAATTGGCAATCCAGGCATTCAGACCTTTTCTCCAAGAAGGCCAGTTGATAAGGACAGACAACACCACAGTTGTGGTACATCAACAAACAGGGAGGCACACACTCATATCCTCTATGCCGGCTGGCACTGGACCTATGGGATGTGGCTCTGAGCTACAACATTCAGTTACAGGCAATTTATGTACCAGGGAAGGAAAACATTCTAGCAGACATATTAAGCAGAACTACAACAGATGCCCACGAATGGATGCTGCATCCGGACATCTTCAAAACCATCACAAGAGAATGGGGATTACCACAAATAGACTTGTTTGCATCCCCATTCAATCACCAGTTGAAGAAATTCTGCACAAGGACTTACCACCCACTTGCTTGGAAGGTGGACTCCCTATCTTTCAGTTGGAAAAACCTGACAGCATACGCATTCCCACCACTTCCTTTGATGCACAAGGTGCTTCTGAAGATCAAAGAGGAACGTCCGAGGATCATTCTGATAGCTCCAGACTGGCCAAGACAACATTGGTATCCACTGCTGAGGAGCATGTCCCGGGAACAAATATGGACACTGCCCCTGATCCCATTACTGTTAACACAACAACTACAACATCCTGCATCCAAACCTAAAAACTCTGCAGCTAACTGCCTGGAACATAACAGCAATTAACCCAAATTTATCCCAAAGGGTTAAAGACATAATCCTGGAGGCTCGTAGACCTTCAGCAAGAAAGACTTATGCAGCAAAATGGAAAAAATATCTCATCTGGAGTACTGCAAAGGGGCAAGATGTGACGCTGGTGAACATAGCCAACATCCTGGAGTACTCGGCGGAGCTCTTCCATACAGGCCTGTCCTATTTTTCCATCAAGATACATGCATCGGCTATTTCAGCAGAATACAGCTTGGATCCTCCTGTCTTCTCGCATCATCTGCTCAGACAGTTTGAGAGGAATTAAAAATGTAAAACCTCCCAGAAAACCTCCATTGCCAGCATGGGACTTGAACTTTGTGCTAGAAAAACTGAGACTTCCCCCTTTCGAACCAGCAGCAACAGCAGAATTACAATACTTATCCTGGAAGACTGCTTTCCTGCTGGCAATAACTTCAGCAAGAAGGGTCTCTGAACTACAGGCATTAATGGCAGTGCAACCCTTCCTGATCTTCCATCAAGATAGTGTCCATGAGAACAAATCCTACATTTATGCCTAAGGTGGTATCCAGAGTCTCTTTAAATCAGGCTATCCACCTTCCTACATTCTTCCCCAACCCACAGAACAGGGGAGAAAGGCTCTTACATACCTTGGATGTACACAGACAATTACGCTACTACCTGGACAGGACAAAAAACAATAGAAAAACTGACCAGCTTCTGGTAGCATATGCAACAGGAAAGGAAGGAAAACCAATTTCTAAACAGACAATCTCCAAATGGATAGGAAATTGCATTAGATTTTGTTACTCCTACCATGGAAAGAAAACTCCAGAGAACATCAGGCCTCACTCCACAAGGGCTACAGCCACTACCACAGCTTTCTTACGAGGAGTGGCTACCAAGGACATTATAGAGGCTGCTACTTGGACCTCCGTGCATACATTTGCCAAGCATTATAATTTACCTCTATACTCTAGATACCATGCTGGTTTTGCCACTGCTGTTTTGCAAGGGATCCTAACTACACCATAATCTCTTCTCATTTCCTCCTCCCCTAGTTTAGCTATGGTATTCTACCCATTTGCAAAGACTGCAGATGCATCCTTGAAGGACATAGTACAGTTTTGTACCTACCATAAATGTAGATGTCCGAGAGGAATGCATCTGCAGTCAGGATTACCCACCCTCCTTCCCCTCTGAGGTACTCTTAGGGTATTTGCCAATCTTCAGCTAGCTTGGGGGGGATCTATTATGGTGTATTTGTTTGTATATATATGTACATACATGCTTATTTTGTGTGTTTGCTCTCTACTATTTGGAAACTTTGGCATTTATCCAAATTTAGCCATCCAAGAGGGCACCTGGCATCTGGGGCAAGAAACACTGAGGAAAATGGCGTCGGCTGATGCCTTTATACCCGAATAACTGCCGCAATGACGTTGGGTGAAGTGCGACACCAGCCGAAGCTGGACCCAGACTTTGGAATCAGGCCGACCGAAGGGATGCCTGACGACAGGACAACCCATTTGTAAAGACTGCAGATGCATTCCTCTCGGACATCTACATTTATGGTAGGTACAAAACTGTACTTTCCCTGCCTGTGTCTCATGCCAGATGAGCATGAAAGAGAAACCACTACTAGAATAATATAGTAATTTCAGCATGTTGCTGTTGAACACGCACACTCGCCCCCAAACATGCACTAAGCACCTTTTGGAGATTCACAGCATTTTCTGTCTGTGCTGTCCTTTGTATTGGTAGTGTTTTCCAAGCTGTCCCCCCTGTCTCTCTCTGAAACAGGCTCCTCTTCCACTGTTAAACATGCAAGCGCACAAGCACACAGACGTAAAGGAAGTAAATATCCTCTCCATCCTAAAAATGAGTTGAGAATGTTTTTATAAAAACTACCACCGTCTTGCAATAGTCCTCTCCCATGAAAAATGTTTAAATCTTCCCCTTCAGCTCTGTGGTTTGTGGCATCACCCTGCCTGGTATTCCAGCCAACCTCTGCTTGGATATGCAGGCCTGACAAAGCACTCACAGCCTGCAGGTCTGGTTAGATTTAGCAGTTGGAATACTGCAGCAGGGCTAACCACCTGGAGGTGTAAACCTTGGCTCAAGATTGACGCTGCAGAAGTGACACCCTGATCCCATGTGCAAAAGGGGGGGTTGAGGATGGATGGAATTACTAAAAAATAAAACTTGACTGTTGCTCTGTAGTTGATCCTGCTGGATCACGAGCCAGAGCTGAGCTTGTACTTTGGCTCAAGCCAGCTCTGGCTTGCCCACCTCTTCTGACAGCTAAGGATATGATGGAAGTATAGAACCCTTTGTAATCCTAACCCCTAAAGTAATTCATTTTGTCTCCTTAAATATGGTATTGCAGAACCAGTTCATGGGTGGGAACCTTAAGTTTGTTGATGCAGCCTTTGTTTTATCCTCGTTTATTTTATATGCTGAAAAAAGACTTTGTTTCAAGGTATTCCACAATGCTGAAATACGTCCTTTTCTGGTTTTATCAAGTAGAAAATATTTGCAAATAAAGCTATATTTAGTACCACACTAAACCATTAAATTTGCAAATTCCATATTTTATTGATAGTAATTCTATGTACAAGGCAAAAAAGGGGGACGATGACGCACTTGACTGGTTCCTTTTTCAAGCCCAGTTAGAGAGAAGTTCTCCCACCTTGATTCTTGCCTCTTCGTGTATCCTCCTAATTTAATAGCTGCGGTGGTGCAGCGGTTAGCGTTGCCTTGTAGCAAAAGGTTCTCCCGTTCAATTCTCTGCTGGGAGCGCCTTCTGTGTGGAGTCTGCATGTCCTCACTGCAGTAGTGACGTTAACGTGCAGGTAGGTGTGAGCGTAAATGGGCGTGCCTTCGTTGAAGGTTGGGCGTCAGGCTGGCAACTCTGCACTATAAAAATCACTGCCAATGAGCGGACTGGAGTTCCACTGTGGTGACCCCCTAACCGGGAAAAGCTGAAAGAAGATCACTTGTGAAACGAGCACAATTACATTTATACAAAAGTAGTTTATAAACATTATACTTCATGTATATTGCTATACATCACCTAAGCAACATTACCCAAGTTATTCAATTCCTGCCCTTTTTAAACAAAAATCTTTGCCTGTGTCGTAAGTAATGGTTTAATTATACATATTTTATATAAATGAAAACTGTCTACACTGACACAATCCTAATTGCAAGCATTTTACATTGCAAACCATACTGACACATTTTCAATCCAACATTGCATAGCTCATTTAAGTCCTGCCCTCTTTTAAACATTCCTCCCCTGTATGTATTGTTTCCACAATTCCTACTTTTTTTCTATGTAGCTTGCTCCTACGCTTTTCTTCCAGTTTTTCTACTACTGTATTCACTACTTCTGGTATAGTTTGTTTTAAACTGATTTCCATTTTCTAGTAGTTCTTGTAGTAGATAGCCACCATAATTGGGCACAGCAAGGCCTTACAAATGTCTAGGCAGTTCTGATTGTGTCATAGCTCAGAAAAATCTCCCCTGTCACACCAATCTGCAATCTCTCAATATCTCTGACAGTGCACCTTGCAGAAAATCCCCAAGTCCGCTGACTCACTGCACTCCCAATTGCCACTTTCTTCTGTGTCACACTTCCAATATTTGCTATCTACCGGAGGAAACATTTTCCAATATTTGCTATCTACCTGAGGAAAAGTTCTCTGGAGTCTATTTGGGTATAAAAATATCTATAAATTATTTCCAAGCAAAAAATCCTAAATCTTGATTTTTGTTACATATTTGGGAGACCTACACCCTATACCTGCTCCAACTGTTTTTATGAATTGCTTCTCCAATCCTTTCTAAGCTCTGATTCTTAGTTCAGTATTTTGTATGCTCTACTAATTTCTTTAATGGCAGCTTCTGTTCTAGATTCTATTAAAAACTCTACCAGTGCTGGATTTTCATTTAGGAGCCCCCTATTTCTTTCTCTCTGCATATACTCTGTCAAGCCTTGGTTCCCTTAGTTTTTTGCTCCCAATACCTTGTTCCTTGCTAGTACCCCCCCCAAAAAAAAAAATTCTAGCCCCTTCTTGCCCATTGTCCATATCCCTAATTGCTGGCATCCCTGTTGGCAGAATCTTTCTTCATTCCTGTGTTCGTCCACAAATATTCTTATACAAATATTTCAAGCACAGACACTAAAAGCCCTTATAGTTTGCCAGTATACCAAAACGCATGTTCCCATAAGTGTCCAGGCTGTTCTTAAAAATAGTACTTTAATGTAATTTGGTATTCTGTTCCATGCATCAGCTACTTCTTTCAGAGAACCAATTGGTACACTTCTCCTTCCTATGGAATCTTCTACATAGGTTGCCTGATTATCTACTACACTACTTGATACTCGGTTGGGATACTCTGCCACATTGTAGATATAATAATCTGTATGATTCTCCTTAAAGGCCTGCATCCAAAATCCTAGTTGCTCCTTTTCTTGAGCTTCCTCAGTTTCATCCCTTTGAATTATATTTTCTTGCTTGTGCTGTGTCTAGGAGCCTTAACTGTGTAGCTCTGAAATACCCCTTCAAATTGAGTAGTCCTAGTCTTTTGCTGGAAGAATCTGCTTATCCCACTTGACTGTTCTCTCTCTTCCTCCCAGATAAAAATCCATTAGCTCTTAAGTGCTATCCACAGCTTTTTTTTCCTGTGGTTGATTTTTAAAAAAAAAAAAAAAAAAGCCTGATAACTGCAAGACTTATGGAACTAAAAACCATTTTAACCGCTTGTCTTATGCATATCCATACAACAAAGCTTCCATTTTCTCAGTTTTTGTATTATCTTTTGTTTAGTCTCTTCCTACATCCTTAGCTGTTGCACCAGAATCTTTTTTTTTTTTAATCCATGCTCCTAAATGCTTTTTTATCATGTCCCATAAATATGGATATTCAACTTTCCGACTGCTGTCGCCATTGCTAGGGGGGCTGTGTTCCACATGGGTCTCCACCTCTGAGTCCAATGTTTACAAGCACTTCTACTTGTGGAAAGAGAAGTGTTGAATAATGGACCATTTTCCCTCCGCTGCTAATTTAAAATACAAGACTAAGGACCCGGAACAAACTAAAAAATGTAATCTGGATGGTGCAAGAAAGTTTTAAAGTAGCATCACTACACAGGTCATAGGTGCACTTGGATTTATTTCAGCTCTTTTTAAATATTTACATTTAAAGCTAGTTACTCGCAGTTCACACCACTCCAAGTCCTGGAGAAAACACTGGGTTGGGCGTAGCTCTGTGCTGGAAACAAGCTAGTTAGATGGCTATCTAATAAAATACTGTTTGTATACTGTACAATTTATGTATTAACCTTGATCCTGGTTGTAAGGGGTGCCTTTTTGATTGTTGGTGAATTCTGCCTCCTCTCCCAAACACTATTGAAGTTTGCAGAAGTCATTCATTTATGGGGGGCACCTAGGTGTTTAATTGTAACTTGTAGGTAATCTAGTGGCAAGTTATGTAACATTTCTCTGTTATGGAACAAATAAGTAAAGCAGTCCACAAAAGTAGAATGATGAGATGACACCGGGCTCCCTGCGTAAGCAAATCAAGCAGATCTTGCTGCTGCTGCTTCAGATGTCTGTATAAAAATGTAGTCTCACACACAGCAATGTATACAGAAATCCAACTAGTAAGCATCAATAAAGCAATTATTAGAAGAATGCAAACAAATGTGATAATTAAAAAAAAAAAAAAAAAACGTAAAATCAACTAGTGCGCTTAAGTATATGTAAGGCTCCTATAAAAAGTGTTTAACAAAGGTTTAAGGGTGACTTTATCATTTAGTCATGAACCATAATCTGCCCTTAACCTATCCACTTGCTCTCTAAGCTTTCAGTGGCTTTCCTAACATCACCCAGCCTCTTGGTAGCCGTTACCTGTGCTGTAACTTGAAACTTCCTGTGCTGAAACTTGAAACTTAAAAATGTGTGTGAAGTGAACTTCACATGTTTAGAGCACTGCACTCGGTACCATTGTTATGGCTTAAGTGTTCTACTATACGTTCCTTCAGCAGTCTCAGTCTTGCTTGCATAAAACTTCGTGCAGGCAGTGCAGTGCACTAAATAAACCACGGAAGAAGTAAAAGTAGCTTAAACATGTCAAACACACACTACCCTGATCTGGATGTGTGGTGTTTTTTTTTTAAAAAAAAAAAAAAAAAAATACCAGTGAACCCATTTTATTCCTAATAGTTCTAACATCAATAAACTGTTTTGGGTAGTAAAGCATCTGTTTTAAAGATAGGTTGTTCACCCACTACCTTTTTAAGATCATTATTTGTTGTAATGGGCCAATGTTTCCTTGTAATATCGGACATACCTTGTAGTATAATAAGTAATCTGTACCTTGCATTTGCCATCATTCACTCTCTTTTGGGGTGAATTGAAGGTGGATTTGAAGAAAGGGGCCTGCCTCTAACTTCTCTAACATCGTTAACTTTGTTCAGTACTTGTACATTACACTTCTTTACATCCCTATCCACAAACTTATTCTCCAGGTCTTTCCTTTCAGCCATAAAATTGCTGTCACTGACTTTAAGTCCTTGCCCTTGTACTATGTTATCAAATACTTATTTAGGGTACACGCTTGTTCAGTGTAAGAAGTTGTTCTTGTATAGTGAAGTATCAATCTGTCCACTGCTTGAAACTCTTAAAGGACATCCAGAAAACTAATTTCCACCTTGGAATACTCTGCTGTAAATCTCAGAAATGTAGTACTAGCATTGAGCTCTTCTATAAACTTGCCCAACTCCTCTCGTGTACCCTTCCAAACTCAAAATATCCACAAAACGTCTAAAATGTGTTCTACATATGTATCAACCAAAATGTGCTTAAGTTCCCAGATGAGCATAATGAGATTGGCGTAGCTGTTGGCACATATGCCCATTGCTACACAATCTCTTGTGGAAAGATGTTGAATAATGCAGACCATTTTTTTCCCTCAGCTGCTAATTAAAGTACAAGACAAAGGACCCAGAACAAACTAAAAATGTAAACTGGAACAATGCAGGAAAGGTTTAATGTAGCATCACTACACAGGTCACAGGTGCACTTGATTATTTCAGCTCTGCTTATTTTTTTTTTTTAAAGCTAGTTACTCTCTCAGTTCATACCTTTCCAAGTCCTAGATAAAACGTTGGGTGGGGTAACCCTGCACTGGAAACAAGGTAGCTAGATGGCAGTCTACTGTTTGTGCACTGTACGATTTCTGTATTAACCTTGATCCTGGTCTTAAGGTTTGCCTTTTTGATGGTGAAGTCTGCCCCCTGTTGCAAACACTATTGGAAACTGGTTTGCAGAAGTAAATAATTCATGGGGGGCACCCAGGTACTTACTACGTGTATGTAATATAGTGGCAAGTTATGTAACTTTCCTCTGTTACAGAACAAAAAATATAAGTATGTTGTGGGGCACTGATTTAGCCCAGTCCATTATGGGGCGGGGAAGTAAAACCATAGTGAGTTTAGAAGTTTGGCAAGTATATTAAATTGGTTTTATCTTTTGATATTCCTATGTCTTGTTTTGAGTTATGGCGGGTTTTTTTTTTCCTCTCTTACAATTAAGACACTGGTTAATGGACAAATTGTACAGTGCACTCTTGTGTATTCGAGAACACTTCGGCACATTGGGATTGTTAAAGAATGCAGTTCAAACTAAATATTTGTGCTGAGTTGACATGTTTAGAAACCACTCCTGTTTATTAGGAGACGTGTAGCAGCAGCAAGTATAAACAAGCTGTATGTAACAAAACGTGTGACCATTTCATGGCAATAGGGATATCGGGATGACTATTTGCACTCCCTATTTGGGGTCCATTAATACCTAGTGAAATATCCCCCTTTTCCTGATTGGCCAGTCTGCTAGCTGTTTGCTTCCTGTGGGTTGCTAATAAACAGGTACGTACATTGGGACTATGGAAAGTAAAACGTATTTTAGTCTCAGGAGGCTGTTGCAGCATAGCTACCCTTGTTTCCACCACATTTTACTTCCCAAGCCATATTTCCTTGTTGAGGATTAGTTTGCTTGCAGGTATTTCTTCTTTTGGCATGTGTGCCATAAGCCAAGCTAACCTAACTGAACCTCCTGCCACTGACTAGTTCTCCACAGTAATTGCTTCTGCAGCCACAGCTCAAGTGTTTGGGCTGCATTATTACTAACCTACAGGACGTGGAGACATGGTCCAAGGACTGATTACCTCCATTCTAACCTCTTCAAATATGTATGTTGTGATATAGTGAATGCTGTCATTTCTAGTGGCAAGAAGTTATTCCTCTAGATAGATACATTTGTCTGGTAAGGATCATGGTTAAGTCTACCTAATGAAAGTACTGCTCTCTCCCTGGGATAGGAATTGACTTCAAGATAGTCAAAGGACTGGAAAATGGATTTACGGAAGGGTGCATGATGAATTCGATCTGTTCTGTACATATGGGAGAAATACCCTCCCTTTTTTCTTGGATAGGAGTATAGGCTTACTTGAACCCATCCAGTTATCCTTTTTTTCATGCATATCCGACTAATTCACTTAGACAATTAAATGAGACCCCATGGTGGTAGGTATACACACTAACTTTCCAGATGGTCACTGCATGCACAGTGTATACCATTGTATCCAGAGATTAAGTAACTTGTGTTACCTTATTTATGGTGGCCATTGCTATAGAAGGAATACTACATTCTGACATCTAATGGAAATGTCTTTGTACTCTAGAAAGCACCTTGTCAGATCTTCCCGAAATGCAATGAAGGAAATTGTTTTATGCGCGCTTCCTTTTCTATAAGCTGACTTGTGTGTGTGTGTGTGTGTGTGTGTGTGTGTGTGTGTGTGTATATAGTGTCTATACATGTACAAATATTTTTTATAAAATATCAACTTTGAATTTACCATCAATCATTACATTACTGCTCAGTCCTAAAATCTATTGCCACAGAACACCTTGCTGGTTCCCTCTTAATTGTCTTGTCTGGTACCCAGAGTATTAAAGCAAACTAGACCAGGATGTAGTTTTTACTGAATTGTTTATTACCTCTATAGAAGTCAAGTCAGTAACAGTGTAGGTTGTTCAGGGTTTCCTGCCTATTAAGCCACTGTGGCCCTAATAGAGGTTAGAGCCATTCCAGTAAAGAAAAGGAGTACCACTTTTGCAGCAGGGTGTGCACTAGCATGCTCTGCCCATTCCTGGTGATAGGCTCATTTTAAATTTCAATGTATGTTGAAACTGATATGAGGTGTATTTTGCATGTAACCATTTACTTTTTGTTTACTTGATAACCATGTCAAGAATATGCACCTGGAGTAAAAAAAAAACAAAAGTGCCATAGGTAAAACGACACTAATTAAATATTACACTGTGACAACTAAAGGGGGGGGGGTGGATAAGAGGGTGGCACCCCACAGTATGGCTAAGCTAACTGTTCAAAGGCTACTGATCATTTTTTTTCCTTCATTCTGGCAGTTTTCTTCAATTTTCACTGGCTACTACTTCAGACACTTACAGCACAAAAACACCATATGCATAAACTTTTAGAGTAATATGTTGAATTTCAGAAAAAAGCAAATAATTCCAGTCAGTGTAAGTATTGGTTGACTTTTTTAGTTAACTTGTACACACTATTTGACAGCTAAATTTGTCAGTGATTGTGGCCTAGCCCATCACCTACTTGCTTTGACAGTGGAAGGCCCTACTGTGCTATTGTCATTCCCTTCCAGCCTGGAAACATGAAAGATGCAGGCTTATGTCATCAAATTTCTGGAATTTTTAAATACCATATTTCAGGTATCTTAAATTTTACTCCATGACTATCTTATGTTTAGTGTTTTTTCCAGGCAAGGCTTGAAGCTGTTCTGAGTGCTGCAAAAATTTGTTTCCTATTTCTGTAGTGTTTTGAAAATCTCATTTAGTGGCTGCTGGCTAACCTTCTGGTGGTTCTGTTCATCCATTCTTTTCTGGGACTAAACCATGTGCAGGTGCTTCAAAACAGTGTTGTCAGAATGTTTAAGTTGCAGCTAGGTTTTCCTCTCCTTCCTTTACCAACTAAATTTGTTTATGCTCTGTTTCGCATTCATTTTTTGATGGTTTCAACTCTGTAGGCATCTATTTTTAGTGACTGTGTACTTGAGTATCCCATCGTGCTTGTTACTTTTTATTGTACGTATAATATTCAAGAAGTGGGCATTAAGTAACCCATCTTGCTTGTTGCTTTTTATTGTACGTATAGCATTCAAGAAGTGGGCGTAAAGTAACTTGGGGTTATTCATATTGGGGTAATTTGTCAGAAGCAAGACTTGAGTACTGCATGTTTTTAATCTTTTTATTAACTATTTTTAATAATTCGGTACAAAATGGTAACTGACAATGCACAACCAAAACAATGAAGGTAATCTAGACTTGTATACAACAAATGCCTATATGTGTTGTGTCCAACAAAATGGATGTTACCAAGATTGAGGTAGAAGGATATCTATAAAGTACCCCAATATTCAGTAAAGTGTGGACTGTCTTTGGGTGTATTTCAGATATTTGTGGGAAAGTGTTTGGTAGGAAGTAGTTTAAATCCATCCTAAGCGAGTTAGAGCTCTATCCTTCCAGTTAAGGGTGATATAAAGTTTGACAAGGGAAAAGGTTGTTAGTGTTACTAAAATAAGCATGTGAAGTTTGGATAATCCTATATAGGGGGATATGCAATATTGTCAATTTCCAGGACAAAGTTGTTTTTATATCCTTTTTTTTTTTTTTCCAGTTGTACCCAAAGGGAGCACCAGAGTCTAAAAACATTTGCAGCTCCAAAAACTATGGAGCCAGGTCAGCGATGCGATTGGTATGATGGGGACTGATGAGGGATAGCCTTTAGACCGTGTAGCAGGGGTGAGGTATGCGTTCCTGAAGATTAAGTTTGGGTATAGGCAAATGTTTTAGGGTGATTACGTTTCAGGGAGATGAATAGCTTGGAAGATTTGGTTAGAGATAATGGAAGGATCTTGGTCTTTCCAGTAGTTTGAAAATATTTGATCTTTTTGTGTTCAGATAGGTAGTTTGTATGAATTAGAAGTCATTTTCTTAAGTAAGAGGAGGTTCAGTATGGATTTGCAGGCGTTGATATTTAGAGGTGCATCTTCCAAGGTATGACAGTTCAAGGATTTGTCTCAAGATGATTATCTATTTTGGGTAGAGACGTGTAGTCTTATTTTGTATAATTTTATTTCTGAGAGGAAGGAGATTTGCTATAGTTCCCTCTCTGATAAGGGGACATTAATCCAGGGTGATCATTTTTGTTGCTCAATCTAAGGTTGGGGTTGAGGTGGAATTGGTTGCAGGGTATTAAAAGCAATGGACAGTTTTTAGAGATTTGAAAATCTTCTGAAGAATAGTTATTTTATGCTTAATGTTTGATAGTAATTTGAAGTTTTTTTTTAGGTTTTCTGTATTCAAAGGGGAGAGCTTTGGGGTTAAAGCTGAATGTTTTGATATAGTTGTAGTATAATTTTGATATAGTTGTAGTACAAGTTCTCCCGTGTAGGAGACCAGGTAGACTAATTGGATATTGTTACCATTGAAAACACTGTAATGAAGTTTGAAGTCCGGTAGACTTAAACCACCCTTGTTTTGGGAGAGTTGGCCTGTTCTAGCTAATTCTAATTGATTTGGGGGACCATAGGAATTTGGAGAAAGATGTGTGGAGATTTTTAAAATTATTGTGAATTCCTATGTTAGATGCGTTTAATACCTAGACTAGGTAGAATGTTCATTTTGATTATAGCAGCTTTGGCGAGAAGTGGGAGGTATAATTTTGCCTATCTGTTCAAATCTTGTTGGCTATTGGATTGTAGTTTGGAGATATTAACAGCTTTTTTGGGGGTATTGGTGAAAGGAAATACCGATATACTGTAGAGAATCATTTAATTTGTTTTTTTTTTTGGGGGGGGGGGCAGCTAGGTAGTCAGCAAAAAGGGTTCAGGGGAAAATGGTTGATTTCTCTAAGTTGAGTTTATAGTTGTCAAATTTTGAGTATTTGAGTCTAGTAATTTTGGAAGTCCAGAATTGGAGCGGTAGTAATAGAGGTTAAGGTCGTCGGCAAAGGCTGAGAATGGAATTTTGGTATTGAAGAGGGTGGGAATACAATGAAGTTTTTGGGTGATTAACTGCATTTTTATTTCTAATTTTATTGACATTAAATTATAATACAGAATGTGTCATAATGTGTGGGATGATGAAGTCCTAATTTTGTGAAGAAATTAGTTAAGCTTTCTCCAAAACTCTTAATTGTATGTTTTGTCATCTCACCTTTTTAGGAGGCGAGGCCTGTGTTGAGATGTTTGATATTTTATTTAATTTTGAGGGAGCCATTCATTTTGATAGTTTTTATTTTGCAGGATGTTGGTGGTTGAATATACTTGGCATGCCTGTAATCCTGGATGCACTAAAATTATGTATGTATGTATTTGTGTTTTAGGACTGAAAATTGGAACTAAGCTCAGTGAGGGTAAAACAAAGGAAGTTTATCTACTTCCTGATTTCCCAGGACATGTGTTGATGCAGTCCAAGGACCAGATTACAGCTGGTAATGCAGCCAAAAAAGATCAAATGGAAGGAAAAGCGGCACTGTCCAACAAAACTACCTGTTGTGTCTTCAGGCTTCTCCACGAAGCTGGTAAGTAGCGTTCTTTTATAAAGTACATTCAAACATCAGTGTAAAGTCTAAATGACTGACCTTTACACTGCATCACCGTGTTGGTGTTGCAAGGTAATAAACTGCTTGGGTGCTGAATGTTAGACCAGGTTGGTATGAGTGGTGGTAGCTAGCTTTCTTTGCTTTGGATGAGGGTGGAAAAACTTCAAACGTTCCTGCACTCATGGTTGGATAGTTAAGAATGGTCAGCAGTAGTATGTCTTTAATATCTGTAAAAGACCATCTCTGCTCTGGATACCAGAGACCGACTCTTTTTTGAAAGCAGAGTTTGCGGTTAGCTAAAGCATATTGGAGGGTAGCAATGCTGGTATCCTGTAATACTGAAGAGCTTGTACCCTTTTGAGCCAGTGAATTGCTTTGGACTTTACAACCCAGGCCGTCTCCTCTGGTGTAATGAATGATTGAATGACGGTTGAGTTGTCTGGGTCTGCAAATAAGTAGTTTAAAAATGCAGTTGCCTGTGTTGTATTGATTGTTTCTATGTATATATATATATATATATATATATATATATATATGTCAAAGGGTTAGGTAGGCTGGCTGCCTGTATATCAAACTTTGATGTATTCTTGTATGACTGTGTGTATACGGAGGATACAAATTTGAGCCAGCCCAGAGAATAATCTTGTATAGGAATTCTGCAGTTTTTTGTGTAAAGTTTCATAACTTTTTAATATCTCAGACACTTGTGGTATGCCTAACCTATGCTGGAACACCAACAAGGGAAGATAGTCTGACAGGGGTAGGCATAAGCAATATTCTCACCTGTTATGGGTGGTGACCTGCACAGGTGTGCAAGGATGAATATGGCAGCATTTGCATTGAGGTGGCTTGATGTGTTGAGTTTAAGCTAGCTTGTGGAATTTTTGATCTGCATTTCCCTGGCAGCAACACTTGGAGTGTAATACCCATTACAGGGGTAGGTCAGGCTGGGTAGGGAGTAGAGGTATATATGACCTGGCAGACTGGTCTGAGGCCCAGTTCCGATCCTGGCCTCTGGGTGTGTTAGGCCCGTTAGTTCCCACAACTCAACCCACTCTGTTCTCTCTGGAAAGAAATGTGTGTATTGCGTATATAAAATATGTATGTGATGTGTTATATACACACGCACACACGGAATACAATGGATATAAAGTGTACACACCCCCTGTTAAAGTACCAGGTTTCTGGGATATAAAAAATGAGACCACAATAAATCCCATCAAAACTTTCCTACCTTTAATGTGACCTTTAACCTGTAAAATTCAGTTGAAACCACAAATCTGTTGGGGGGAAAAAGATATAAAAAAATAAATGTACAATAAGCTGGTTGCTTAAGTGTGCACACCCTTAAACTAATACTTTGAAGCACCTTTTGATTTCATTGCAGCATTCAGTCTTCTTGGAAGACTTATCTTTCCAAAGGTGTAGTATGCTAGGTCACCAGTATGGGTGTATAGAGCCACTAGTCCTAAAGAGAGATTAGATCAAAGAGAAGTGTCTTTGGCTCGACAAGTGAGACGGCAAACCAGCTTCTCTGAAGTGACTTTAGTTGAATTAGTCCTGTTAATCTGTTGGAAGAGTTAAAAGAATTTCTTTTTTTTAAATTTTATTGGAAGTCTTGGGGCCATTTCCAGCTGAGTGATTTACGTGGATTTGTACATAGCAAAAGGGTGTGTGATGTGTCTTGAGAGAAAAAATACACTGGTAGGTAGACTTTGATATTGAATATATTTCCACAGAGATTGGCTTAAGACCGCGAATGATTCTCTTAACACTGTGGAGACATGATCATATGTTTGATGTCCTTCAAGGATGCATCTGCAGTCCTAACAAATGGGTTGTCCTGCCTCAGGCAGCCTTTCGGTCGGCTGGATTCCAAAGTCTGGGTCTGGCCTCGGCTGATGTCGCACTTCACCCGACGTCACTGCGGCAGTCAATTGGGTATAAAGGCATCAGCCGACGCCATTTTCCTCAGTCTTTCTTGCCGCGCGGTGCCCGAAGCAGAAGCTGTTCGCAAGTGCCGGTCGGTCAGATCCAGTGTTTTCTACTACACACGAAGACTTCTAAAAAGCTAAGTACCCCATTGGGGACTCTTTCTTGCCGGGGACTCTTTCTTGCCTCAGCCGATGTCAGAAAAAGTAAATAATTGTTTAACTTGTGGGAAACAAATACCTCATAAGGATTTCCACTCTTATTGCCTTCCTTGCTTAGGCCCAGACCACGACGTAGCAGCTTGTCTAGCCTGTGCTTCCTTCAATCGACGGACACTTGGACATCGGTCGGAGTTTGCGGAGGAGTTTTTTGGTCCCGCTTTTGCTTACAAAATGCCGTCTGAGATTCCGACTTCGCATTTAGCTAAAAAGCGTTAGAAAAGGACCGACACTCGAGTCCGTGGTTTCGGCCGAAACCACAGTTAAGCCTACCGCGGTTCTTTGGTAGGAAGCCCTCGGTTCTTCCTTCGGCTGAAAACATTCCTCCTGCAGCCGAGGCCTCACACAGCATGACTGAATCTGCTACTGAAATTTCTCCTGCTGTTGCAGGCACCCAGGATTTATCAGACACTATTCCTTTGGATATATCTACTCCTGCACGTGGAGCTGCTAGGCCCTCTGCATCCATGTCTATCAAGGCTTTCTCTAGGGCTAAAGCAGCTAAATCTTCAAAGGCCTTGCCTTCTAAAACCCCCTCACACAGGCCTAGCTCTAGTTCCCAAATGCTTAGCCTGGCAGAGGATCTCATCCCTTTGATCAGGGGATCCCAACCTCACCCTGACAGGGCCTCTCATCCCCCTCCAGAGAAGAGACCTAGAGCAGAGCCCCCTGAACCAGTCTCTACGGATTATTCTTCTGATGATTCAGAAAACTCAAATCCTCCTGAAGGCCCTTATTCTCCATATGAGGATTCTGACGCAGAAGACTCCATTCCTTCTGCCTCTCCTCCTGAGGAATTTTCTTTTGGGGAAACCTTGCATGCTATGAGGGAACAATTTCAATGGCAGGGCCAGGATTTTTCAGATTCTAGGAAACTGCTCAGGACCTTTTTGCATTTACCACAGCATAGGCCTTTAGCCATTCCTCCAGTACTAACAGTTGTGGATGATGCATTCAATGATGCTTGTACTGCCCCTGACTCTCTTCTTCCGGCCCCTGCTAAGCCCGCCAGATACTACAGGGTCCTGGACACGCATTATCACCTGTATAAGGCTCCTATTGCAGATCCTGAAACTATTTCTCAAGGCCCCAAAGCTGTAGCAACTACCAAAAATCCCCTCCCCTCTGAAAGAGAATCTAGAGCATTAGAGAGATGGGGTAAAAAAGTTTGTACTTCTGCTACTCTTTCGGCTAGGACTTTAAACTGTCAATTCCACATGATTCAGTATCAGGAATTTTTGTTAGATCAGTTAAATAAAAAAACTATCCTCTCCTGAACCTATAGACCGTAAGTCCCTTCAGGATTTGGTACATAACATTCAGCAGGTCAGTAATCCTTCCTTAAAATGCGGCTATGATGCACTGGAGGCTTCCTTTAGATCAGCTATGACTGGTACAGTGATCAGAAGATATGCATGGTTAAAAGAGCAATCCTTACCAGACCATGTAAAATCAAAGCTCCTGGATGCACCCATGGAGAAACTCAGTTTGTTTGGCTCCCCTGCACAGCAAGTGTTAAAGAAGGTGGAGGAAAAAGCAAAATCTGTCCAAACAGTCAAGGACTTCTTACAGGTCCAGCCTCCTAGATTTAGTAGAAATTGGCCTTCGAAGAATTGGTCCTTTCCAGACAACAGAGCACAGAGAGGCAGAAATAGGCGCTCAAGAGGCAGAGGTCAGTCCAGAGGTGCCTACAGGGGACGTCAGTCCAGAGGTGCCTACAGGGGACGTCAGTGGCAGCCTAACAACCAGAGAAGTACTGCCACAGATCCAACTACTACCACTTCCACAGGACAGTCGCAGTGACTTGACTCTGATACCGCCTACCAGGGAACAACTGCAAGCACCCTTAGGCGGAAAGCTAGCCTTATTTTCAGTAAACTGGCATTACATCACAGGAGACAAATGGATTTTACAGACAATAGACAAAGGTTACAGGTTTCACTTCCATACTCTACCAAGGAAGAGAGGAATGCCACCAAACCAAAAGACAAACGCTGTAGACCAAATCAACCACTTACTAAGGATGTGAGCTATAGAAAAGGTACCGGCTATGGGACAAGGATTTTATTCCAGACTTTTCCTGGTGCCAAGAAAAGAAAACCAATGGAGGCCTATTCTCGACCTGTCCGCTCTCAACACATATCTCAGTTTCAAAATGCTGACCCTACAGCACCTTCTTCCCATGCTGGGCAAGGAGGCTTGGCTGGTGAGTCTAGATCTCAAGGAGGCATACCTGCACGTCCCTATTCGACCAGATTGCAGAAGATACCTCAGATTTCTTGCAGGATCAGAGCATTATCAATTCTCAGCATTGCCCTTTGGCTTATCTACTGCGCCCAGAGTATTCACGAAATGCCTGGCATCAGTAATTGCTCATTGCAGGCTTCAGGGAATTCAAATTTATCCATACCTGGACGACTGCCTACTACAAGCGGACAACAAGATCAAATTAACAAAGGATCTGGAAAAGGTATTTCATCTACTGCAGGCCTTGGGATACACAGTCAACATAAGTCAAGGCTGGTACCATCCCAAAGGATTACATTCTTGGGTGCAGAACTGGACACATCAAGTCAAATGGCATTTCTCACAGCAGAAAAGCAAAAGCAACTACCACTCTATTTCAAGGCATTAACAAAGCAGAACCAGCTTACAGCAAGGAAAATCCTGCAAGCCCTGGGTTACATGGCTTCCTGCATAATATTGATTCCACATGCCAGACTGCACATGAGGAAGTTGCAATGGTACCTAAGGAATTTATGGTCTCAACACAAGCACAGCCTAGAAACCCAAATTCCAATAATTCCATGGCAGTGAAACAGGCAATTCAGACATTCAGACCGTTTCTTCAACAGGGTCATTTGCTGATAAGGACGGACAACACCACAGTTATGTGGTATATCAACAAGCAGGGAGGCACACTTTCATACCCTCTATGCCGGATGGCAATGGACCTCTGGAATGTGGCCCTGAACCTCAACATTCAGCTCCAGGCCTTATTTGTGCCAGGAAAAGAAAATACATTAGCAGACACATTAAGCAGAACTACCACGGATGCCCACGAATGGATGCTGCATCCGGACATCTTCAAAACCATTACAAAGAAATGGGGGCTACCAGAAATAGACCTGTTCGCATCCCCACACAACCACCAATTGAGAAAATTCTGTACAAGGACATTCCACCCACTTGCTTGGAAGGTGGACTCTCTATCCTTCAGTTGGGAAAACCTAACAGCATATGCATTCCCACCTCTACCTTTGATGCACAAAGTGCTACTGAAGATCAAGGAAGATCACCCAAGGATCATACTGATAGCTCCAGACTGGCAGAGACAGCATTGGTACCCGCTTCTGAGAAGTATGTCTCGGACACACGCATGGCCTCTACCTCTAGTTCCTCTGCTGCTAACACAGAACAACTTCAAGATCCTGCATCCAAACTTGAAAACACTACAGCTAGCTGCCTGGAATCTTACATGAAACAAAATAACCCAGATTTATCCCAGAGGGTTAAAGACATTATCCTGGAGGCTCGCAGACCCTCCACAAGGAAGACTTATTCAGCAAAATGGAAAATATACCTCATTTGGAGTACAACAAAAGGAGAAAATGTATCATTGGCTAACATCCTGGAATATTTAGCAGAACTTTTCCACAACGGCCTGTCTTACTCCTCCAAGATTCATGCATCAGCAATTTCAGCAGAATACAACATGGATCCTCCAGTCTTCTCTCATCCTCTACTCAGGCAGTTTCTGAGAGGAATTAAAAATGTAAAGCCTCCAAGGAAGCCACCTCTACCTACATGGGACCTGAACTTTGTGTTGGAAAAGTTAACACTTCCCCCTTTTGAACCAGCAGCAACAGCAGAATTACAGTTCTTATCTTGGAAAACTGCTTTCCTGCTTGCAATCACTTCAGCAAGAAGCGTTTCTGAATTACAGGCATTAATGGCAGTACAGCCTTTCCTTATCTTCTATCAGGATAGTGTCCTTGAGAACTAACCCTACTTTTATGCCAAAGGTGGTCTCCAGGGTATCATTGAACCAAGCAATCCACCTACCAACATTCTTCCCCAACCCACAGAACAGGGGGGAAAGACTACTGCACACCTTGGATGTACACAGACAATTGCGCTGCTACCTGGACAGAACCAAGAGCAATAGAAAAACTGACCAGCTTCTGGTAGCATATGCAGCAGGAATGGAAGGAAAAGCAATTTCAAAACAGACAATCTCAAAATGGATAGGAAATTGCATTAGATTTTGTTACTCCTTTCATGGGAAGACAACTCCAGAAAACATCAGACCTCACTCCACAAGGGCTACAGCCACTACTACAGTTTTCTTACAAGGAGTGGCTACCAAAGACATTTTAGAGGCTGCTACTTGGAGCTCCGTGCATACATTTGCCAAGCATTATAATCTGCCCTTATACTCCAGATCCCGAGCAGGTTTTGCAACTGCTGTTTTGCAAGGGATCTTAACTACACCATGATAGTGCCTCCTCCCCCAGTTTGGCTATGGTATTCTACCCATTTGTTAGGACTGCAGATGCATCCTTGAAGGACATAGTACAGTTTTGTACCTACCGTAAATGTAGATGTCCGAGAGGTATGCATCTGCAGTCAGGATTACCCACCCTCCTTCCCCTCTGGTACTCCTAGGGTGTTTGCCCATCTTGTAGCTAGCTGGGGGAATCTATTATGGTGTATTTGTTTGTATATATGTACATACATGCTTATTTTTTGTTTGCTCTCTATTGTTTGGAATAATTTGCATTTATCCAAATTTAGCCTTCCTAGAGGGCACCTGGCATCTGGGGCAAGAAACACTGAGGAAAATGGCGTCGGCTGATGCCTTTATACCCAATTGACTGCCGCAGTGAAGTCGGGTGAAGTGCGACATCAGCCGAGGCCAGACCCAGACTTTGGAATCCGGCCGACCGAAGGGCTGCCTGAGGCAGGACAACCCATTTGTTAGGACTGCAGATGCATACCTCTCGGACATCTACATTTATGGTAGGTACAAAACTGTACTTTTCAGTGTCTGAAGAGGAATAATGTTTATATCCTATGGGGTGGGAGCAGTGTGTGTTTGCTGCACACTTTGCATTAACCTGAGACCGTTTTCAGTACAGATGTACATTAGCTGCTGTTGATAACCCATTAGTATCTGTGGATGAGTAAGTGTCCAGCTTAACGGCAAACTTAGGCCGCCATACTTCTGGTATGTTCTTCGTGTTTCACTGTTGCAGTCATATTACATTTGGGTTATCTGTTTGCAGGTAGCCCTCAGTTGGCCTGATAGTCTTTGGTCCTGCATCTGTTGCTGTCTCCTCTTCAATGACGTCAGGTATAAAGCATGCAGCCGACACCATTACATCAGTCTTTCTTGCCGTGTGGTGCCTGAAGCAGAAGCAGTTGGTGAAGTGCCAGTTGGCCGACTCTTGAAATTTTCTTTTTCAAGTTTCAGAACTGAAGTCTTCAAAAAAAGCTAAGTACCCCATTGGGGATCCTTTCTTGCTCTAAACCAATGTCCGTAAAAGTTATTTGTGGAACGCAAATACCTCCAAGATTTTCATTAGATTCCTTGCTTGGGCCCAGACCACGACGTCCCTCACTGTCTGTCTGTTTTGTGCCTTATTCAATTCTCGAACTATTCGTTGTCTGTTCATTTTCCCATCAAACTATTTTGGTACTTTGTTCAATTATCCAGAAATAGCTTCGGTAAGCCATCAGACTACCAACAATCTGAAAAAACGTAAAGATAAAGACAGAGACCGCATAGGTCCAAAGCTGCCGACTACACTTCCATTAAGCTAGTAGCTAGTGCTCCAGTGAGGTGCTTTTGCAGTCCCTGATACCAGTTACTTCAGATTCGCAGGCCTCTACTGAGACCCATTTGGAGTATGGTATGCCTTGAGATGCTTCAACTAGGAAACCTGCAGATGTTTCTACCTCGGATGGGTCCGGAGCCGCTCTGCAGGCACTGGCTTCTGAGGGTGTAGTCAGGCCTACTGACTTGCATAGCAGACTTGATGCCATCATCTTCAAGGCCAAAAATGCGATCCACGCCTAGAAAACAGGCACCCAGACCGCATGGTCAGGCCCATATGCCTAAAAAACAAGAATGGCTGAAGACCTTATTTTAATCGGGGGAATCCAGCCTTCTCCCTCCGAGACCTAGAACAGATTTAGCTTCTGATTCTTATCAGGATTCTGAAATTTCTGTTTCTTCTGATGACCAGGATTTGCCCTCGTCTACCTATGAGGATTCTGATGCAGAGTTCTCCATTCCCTCTGCTTCCCCTCCAGAAGATTTCTCTTTTTTGGTGAAACTTTGCATACTCTTGGGGAGCATTTCCGCTGGGAAAGCCAGGATTACTCTGACTCCAAAAAGAGGCTTGGGGAATTCCTCAACACAGGCCTTTAGCTATCCCTCCTGTACTGGATGTTGTAAATGATGCCTTCTTGGAATCTAGCCTGGCCCCAGACAGAGTACCTGACTCTAAAGTTCCTCCTTAAGAATCCTACTGCGGATCCAGAGATCATTTCACGGGGACCCAAAGGCATTAAAGCTACTACTGCCAAAAACCCTACCCCTCTGATAGAGATGGCAGGGCCCTGAACAGATTGGGTACGAAGGTGTACACTTCTCCTACTTTGGCCATTAGGGCTTAAATTGCCAGTTTCATATATTAAAGTATCAGCAGCATGTTATTGGATTACTTAAACAGAAAATTATATTGATTCTTTACTGTGCTGAAAATAAAGAATTACAGGATGCATTCTGCTGAGCAAGTTTGTAAACATACTTTGTAGTGTGGTTTTGACTTGGGCATCTTGCAGGGCTGCTGTCACTGGGTCTGTACTTAGAAGGCATGCTTGGCTTAAGGAGCAAACTTTGCCAGATCATGGTAAAGCTAAATTACTGGATGGTCCCTTAAGCCAAGACCGGCTGTTCTGCAACAAAGCAGAAGTACTACTTAAAAAGATGGAGGAAAAAGCTAAATCTATGCAAACTGTTAGATTTCCTGCAAGTACAGCCTCCCAGATTTAATAGGCATTAGCCTTCTAAGAATTGGTCCTTTTGTCTCTTCCATGCCTTCTCAGTCCAAACCCAGGACCAGCAGACCACCCAGGCTTGAGTCTTAAGGTACTCGCAGGCCTAAACAGTTTGGGGCTCCCATTTCCAAAGCTGGAAGTAGTAAGACACCCCCCCCCATGGTAAAGTGTCACAATGGCTTAACCTTAGACCTTCCAAGCCCTGCTCAACTGACTGCTCCTTTAGGGGGGGAAAGATCGCCCTACATGCAAAAAACTGGGAGCTCATTACCAAAGACAAATGGGTTTGAAATAGTTTCCCAAGGATACAGATACCACTTCCACACCTTACCAACCCCAAATGGTTGGCCAGACCTACCACCAAATCAGTGGGCAGAGGCTCAACAGCAGGTTCTCTCTCTTCTAAGTATTCGAGCTAGTCAGCCTGTCCCAGAAGAGGAATGGGGACAAGGTTTTTACTCAATACTTTTCCTGGTACCCAGAAAAGACTGCTCCTGGCGTCCTATCCTGGACCTGTCTATCCTAAACACTTTTTTTTGGTAATCCCAAAATTCAAAATGCTCAACTCATCAGCTGCTTCCCATGCTAGGCAAAAATGCCTGGCTGGCAACATTGGATTTGAAGGAAGCTTACCTGCACATCCCAGTAAGGGAATCTTGCAGAAAATACCTACACTTCAGAGCAGGCCATATGCACCATCTGTTCTCTGCACTGCCCTGCCCTTTGGTCTATCTACTGCACCTAGGGTATTCACAAAGTGCCTAGCTCCAGTCATTGCATTCTGCAGGCAAAGAAATATTCAAGTAAACCCATACCTGGACGATTGTCTAATTCAGGCAGAAAGCCAAGACATGTTGTTAAATCCATCTGGCATTTGTAAAACTGCTAACCTCACTGGGGTACACCATAAATGAAAAGAAATCCCACCTAGTACCCTGCCAACAAATTGTATTTCTGGGAGCAAACTTGAATACAACTTCCCAGATGACTACCTCACGCCAGTGAAATAGGTTTGACAGCCTACTTCAAGCTACTGGCCACAAAGACCCAGTTGTCTGCAAGGAAAATACTGCAAGCCCTGGGGTTAATGGCCTCTTGCATTCTACTAATTCCACATGCAGGACTGCATATGAGGAAACTACAGTGGTGTCTAAAAAAGCCTATGGTGTCAATATTCTCGGGAAATAGAATCCATGATTCCTGTCATCCCTTGCTTAAAGACAGAGTTCCTTTGGTGGGCAGAGGCCTGCCACCACAACAAAGGACTGCCATTCACTCTACCCCCTGCCACCCAAACCCTAACAGACCCATCAGACTATGCATGGGGAGCTCACTTGGCAGGGCAAGTGCGTTCAGGGCAAATGGAACCGGAGTCAAATGCACCTGCATATCAATCAAACAGAAATGTTAGCTGTACAGAATTCTCGGACAGCATTCAAGGACCACATTCTTCCAGGACAATTATTGGTAACTATGGACAAGACCACGGTTATGTGGTACATAAACAAGCAGGGGGGGGGAACCCATTCATACCCTCTTGCAGACTAGCCATGGCTGTGTGGAACACAGCCTTGAACTACCAAGTGCACCTACAAGCTCAATTCCTGCCAGGTAAGCTAAATACACTGGCAGATGACCTAAGCAGAAATCTCATGGACCCACATGACTGGAAACTGGAACCAAAGATATTCAACATTTTAAGAAACAAATGGGGAGAGCCCAGAGATAGACTTGTTTGCCTCCCCTCAGAACTACCAATTGGACAAATTCTGCACAAGGACTCCCCACAGACAAGAAAGTGGATGCCCTGTCCTTCACCAGGGAAAGCCTCTCAGTTTATGCCTTTCCCCCTCTGCCTCTCCTCTCGCAAGTTCTTCTAAAGATCAAACAGGACAAACCAAGGACAATACTCATTGCACCAGACTGGCCACGCCAACACTGGTTATTCCCTCTTGCGCAGTATGTCACTGCTGGAACCATGGTACCTGCCTTAGACCCCTTTTCTACTGTCCCAGCAGGAGGGACAGATTCTGCACCCCCAGCTTCAAACCCTGAACCTGGCAGCCTGGCTAATTACCCGAGTTCTCCTATACCATTCCTCGGCAAGCAGGTGATGGATGTAATCCTGGAGTCAAGGAGGCCTAGTACTAGAAAATCCTATGCTTAAAAGTGGAAAATATTTTGTTCAAAGAGCTTACCGCATATCCTTCAATACTTAACAGAGATGCTTCACAAGGGCCTTTCCTTCTAATAAAATTCATGCCTCAGCCATTTCAGCATATAAGACTGAGCCACCCCTCTTCTCTCGCCCCCTGCTGAAACAATTCGAGGGGCCAAAAATTCAAGCCCACCCAGGAGAGTCCCTACTCCAGCCTGGGACTTGAACTTTGTATTGGAAAAGTTCACTCTACAGCCTTTTGAGCCAGCTGCAACTGCAGAGTTGAAATTCCTTTCTTGGAAAACAGCCTTCCTTCTAGCCATCAATTCAGCAAGAAGGGTGTCTGAATTACAGGCTCTCATAGCAGTTGAGCCTGTCGTATTTCATGCAAAAAGGGTGTCTCTCAGGACCAACCCTTCCTTTATGCCCAAGGTGGTAGCCAGTGTGGCCCTTAATCAGTCCACTCATTTGCCAACCTTTTCTACTCCACAGAACAAAGGAGAACTAATACTGCACTCCTTGGATGTGCACAGACCAACTTAGATTTTATTTGGGCAGGACTAAGCCTCTTAGGAAATCTGAACAGCTGCTAGTTGCTTTTGCTGCAGGGGCAGAGCGGAAGGCCATTTTTGCTGCAGGGGCAGAGCGGAAGGCCATTTTAAAGCAAACCATTTCTAAGTGGATAGGCTATTGCATTCATTTCTGCTATAAGCACCATGAAAAACCTACCCCACAGGGGATAAGACCCCATTCCACCAGGGCTGCATTTACCCTTTCTCAGAAGTGTTCCTACCAGGGACATACTAGAAACTATTACCTGGAGTTCTGTACATACCTTCACCAAGCATTACCACTTGCGAATTTTTTCTAAATCCAGAGCTGGTTTTGCCACTGCAGTCATGCAGGGCCTAATAGCTGGTCCTAATGCTCTCTAACTGCCTCCTCCCTTCCTTAGCTTTGGGAATCTACCCAAATGTAATGACTGCAACAGTGAAACGCAAAGAATATAGTACAGTTGTGTACACTTACCATAAATGTAGATGTTAGAGTGTATTTACTGTTGCAGTCCTGGTTACCCTCCCTCCAGCAACCTGACTTCTATTGGTTATACCTTTCTGCTTATTTACTATATTTAAGCTTTCTGGTGTATTTGCTTTTTGTTGGAGGTGTAACCTTGTATATAATTGCTTCCCATTATGGGGGCACCTGACATCTGGGGCAAGAAAAACTGATGTAATGGCGTGTGCTGCATCTGTTATACCCTGTCATGGAAGAGGAGACAGCAACAGACGCAGGACCCCAAGACTTTGATAATCAGGCTGAGGGCTACCTGCAAGCAGATGACCCAAATGTAATGACTGCAACAGTGAGTACACTCTAACATCAGCATTTATAATAAGTGTACACAATTGTACTTAATAACACTTCGGTTATCTGCCTGCCGGTAGCCCCAAGTCTGCCTGAATACCAGAGTTTTGGGATTTCTGTGTTGGATGCTGTCATTACGTCAGGTCGTCTGGTATAAAAGATGCAGCCGACGCCATTACACCAGATTTTCTTGCCGAGCGGAGCCCGAAGCAGAAGCCGTTCACAAGTGCTTGTCGGCCACTACCTGAAATTTTCATTTTTTGAGTTTCAGACCTGAAGTCTTCTCAAGCTAAGTATTCTATTGGGGATCCTTTTTTTCGTGCTCCGACCGATGTCCGAAAAAATTAATAGTCTTGTCTGTGGAAAGCAAATACCTCAGAGATATTCATTCTTACTGCGTCACCTGTTTAGGCCCAGACCATAATGATGTTCATCGTGTTTCACTGTTGCAGTCATGACTGTAGGGTTCTCCCCTGCCGGCAGGCAGCCCTCGGTCGGCCAGAATCCCAAAGTCTGGGTCTGGCGTCGGTGTTCAACCATGCTCCTGACGTCGGAGCGCCAGGAGTACAAAGCTGACAGCCGACGCCATCTTCTCCAGTCTTTCTTGCCGTGCTGTGATAGCAGTTAGCAAGTGCTGGTCGGCTGACTCCTGACTAATTTTTCTGATATACTTCGGTCCGAAGACTTTCTTCTCCACTCAAAGCTAAGTACCCCGTTGGGGAAACTTTTTTTCTTGCTCCACTCCAATGTCAGAAAAAGTTAATAATTGTATTTCATGTGGGAAGCAAATGCCTCATAAGGATTTTCATTCTTACTGTATTCCTTGCTTAGGCCCTGACCACGATGTAGCTAGTTGTCTGTTTTGTGCTAGATTCATTCAACATACAATTAAGTGAAGGTACGATTTTGCTTTTCATTACTTCGGTAGGCACTTTAACTACAAAATTTCGTCTGATACGGTCCCGGCTACCGGAGTTCACAAACGTCGCAAGGATAAAGACAGGCCTCCGAGGTCCAAATCTGATAGCGCACAAGTGGAGCCAGCTTCAGGTTCGGCCGTCGTCAGTGAGGCGCTTTTGCAGCCCCTGTCTGCCATTTCAGAACAGACAGCCGAAACGGACTCTCATGAGGAGCCAACCAGGCCTTTAAATATTTCTGTTACAGGACCTTCAGACAATGCTCCTTCGGATGGGTCTGGAGCCGCTGTGCAGGTACCGGCTTCCGAAGGGGTTTTCAGGCCTACTCGGCTACTAGTAAAGGTAAAGGCAAAGCCAAAGGCAAAGACTCCTTCTAAATCAAAGACTTCAACACAAGCCTCTTCTGAACCGGCTCCCAAGTCAGAAACAGTTACTCAAGATGGTGGAGGATTTACTTACTATGATTAGGGGTTCACATCCCCCTCCAGACAAAAGGCCAAGGCAGGATGTTTATTACGATTCCTTTGATTAGGTTTCTGTTTCCTCAGTTTCTTCTTCTGATCAGGAATATTCTTTCCCTCCTTATGAGGATTCTGATGCTGAAGAAATCCATTCCTTCAGCTTCTCCCCCTGAGAATTTCTCTCTTGGGGAAACTTTGCATGAAATGAGGGAACATTTCCACTGGGAAGGACAGGAGTATTCGGAATCCAAGAAAAGACTGAGGGATTTTCTTCTTCCCCAACATAGACCCCTGGCTATTCCTCCTGTTTTGGATATTGTGGATGATGCCTTTTCAGAGGCTAACTTAACCCTGACTCTTTTCCTCCTGCTCCTGTTAAGCCTGATGGATATTACAGGGTTCCTGATTCCCATCAGTTTTTATACAAGAACCCTTCTGCTGACTCTGAAACCATTTCTCAGACTCCTAAGGGAGTTAAGGCCGCTTCTGCCAAAAATCCCATTCCTACTGAAAAGGATTCTCGATCCTTAGAAAGATGGGGCAAAAAGGTGTACACTTCTGCTACTTTGTCCATTAGGGCTTTAAACTGTCAGTTTCATATGCTTAAATACCAGCAATTTCTCTTGTCTGTCTTAAAACAAAAGCTTACTTCCATTTCTGCCTGTGCAGATAAGGAATTACATGACTTATTGCATGCCACTGAACAGGTTGAGAAGCATGGTTTACACTGTGGATTTGATGCCTTGGAGGCTTCTTGTAGGGCTGCGGCCTCTGGCACAGTCATTAGAAGGCATGCATGGCTAAAGGCTCAAAATTTACCTGAGCAAGTAAAGGCTAAATTATTGGATGCTCCTGTTCAGGATAATGTTTTGTTTGGATCAAAAGCTGAAGAGAAGATTAAAAAGATGGAGGATAAGGCGAAATCCATACAAAGGTAAAGATTTCTTACAAGTACAGCCACCTAGATTTAGCAGGAATTGGCCTTCAAAAAATTGGTCCTTTCCCACTTCAGACAGGCCTCAGAGGGGTAGATATAGATGCTCCAGAGGGAGGCCTCAAACATAAGCTGCTTGTAGACCAAGACAGTGGACTGCTTCCACCCCTAGGGGAGGAGAGGACAGGTCACGATCTCAAAGGAAACAAGCTCAATGACTCCCTCTGTCGGGCTAAAGGAACTTCTTGCCTGGAAGCCCCTCTGAGGAAAACTCTTCTTCTTTTTTTTTTTTTTTTTTTATCAAAATTGGACTCAAATAACCCAAGACAAGTGGGTTTTGGATGTGGTTTTAAGAGGTTACAAATTCCATTTTCATACCTTGCCAAGGCCAAGCGGATGGCCAGACCTCCCAAAACTTCAATGGATGGAGGCCTTAAACCAGGTGGAAGCTCTTTTGGCTATGAATGCCATAGGAACTGGTTCCTCTTTCAGAGATGGGAAAAGGTTTTTACTCTAGGCTCTTTCTAGTCCCAAGGAAGCAAAACTCATGGATCTGTCTGTCTTTAACACCTTTCTAGAGATTCCAAAATTCAAGATGCTTACTCTACAGCAGCTACTTCCAATGCTGTCCAAAGATGCATGGATGGTAACTTTGAATTTAAAGGAGGCATATTTACACTTTCCCATCAGGCAGGATCGCAGAAAATACCTCCGGTTCAAGGCCGGATCGAGGCACTTTCAATTCTCTGCGCTGCTTTTTGGATTGTCTACTGTGCCCAGGGTCTTCACCAAATGCCTGGCTCCAGTAGTAGCTTACTGTTGACTCAAGGGAATTCAAATTTACCCTTATCTGGACGATTTTCTAATTCAGGCAGACAGCAAGGATGTCTTACTCCAGCATCTAGAATTTGTACAGAACCTCAAGTTCCTGGGATTCTCTGTAAACATAAAGTCAAATTTGACACCATCACAACAGATAACTTTTCTGGGTGCACTTCTAAACACCACAACCCAGATGGCATTTCAGACATCTGAAAAACAATTACAGCTGGCTTCAACTTTCAGAACCTTGGCAACTCTAACTCCACTATCTGCAAGGAAATTCCTGCAGGCTTTGGGTTACATGGCCTCCTGCATCCTTCTCGTACCATATGCAAGACTACACATGAGGAAAATACAGTGGTACCTAAAAAGTGTATGGTCTCAGCATTGCCACAGTTTAGACATGATCCCCATTCTTCCTTTCCTTCAAAAGGAATTTCTTTGGTGGTCCAGGGCATGTGCTCTAAACAAAGGGAAACCCTTCAGTCTGCCTCCTGCCACTCGGATTCTAACCACGGACGCCTCAGATTATGCTTGGAGCCCATTTTCAGGCCAATTGTTTGCAGGGCCTTTGGACAAAGGATCAGAAGCACCTGCATATCAATTTAAAGGAAATGTTAGCCGTTCAGAAAGCTCTATTGGCCTTCAGGAATCTCTTACAAGGACAACTGCTAATACGGACAGACAACACCACAGTTATGTGGTACATAAGCAAGGGGGATCTCATTCCTACCCCCCTTTGCAGACTAGCCATGGATCTATGGAACACAGCTCTAGCTTGCAATCTGGATCTTCAAGCTCAGTTTCTACCAGGGAAACAAAACTTCCTGGCAGACAGTCTGAGCAGAAAACTTTCGGATCCACACGAGTGGATGCTGGACACCAAAATATTCAGGATAACTGCAGTCTGGGGATGTCCTCACATAGACCTCTTTGCATCCCATCTCAATCGACTACAGAATTTTTGCACCAGGACTTTCCACAGAGAAGCTTGGAAAGTGGACGCCCTGTCATTCAGTTGGAGGAACCTTTCTGGGATATGCCTTTCCGCCTCTTCCTCTTCTTCCACGGGTTTTATTGAAGATAAAACAGGACAAGCCCAAGATGATGATCTTGCTGGCTCCAAATTGGCTTCGGCAGTTTTGGTATTCAACTCTAAAAAAACTATGCCTGGAGCCCCCTTGGGTTTTACCTCAGTCTCCGAACCTTCTGTCCCAACATCAGGGTCAGGTTCTACACTCTCATGTCAGAACTCTCAGCCTGGTTAATCCAGGGCCTTTGATTTCTTCTTTACTGCCCAAGCAGGTTATGGATGTCATTTTAGAAGCCAGCCGTCCTAGCACTAGAAAATCTTATGCAGGAAAATGGAAAAGATTTTGTTCCTGGATGCAGGTTCAGGATTCTGATCCTCTTCTTCCTAACAATACTTTAATTTTACTTTACTTGACAGATCTCTTACATAAAGGTCTCTCTCTTCCATTAAGATACATGCCTCTGCTATTTCTGCTCATTATAATACAGACCCTCCCATCTTTTCCCACCAGCTCATGAGACGGTTTCTCAGAGGAGCTAAGAACTTAAGACCACCTAGATCTCCTCCCATTCCTGCTTGGGATCTCGACTATGTTTTGGAAAAACTAACCTTGCCTCCTTTTGAGCCTGCTGCCTCTTATGGCTCCAAGTTTTTATCTTGGAAAACAGCCATCCTGTTAGCCCTTACCTCTGCAAGGAGAATTTCAGAGTTACAAGCTCTTATGGCTGTGGAACCTTACATTATTTTTCATCAAGACAAGGTGTCTTTGAGGACTAATCCAACCTTCATGCCGAAGGTGGTTTCCAAAGTGGCTTTAAATCAAACTATCCACTTGCCAACCTTTTTCCCCACTCCTCAAAATAAAGGGGAAAGGATCTTACATTCCTTGGATGTACACAGACAACTATGTTTTTACCCGAACAGAACCAAGGACATCAGAAAATCAGAACAATTGTTTTTCTTATGCTTCAAGTTCCCAAGGTAAAGCCATTTCAAAACAGACCATTTCTAAATGGATTGCTCATGGAATCAGACTTTATTCTCACCATGGAAAGCAAATCCCAGGGAGTATATGGACTCATTCGACCAGAGCTGCTGCCACGGAAAGCAAATCCCAGGAAGTATACGGACTCATTCGACCAGAGCTGCTGCCACGTCTGCGACCTTCCTCAGGGGAGTTCCTACCAAGGACGTTTTGGAAGCTGCAACTTGGAGTTCAGTGCATACTTTTTCTAAGCACTACAGTCTACCTCTCTACTCTAAGTCTAGGGCAGGCCTTGCCTCTGCAGTCTTGCAGGGCCTTTTAGCCACCCCTTCCTCTTTGACAACCTCCCTTTCTTTCAGCTTTGGGATTCTACCCTACAGTCATGACTGCAACAGTGAAACACGATGAACATAGTACAGTTGTGTACACCTAACATAAATGTAGATGTTAGTGTCTTCACTGTTGCAGTCTGGGTTTCCCTCCCTCCTGTCCCCTCTTATTTTTACTTTGGTGTATTTCTTTTTTTCACCATTCATCTGAGGTATTTGCAAAGGTTATGGGACCTTTTTTCATTTTGGGACTCCTGACATCTGGGGCAAGAAAAACTGGAGAAGATGGCGTCGGCTGTCAGCTTTGTACTCCTGGCGCTCTGACGTCAGGGAGCATGGTTGAACAGCTGACGCCGGACCCAGACTTTGGGATTCTGGCTGACCGTGGGCTGCCTGACGGCAGGGGAGAACCCTACAGTCATGACTGCAACAGTGAAGACACTCTAACATCTACATTTATGGTAGGTGTACACAACTGTACTTTCCTCGCTGTCTGTTTTGTGCCCTGTTCAATGCCCGAATTATTCGTCTTGCTATTTTTGTTGAAAAATTCTTTTGTTGATCATGTTACACTGCTGCAGTCATTACACTTGGGTTATCCTGCTGTCAGGCGGTTCCCCAGTCGGCCTGAGTTGAGTCTTGGTCTGGCGTCTGTTGCTGTCGCCTCCCTGACATCAGTGCGACAGGGGTATGCAAGATGCAGCTGACGCCATTTTTTTCAGTCTTTCTTGCCGCGCGGTTCCCGAAGCAAAAGCAGTTCCCAAGTGCCGGTCGGCCATTTCGTGAGATTTTCATTCCGAATCCAGAACCAAAGTCTTCTACAAAGCTAAAAACCTTGTTGGGGAAACTACTTTTTTTTTTCTTGCCTCAGACCGATGTCAGTAAAAGTTAATAACTGTATTTCTTGTGGGAAGCAAATACCTCAAGGATTTCCATTCCTGTTGTATCCCATGCCTAGGCCCTGACGACGACGTCACTGGTTGTCGGTTTTGTGCAGGGTTTAACAAGCGCACTGTTAAACGTCTGATTTTGCCCGACATATGTTGGTGGAAAATTCAATTATACCATGCAGTCAACTTCCGATGACTGGAATACACAAAAAGCGCAAAGACAAGGATAGGCATCAGAGGCCCAAAACTGACGAAGCCTCTTCTAGGCCAGTCGCCGGTTCTCCGGTTTTCAGCGAGGCGCCTTCACAGCCCCTGACAACCGCTTTTGTAGAACCACAAGCTGCCTCTGACTCCCACGTGGAGATGGCTGGGCCTTCGGATGCACAAGTTGTTCAGCCTACTGAGACTAACCTTTTCAGAGGGATCCGGAGTAGCTGAGCAACCCACGGCTACAGAGGGAGTCAGACCTACTCAGTTAAGCATTAAACCCTCAGCTAAGTCTAAGCCTCCTTTAAAGTCAAAGAAACAAATACAGCATTCTCCAGGACAGGCCTCCATGCTAAGAAACAAATGCTCAAAATGGCCGACTACCTAATCACTCTGATCAGGGGGTCCCATACCCTCCTGCTAAAAGGCCTAGACAGGATGCAGTCTAGGACTCATCCGACCAGGTGTCCATCTCTTCTGATTCATCCTCAGACCTAGGATACTCTTTACCCCCTTATAAGGATTCTGATGCTGAGGAATCGATTCCATCAGCCTCACTGCCTGAGGACTACTCCTTTGGGGAAATCTACATACCATGAGGGAGTATTTCCACTGGAAGGCCAGGATTATTCAGAATCCAAGAAAAGGCTCAGACTTCAGACTTCCTTTTATTACCTCAACACAGACCCCTTGCTATTCCGCCAGTGTTTGATATTGTGGATGATGTGTATACTGAATCCAGCTTAAATCCTGATTCCTTGCCTCCAGCCCCTGTTAAACCTGACGGATACTAGAGTCTCTGACTCGCATAAATTTCTGTATGAAAAGCCCTGTAGCTGACCCTGAAACTATTTTTCAGGGACCCAAAGGAGTTAAGGCCTCCTCAGCCAAAAATCCAGTTCCCTCTGACAGATTCCAGAGCATTAGACAGATGGGGAAAGTATATACGTCTGCAACTTTAGCAATGAGAGCCTTAAATTGCCAGTTTCACATGCTAAAATATCAGCAATTTTTACTGTCTCAGTTAAAACAAAAAATGCTTCCAGAATCGGATCCTCCTAATTTTAAAGAAATGCAGGTTTTATTGCATGCAGCTGAACAAATGGGAAAGCATACTTTGCAATGTTTTGATTCTCTAGAGGCCTCCTGCAGAGCAGAAGTTACATTTCATTAGAAGACATGCTTGGTTAAAAGAACATACGTTACAGATCATGTTAAAGCAAAATTATTGGATGCACCTTTGCAGCAGGATGTGGTGTTTGGAGTTAAGGCAGAAGAGGTATTAAAGAAAATGGAGGATATTGCAAAATCTATGCAAACGGTGGAGGATAAGACAAAATCTATGCAAACTGTGAAGGATTTCTTACAGGTTCAGCCTCATAGATTTAGCAGAAACTGGCCAACTAAGAATTGGTCCTTTCCAATTGCAGACTGACCTCAAAGGGGAAGATACAGACGTCCAAGAGGTAGAGGTCAAACACAAGGTCCTTACAGGCCTCGACAATGGGTTGCATCAGGACAGAAAGAAGGGGGAAGACAGGCCCCAACCATATAAAAAGCAGCTCCAGTGACTTCCCACTACAGCTGCCAAACAAATCCTTCTTGGCAGCCCCCTTGGGAGGAAAACTGGCACTCTTTCTACCACAATTGGCAAATGATCACCAAAGACAAATGGGTTCTCAAAATTGTATCTCAAGGTTACAGGTTCTACTTTCACACACTGTCAAGGTTAAAAGGAATGCCAAATCTGCCACCAAATCAATGGGCAGAGGCTCAAAAATAAATTACAGCACTCGTGGATATGAGAGCTATTCAAAAGGTACCATCACAGGAGCAAGGACAAGGATTTTACTCAAGACTCTTTCTGGTACCCAGAAAGGACAAAGCCTGGAGGCCCATTCTGGATCTTTCATCTCTAAACACTTGCCCGGATGTTCAGAAATTCAAAATGTTGACATTACAGCAGCTTCTTTCCATGCTGGGCAAGAAAGCTTGGCTCGTGACTTTGGACCTCAGAGACGTACCTGCATGTCCCTGTCAGACAGAACTGCAGAAGATACCTCAGATTCATAGCTGGTTCAATGCACTACCAATTCTCTGCACTGCCCTTTGGCTTGTCTACTGCGCCCAGGGTCTTCACAAAGTGCCTGGCACCAGTAATTGCATTTTGCAGACAGAAAGGAATTCAAATTTATCCGTACCTGGACAACTGCCTGATTCAAGCAGAGAGCAAGGACATTCTTCTGAAGCATCTGGAGTTTGTAAAAAAAAAAAAAGTTGCCTAGGGTACATAGTAAACGAAAAGAAATCAAAACTAGTGCCCTCACAAGAGATTTTATTCCTGGGTGCCACCTTGAACACAACAGCCCAGATGGCTTCTCACGTCATATAAACAAGGACAACTGACTCAATACTTTAAATTGATGGCAACAAAGACCCAACTCAATGCAAGAAAAATTCTGCAGGCTTTGGGTTACATGGCATCCTGCATACTACTAATTCCATATGCCAGACTGCATATGAGGAAACTACAATGGTACCTAAAGAATGTATGGTCTCAACACTGTCAAAGTTTGGAAACCAGTTATACCACTAATCCCTTGCCTTCAACAGGAGTTTCAATGGTGGGCTCAAGCTTGTCAACTCAACAAGGGACAGCCTTTTACACAACCCACAGCCAGGCAAACACAGACAACAGATGCATCGGATTACGCTTGGGGAGCACACATGGCAGGCAAATGTATTCAGGATACGTGGCCCGCAGAACAAAGGCATCTTCACATCAATCAAAGAGATGCTAGCTGTACAAAATGTGGTTATAGCTTTCAAGGACCTGCTGCATCCAGGACAACTACTACTAAAGACAGACAACACTACAGTTATGTGGTACATAAACAAGCAAGGGGGCACTCACTCCTACCCCCTATGCAGACAAGCTATGACCTTGTGGAACACAGCTATAAACCTTCAAGTTCATCTGCAAGCACAATTCCTGCCATGAGAGAAAAACACACTGGCAGATGACTTGAGCAGAAACATCATGGATCCCCACGAATGGGAGTTGAATCCACAAATATTCAGAATGATAACACAGAAATGGTGGAGCCCGGACATAGATCTGTTTGCATCCCCAATAAACTGCCAGCTACAAAAATTCTGCACAAGGAGTTACCATTCACAAGCATGGAAAGTGGATGCCCTCTCATTCAGCTGGGAGAACCTACAAGTATGTGCTTTCCCACCACTTCCTCTCCTGCTAAAGGTACTCATAAAAGCCAGGCAGGAAGAGCCAAAGATGATCCTTGCACCAGACTGGCCACGCCAGCACTGGTACCCAATCTTAAGAAGCTTGGCACAAGAACCACCCTGGAATTTGCCTCAAATCCCACATCATCTGACTCAGCACAACAAATAAATACTACACAGCACAACAAATAAATACTACACAGCCAGCTAAAGACCTTAAACCTAGCTGCATGGAAGATTCCTTACTCAAGCAAGCAATGCCTCTCTCCAAAGCTGTTATGGATGTCATTCTGGAGGCCAGAAGGCCTAGTACCAGGAAAGCCTATTCGGATAAATGGAAGAGATTCTGTGCCTGGAACCAAGCTCACAGCCTTGACCCTCTTGTCCCAAACATTCCTCAGATACTACAATACTTAACTGAGATGCTGGACAAAGGACTCTCCTTCTCATCCATCAAGATCCACGCCTCTGCCATCTCTGCTCATTACAACACGGATCCACCAATTTTCTCTAATCCTCTGTTAAAACTACCTCAGAGGGGCTAAAAACATAAGACCGCCCCGTAGAGCACCTACTCCAACTTGGGACCTCAACTTTGTTTTGGAGAAGCTAACTTTACCTCCTTTTAAGCCAGCCAACACAGCAAAATTAAAATACATCTCTTGGAAAACTGCTCTGCTCCTGTCAGTAACATCAGCACAAAGTGTTTCAGAATTACAGGCACTAATGGCAGTGGAACCTTTCCTCACTTTCCACCAGGACAAGGGTGTCTTTAAGAACTAGCCCTACTTTTATGCCAAAGGTGGTATCCAGTGTGGCTCTAAACCAAACTATTCACCTGCCAACTTTTTATCCTAAACCACAGAATAAAGGGAAGAGACTACTGCACTCTTTGGACATTCACAGGCAGTTACGCTTCTACTTGGACAAAACCAAAGCTTTCAGAAAATCTGAGCAATTATTTGTAGCATATGCTGCAGGAGCACCGGGAAAAGCCATTTCAAAACATACTATTTCAAAATGGATAGGACATTGTATAGTTTTCTGCTACACATACCATGGAAAACCTGTACCTAGCAGCATTAGATCTCATTCCACCAGGGCAACAGCCACTTCAACTGCCTACCTCGGGAGTACCTACAAAGGATATTTTGGAATCTGCAACTTGGAGTTCTGTACATACCTTCACCAAGCATTACCATCTGCCTCTATACTCTATACTCTAAATCCAGAGCTGGCTTTGCCACTGCAGGGCCTTATAGCCACCCCTAATGCCTTATAGAACCAGCCACCCTTCCTCAGCTTTGGGATTCTACCCAAGTGTAATGACTGCAGCAGTGTAACACTATTAACTAACATAGTACAGTTTTGTACCTACCATAAATGTAGATGTTAGTGTATACACTGCTGCAGTCCAGGTTACCCCCCCCCCCTTTACTGGCTGGTACGTACCTATGTCTTCTACCCTTACTACCTATAGGGAGTATTTGCTGGTAGCTGTAAGTTGTTTTTTGCTTTTCTTATGTATGTTTTATTAGCAGTTGAATTGCCTACCTATTTAGAGGCACCTGACATCTGGGGCAAGAAAACTGAAGAAAATGGTGTCAGCTGCATCTTTGTATACCCCTGCCGCACTGGGAGGAGGCGACAGCAACTGACGCTGGACCAAGACTTTGGAACTCAGGCCGATTGGGGAACCGCCTGACGGCAGGATAATCCAAGTGTGACTGCAGCAGTGTATACACTCTAACATCTACATTTATGGTAGGTACAAAACTGTACTTTCTCATTCTCCATATTCAGAAATGGCTTTGATAAGCCATCGGACTACCGATCTTCCAGAAAGACCGCATAGGTCCAAAACTGCTGACAACACTTCCCATTAAGCTAGTCACCAGTCTGCCGGTACTTGGGTGCTTTTGCAGCCCCTGATAACCACTTCTACAGATTCTCAGGCCTCTACTGAGACCCATTTGGAGTTTGGTGTCCTGCGAGATGCTTATTTGACTATGGAGCCTGCAGATGTCTACCTTGGATGGGTCTGGAGCTGCTGTGCAGGCACCAGCTTCAGAGGGTGTATTCAGGCCTTCCGATGTTCATATTAAACTGACTACTTTTCAAACTAAAACTACCGAATTTCCCAAGCCCAGGGTTCGCATTACACTTAAGAAACCGATGACCAAAACACATTTTCAGGTCCCCATGCCACAGAAGCAAATGCTTAGAATGGCTGAAGACCTTATTACTTTAGGGAAAGCCAGCATCCCCCCTCTAAAAGACTTAAGTGGTTTTCCTTCTGATACTTCAGATCATGAGTCCGATGACTGAGCCTTCTGATTTACCAAGACATGCCTTTATCTACTTATGAGGATTCTGATGCAGAGGATTCCATTCCCTCTGCCTCCCCACCTGAGGATTTTTCTTTCCATGAAACCCTGCATACCCTCATAGCATTTCTGCTGGGAGTGCCAGGATTACACAGTCCAAAAATAGACTCAGAAATTTTAAACTTGCCTCAGCACAGGCCTTTAGCTATCCGTCCTGTTCTGGAAATTGTAGATGTCTTCATGGTATCCAGTCTTACCCCTGATACTTTGCCACCAGCTCCCAGGAAACCTGATGGGTACTATAGAGTACCTGACTTCCACAAATTTCTATTCAAGAATCCTGCTGCGGATCCAGAGACCATTTCCCAGGGACCTAAAGGCATCAAGGCTACTACGGCCAAAAACCCTGCCCCTTTGGATAGGGATTCTAGGGCATTAGACAGATGGGGTAAGAAGGTATACACCTCTGCTACTCTTGCCATCAGAGCTTTAAATTGCCAGTTTCACATGTTAAAGTATCAGCAATGTATTATGGAACTAATTAAAGAGAAAATGTTGATTCCTGATGGTGCAGAACGTAAAGATTTACAAGAGTTAATGCATTCTGCAAACCATACTTTGCAGTGCGGTTTTGATGCTTTCGAAGCATCTTGCAGGGCTTCTGTCACTGGGTCTGTTCTTGGAAGGCGTGCTTGGCTAAAGGAGCAAATCTTGCCAGACCATGGCAAAGCAAAATTACTAGATGCTCCATTACACCAAGAACGTTAGTTTGGCACTAAAGCAGTAGTAGTCCTTAAAGATGGAGGAAAAAGCTAAATCTATGCAAACTTAGATTTCCTACAGGTACAGCCACCTACGTTCAGTAGGCATTGGCCTTCAAAAAACTGGTCTTTTCCAGTCCCTCAAAGACCTTCTTAGTCCAAAGACAGTGGCAGCAGACCACCAAGACTACAGTCTCTGGGTATGTACAGATCTAAACAATGGAGTGCCCCCACCTCAAAAACTGGGAGTAGCAAGCCACCATCCTGTGGAAAAAGTTCACAATGACTTGTCCTTCATCCTTACCATCCTTGCCCAAGTACTTGCACCCTTAGGAGGAAAACTTGCTTTGCATGCAAAAAACTGGGAGTACATTACCCAGGACAGATGGGTCTTGAACACTCTTTCCCAGGGATACAGATTCTACTTCCACTCACTGCCAACCCCAAGCAGATGGCAAGACCTGCCCCCAAACCAGTGGGCAGAGGCCCAAAAGCAAGTACTTTCTCTTTTCAGTAGCAAGGCTATTCAGTTTGTCCCAACAGAGCAAAGGATACGGGGTTTCTATTCCAGACTGGTACCCAGAAAAGAAAACTCTTGGCGTCCTATCCTGGATCTGTCTATTCTCAACACCTTCTTGGTGGTTACAAAATTTTAAAAAGCTTACTCTCCAACAGCTGCTTCCTATGCTAGCAAAGGACTCCTGGCTAGTCACCCTAGACTTAAAAGAAGCTTCTCTGCACATCCCATAAGGGAATCTTGCAGGAAATATCTTCATTTCATAGCAGGCTCTATGCAGGCTCTATGCACTATCAGTTCTCTGCACTTCCCTTTGGCTTATGAACTGCGCCCAGGGTATTCACAAAATGCCTGGCTCTAGCCATTGCATACTGCAGGCAGAGAAAAATTCAAATTTACCCATACTTGGACGATTGATACAGGTGGACAGTCAGGAATTGCTACTTCAGCACCTGACGTTTGTAGAGAGACTTTTAACTTCTCTGTGGTACACCAACAAAAAGAAATTGCATCTGGTACCCAGCCAAAAGATTGTATTCCTGGGAGCAAGCTTGAACACAACTTCCCAGATGGCATTCCTCACTCCAGAAAAACAGTAGTTTGTCAAATCTACTGGCCACCCAAACCCAGCTATCTGCAAGCCCTAGGGTTCATGGCCTCTTGCATTCTACTAATTCCATATGCAAGACTGCATATGAGGAAACTTAATTGGTACTTAGTTTCTGGTGTCAACATTCTCAGAATCTGGAAACTGATTTCTATCATTCCTTGTCTAAGGACAGAGTTCCTTTGGTGGGCAGAGGCCTGCTACCACAACAAGGGACTTCCTTTCACTCAACCCCTAGCCACCCAAACCCTGACAACAGATGCGTCGGACTATGCATGGAGGGGCTCACATGGCAGGCAAATGCATTCGAGGCAAATGGAGCCCAAAACAAATGCACCTGCAGATCAATCAAAAAGAAATGTTAGCTGTACAGAATGCACTGACAGCCTTCAAATCTTTCCAGGGCAACTATCGATAGACAACACCACAGTTATGTGGTACATAAGCAGGGGGGGGGGGGACTCATTCCTACCCACTCTGAAGGTTAGCCATAACTCCCAAGTACTCCTGCAAGCTCAATTCCTGCCAGGCCAACTAAATTCACTGGCAGACTACTTGAGCAGAAATCTAATGGACCCACACGAGTGGAAACTGGAACCCAAGTCATTAAAGCTTCTGATCCACAGTTGGGGGCACCAGAGGTGGAACTCTTTGCTTTCCCCCCAGAGCCATCAATTGAGAATTTTGCACCAGAACTCCCCACAGCCAAGCATGGAAAGTGGATGCCCTGTCCTTTACATGGGGGAAACCTCTCAATCTATCACTTCCCCCTCTGCCCCTCCTCTCAAGTTCTACTAAAGAGACCCCTTCCCTGCTCCCCCAGCAGGAGGGCCAGATTTTGCATCCTCAGCTGCAAGCCCTGAACCTAGCAGCCTGGCTTATTCTCTGAATACATCACCAGCAACCCTTAATAAACATGTGCTGGATGTCATCCTTGAGGCCTAGTACTAGGGAAATCCTATTCAGAAAAGTGGAAAAGATGCTCTTCTTGGAGTCATTCGCAGGGAAGGGACACAACCTTGCCCAACCTGCCTTATATCCTGGGTTATCTAACGGAACTGCTCCTCAAAGGTCTCTCTCACTCTCGCCCCTGCCATCTCAGCTCATTACAGTATTGAGCCACCCTTCCCTCACCCTCTGGTCAAACAGTTCTGAGGAGCCAAAAATTTAAAGACCCCCAAGGAGAGCTCCCACTCCAGCCTGGTATGTTAACTTTGTACTGGCAAAGCTTACACCCCCCCCCCCCCCTTGAGCCTGCTGCTACAGCAGAGTTCAAATTCCTCTCGGAAAACAGCCTTACTTCTAGCCATCACTTCAGCAGTGTGAGTTGCAGTGGAACCCTTCATTATCTTCCATGCAGACAGGGTAACCCTCCGGACCAACCCATCATTTATGCCCAAAGTGGTATCTAGTGTGGCTTTAAACCAATCCATCCATTTACCAACTTGTTTTTCCTAATCCTCAGAATAAAGGGGAAAGGATCCTGCACTCCTTGGACATGCACAGGGCAGCTTAGATTCTACCTTGACAGGACTAAACCTTTCAGGAAATCTGAACAGCTGCTAGTCAACTTTGCTACAGGGGCAGAGGGCAAGGCCATTTCAAAGCAAACCATCTCCAAATGGATAGCAGACTGCATCCATTTCTGCTACAAACACCATGGAAAACGTACCCCACAGGGGATCAGAATCCATTCCACAAGGGCTACCTCAACAGCATTTCTCAGGGGAGTCCCTACCAGGGACATCCTGGAAGCTGCAACCTCTGTACACACCTTCACCAAGCATTACCACTTGCCTATTTTCTCTAAATTCATAGCTGTATTTGCCACAGCAGTCTTACAAGGCCTGCTAGCTAGCCCTAATACTTCTTGACTGCCTCCACCCTTCCTCAGCTTTGGGAATCTACCCAAGTGTGATGACTACAACAGTGAAACACGAAAAACGAGTACAGTTGTGTACACTTATAAATGTAGATGTTTGAGTGTAGGTTAGGTTTGTAAATTGCTTTACGTAATTCTGAGTTAATTGAACTGCTAATGAGGAAAAAACAATTGCTTTCAAGTAGTGGCACCAGAACCAGACACCACAGACCTTCCATTACCACCAAATGCTATGAAACTCAAAACTAACACAAGTATTTTAACTTGCAGTATGACCAAAAAACTCTCTCAAGACTAACTAAATCCTGGCAAATCAATCAAACTTTGTGCCCAGTGACTGACTGCAAAATAGCCTGCTCTTTATCACTCAGTGCAACTGCTTGCCACCTTCAAAACAACCCCAGTAACCCCTGGTCAGGTCCATTCAAGCCATATTTAACTCTACTGCTTTCCCGCTGAGACGTATCTTGACTGCAACCATAAAAATGCTTCTTAAGCTTAAACCAACCACTTCAGCAGTGCTTTCCCTTCTGTTTCCATACAGTTCATCTCTGTCCACAGTGGAGTGTGATTTTAGATTTATGAATGGGAAATGGAAAATTTACCATAAGACTGCCCCTTTTATACTTGTGGACAGATCCAGTTCCTAAATGCTTTAGCCCATTCATGGGTCCTTTTCAGATTATCTGTGGTATTATCCCAGTTATTCTCAATGGTAATGTATAAGCAACCATAACCTATGAACTTAATCCCAAACTTCCAAAATATGGAAACAAAGTTTTATAATACCTCAACATAAAGGTGGCATGAATGGACTATCCTTTTCCCTTTTTTATAAGCTGTGTTTCTGTCTGTGTAATAGAGAAGAGCTCCTCTCCCCCTGTCCGACTCCAACTAAATTTGTGTTAGTTGTTGTTGTGCAGTCTTTAGTACATGTGTGCATGTATTCCATTGTCCTTTCTCATAATCTCTCATTTGTAACTTAGCTAATCTATAAACTGACTTTTTTTTTAAATGTTTGGCTTTTTTATACATTTAAAAATTGATTTATTCTTGACATGAGTGACTGTAGGATAATGCGCACTTTTCTTTGTGTTTCTATGCATTGTAATTTATTTTTTTACTTTCTTAATACTGTGTTTTTTCAAGAAGAGAGACCATTCTCAGTGTTTCAATAAGATGAGTGACTTTCCTCCTTGGATTGTTGCTCCATTTCTAAGGGATAATCCTTGGCTCTTTTTTACTTTAACTTCCATCAATGTATTGTTGGTTATCTTTGCTCTTGTAACACGTTTTAACTTTTTTTCATTATCCTCTGTAGTGGAGGTTGTACTGAAAAAAATACAAATGAGTAAATATTGCATTTACTGCTGCTTAATAGTGTGCCCCCCCCCCCACTCCCAAAGTTTATGAAATAGATGAGGAATGGTGTAAGCTGCATCCTTAACCTCCTCTCCCTTCCAGTGAGAGGTGCTTCTGAGCTACACAGTACCATCTTGCCAAGAACTTTGCTTGGAAAATGGAATGTGTTTTTACTAACTGGTTCTAATGCAAAAATCTGTTGCCTTTTTAAATCCAGGTAGGACAAGCAACGTGCAGTGTATTTTTGTAGCATTCTTACACTTAGGCAAGGTCAGCTGCATTTACTGACCATAAACAGGTGGGGCTAGTTTGGTGTTACAGCAGGAAATCTTCACAGAAGTATTGTCTTGTATAGGATTAACTGTGGGGGGGGGGGGGGGCAGCACCCCCCCCCCATTCTTAACTTTAACAAAACCATGCATTTTCAGCTCAATTCAGATGGAACTAAATTTATGCAATCAAGTTCTCCACACTGTTTGAAACCCTTTTTAACTCTAGGTTACTGTTTTTATTACATATTTTAGGTTATTCTGGTTTGCTCTCAGTCCCTGGCAGTGTCGTACCCTGTCCTTTGGCTGTCACTCCCATATTTGTAGAAGTCATTCTGCCTATTTGTTCCCATGAGGCAGGAGTCGGGTGAGCCAAGGTGGTGTGGTGCTATCATTTACATTTGAGATCAGTGTGTGATACACAATGTGTATGCCCAAGGGTTGCTGTGCAGCAGGCTTTTTAGAATACATGCATGTCTGTGTGATGCATTCAGCTGGTTGTGCCTCTGAGACAGCACCCCCCCCCCCCCCACAAGAGTTCTTGGTCTCTGATTTCTAATTACACAGTGTGCCTGGGCAGACTTTACCTCTCCCCTACAGAGGTGAGGAGATGTAGTATCCTGCCCCCCACCACCACCACCATTTAGTGCCTGAGCTGTTAATCGAACTCTGATCACATAGGTCATATTTGGGGCTTTATACTTTAGAAAACTTACTTGTTTGTAAGTAAATACTAGGCTCACTCTGCAGACTATTACAAACCTAGCCAATAAGCAGAGGGGTGACTCAAACCTTGTATCTGGGAATTTGACCTTTACTTTATATCTGTTTATAGGTTGGTTGTTTTTACTGTAGCCTTCCTTTCTAATAGTTCCCCATTGCATTTATTCTTTGCAGGTGTATTGCGAACTGCTCCCCTTTTTTTATGCTCGAGCTACTTCAGGAAAGGAAATGTAGCCATGTCTGGAAAAGAACATTGACTTGCCAGATGAGAACACCTTTTAATCAGTATTTCTAAAGCTATTCTGCATTTACACACACTGAAAATCGTTCTGCAGAAAAGTGATTAGGAGTACAAAAGGTGATTAGGAGTACAAAAGGTCTTAAGCAGCAAGTCCAAAATTTTGAGGATTTGCTTGTTGGCATTTTTATCCTAGTGTAATGTTTTAGCTTGGAAGGTAGTACGAGTGAGAATAGAGCGGCATTTCTCCATGCAGCAGCACTGTTCACATTTTATAGAAGTGCAAGTTCTATGCAGTGGTTTCTAGGCAGTTGTAAAGGTGCCTTTGTACATATTTTGTCTGAGGACCTTGTCTGGAATGCTCTCGACACTGAACTGTTACTTTTGTTATGCATATATTCCCCAGATTTTGGGGTTCTGGCAGTCTCATGTCAATTTGCTGTAAGCCATCTGGACAAGTCTTTCAGTTTTTCATCCCTCTCCCTTCACTGTCTGCAACACTAGCCGTGTGAGATAGTGACCTAGCACCAAAGGAAAGGACTTATGCGAATACGCCACTTGTGTTAATAATATCTTTTTCTTTACAGTAAACTTTGTGCAACATTATGTGCTGTTAGATTTTTATTTTTTTTTTTAGAAAATGTAGCTTTGAACTTTGATATTTTATTGGGTTTCTGTTTAACCATGAATATTTGTGGAAGTTTTTAATGACCAAACCCCAACCTAGTTTCATCCCCTTTCCATAAGAGCTAGAAGGGCCAGAGTGGGGGTGTACTTAACAGTGGCCCAGTCAGTAATCCATTTTTACTCTTATTAAAGGATCACGAGACTGTATACACTGCTTTTCCTATAAGGAGACCTGTTCTGTAGAAGTCTGTCTATCCCACCAACTGGTCCTGTTGTCTTGAGCAGGTGTTTGGCTCTCCCAGCTACAGATAAGACACTTATAATCTTGAGTTGTCTGACAGCTGTGAGTTAGCTTGCAAGCATTTTGTCATTGGTTAAATCTGTTTTGATAGGGAGTACCGGTCATATAAAAATAGGAAAAGTAATAAACATGAAAAATGTTGCTGCTTTATAGAACAGCAGAAGGAAGAGTTGATGTAAATACAATAAGTGATTTATTTAAAATGTTCTCAATTTAAATAGCACAAATCTGTGGAATCCATTCTAGGTAGCAAGCATTTTTTTTTTAACTGGAATTTTGTCATGATTCTGTTAATTTTGTTACTTGGCGAAATATACGCTAGTGGATTTATAACTCTTGGTGTTGAGTAATCAGTCTGGGAACATGCTGTCCTTGGAACCGGGTAGAATTGCAAACTCTGGCACGAAGAGACTGTTCTGCTCTCTTTAACCTGGTTAGTTTGCACATTCCACACACTGAAATCTGCTCTATAGACTCAAAACTAAAGTTGCTACCTCCCATTAAAAAAAAAATGTTGGCTTTAATACTTGGGGAGAGGGCTTTGCATACCACCATGAAAAAGTAACATTATGCAGCCATTGCTTTTATTTGAAAGGTGCACAAACTTTCTGATTTGTACATGTTGACCCCAAGTAGATATTTTACAGCAAATCAAAATGCAGGGACTCTGTTAGTACTAGGGTAAGATGGATAAGGATGCTGGGCGGAAGTATAAGCTGATAACTGGTAGTGGACGGAAGTATAAGCTGATAACTGGTAGTGGAAAGTGATGGAATGAAAAAGGCCTTGAGGTCATTTAAAGAACAAAATGCATTTTTAGTAGAAAAACATTGTCGCAGAGCATGGTATACATGCCTGAATTAAATGAAAGCACTCTTTCCATATCATAGCAGTTAGATGGTTTGGAAATTAGTGAGGTCTGTTTAATGTCAAGATTTTTTTTCCTTTATCACTGCTGGGCGAGTGCGTTGCAAACTGTAGCTCTATTGGGAGAGGCTTTTTCCCCTGAATTAAGTTAAAACAAGTAAATCTTTAAGCACTGTCTTGTAATGTTGTGTGTAGTATGCTTGTTCGTTTTTTATAGCAGGATTACCATTTGTGTTTTTTTTTTTTTGGGGGGGGGGGGGTCGAAGCACATATCAATGTACCTTGTAACCCATTGCTTGCCCAATGGGTCGTCTGTACAAAGAAGCACTTGGCTGTCATTGCTGCTCACCTGTTGTAAACCCACTGCACCTGCTGTGGCTTGTGGTGGTTCATCTCATTTAGTAATTACATCCATTGGAATGATTAGATAAGGTGTTGCTTCAGGCAGTGTAATGGTTGACAAGGTTTTTCTGCCTTTGTAGATGTTCTTCGTGTTTCACTGTTGCAGTCATTACATTTGGGTTATCTGCTTGCAGTAGCCCTCAGTCGGCCTGATTAACAAAGTCTTGGATCCTACGTCAGTTGCTGTCTCTTCTTCCGTGACGTCTGGTCATCGGGGGTATAAAACATGCAGCCGACATAATTACATTAGTCTTTCTTGCCGTGCGGTGCCCGAAACAGTTCGCAAGTGCCGGTCGACAGACTCCTGAAATTTTTGTTTCTGTTTCAGAACAGAAGTCTTCAACTAAAAGCCAAGTACCCTGTTGGGGAAACTTTTTCTTGCTCTAAACCGATGTCAGTAAAAGTAAATTGCATTTCTTGTGGAAAGCCAATACCTCCTAAAGATTTTCATTCCTACTGTATTCCTTGCCTAGGCCCACACCACGACATATGTCGCTGTCTGTTTTGTACCTTATTTAAACCATGAACTATCGGTTGTCTGTATATTTGCGCTTCTAAATATTTTGGGGCTCTGTTCAATTATCCTGATATGTCTTCAGTAAGCCATTCGACTACCGACAGTCCGCAAAGATTGAAGACAGGCCGCCCAGTTCGTAGGTACTCTGTGAGATACTTTTGCAGCTCCTGATACCTGCTATTTCAGATTTGCGGCCCTCTAAGAGACCCATTTGGAGTCTAGTATACTGCGAGGTGCTTAGTATACTGCGAGGTGCTTCAACTGTGGAACTTGCGGATGTCTCTACCTTGGATGGGTCTGAAGCTGCTGTGCAGGCACCGGCTTCTGAGGGTGTATTCAGGCCTACTGACTTCCATATTAAACCAACATCTTCTTCAAGGCCTAAAACACGAACCATGCCTAGAAAACTGACGCCCAGACCTGGTCAGGCCTCTATGCCTAAAAAACGAATAAGAATGACTGAAGTTCTTATTACTTTAATCAGGGGAAGCCATCCTTACCCCTCTGAGACCTAGGATTGAGTTTGCTTATGATACTTCTGACCAGGATTCTAAAATTTGTTTCCTCTGCTGACCAGGATTTGCCCTTGTCTACCTATGAGGATTCTGATGCTGAGGACTCTATTCCCTCTGCTTCCCCCCCAGAGGATTTCTCTTGGTGAAATCTTGCATACTCTCAGGGAGCATTTTCGTTGGGAAAGTCGGGATTTCTTTGATTCTAAAAAGAGGCTTAGGGATTTTTTTACTCCTGCCCCAGCACAGGCCTTTAGCTATACCCTCCCGTACTGGACATTGTTGTTGATGCCTTTTCTGAATTTAGCATGGCCCCAGACTCTACCTCCTGCTTCCAGAAAAACGGATAGGTAGGGTTCCATTTCACAGGGACTCAAGGGCATTAAAGCTACTACTGCCAAAAATCCTACTCCCTCTGATAGACTCCAGGGTGCTGGATAGATGTGTTAAGAGGGTATACACTTCCCTAACTTTGGCCATTAGGGCCTTGAATTGCCATTTTCATGTTAAAGTATCAGCTGCATATTATTGGATTGCTTAAACAGAAAATTTATTTCCTGATCGTGCTGAAAATGGTTTACAGGCTTTAATGCATTCTGCTGAACAAGTTTGTAAACTTACATTGCAATGTGGTTTTGATTCACTAGAGGCATCTTGCATGGCTGCGGTAACTGGGTCTGTACTTCATGCTTGGCTTAATGAGCAATCCTTGCCAGATCATGTTTAAAGCGAAATTACTGGATGCTCCCTTAAATCAGGACGACCTGTTTGGTAACAGGGCATAAGAATTTCTTAAGATGGAGGAAAAAGCTATCTATGCACACAGTTAGTTTTTTTTTTTTTTTTTTACAAGTACAACCTCCAAGATTTAGTAGGCATTGGCCTTCTAAGAATTGGTTCTTTCCTGCCTCTTCAGCCCTTCTCAGTCCAAACCCATATCCAGTAGAGCACCCAGGCTTCAGTCCCGGGGGCCGCACAGGACTAAGCAGTGGGGGGCCTCCACTTCCAAATCTGGGAGTAATAAAACTCCCTCATGGTAAATGGCCTTTGACTTCTTTTTAAAACTTCCAAGCACTTCTCAACTGACTGCCCCTTTGAGGGGAAGGATTGAACTTAATGCAAAGAACTGGGGACTCATTACCCAGGACAAATGAGTTTTAAATATATTGTCCCAAGGATACAGATTTCACTTCCACATGTTACCAACTCCAAGTGGGGGATCTACTTCCAAATTGGTGGGCAGAGGTACAAAAGCAAGTCTGTCGCTGCTCGCCCTGTCTGTCGCTGCTCGCCCTGTCTGTCGCTGCTCGCCCTGTCTGTCGCTGCTCGCCCTGTCTGTCGCTGCTCGCCCTGTCTCGCAAGCATAGGGGCTATTCAGTTGGTACCAGGGACAAGGTTTCTACTCAAGATTTTTTCCGGTACCTAGAAAGGACAATTCATGACATCCTATCCTGGACCTGCCTATTCTAAACGCCTTTTTGCTGATTCCAAACTTCAAGATGCTGGACCTGGCAGGAAGTGCATTCAGGGCAAATGGAACCCAATACAAATAAACCTTCACATCAGTCATAAATGTTAGCTGTACAGAATGCTCCGCCTTCAAGGACCACATTCTTCCAGGATAATTAATGATAGACTGACAATTAATGATGACTGACAATACCACTGTTGTGGTACATAAACAAGCAGGGGGTGCACTTTCTTACCCCCTCTGCAGACTAGCCATGGCATTGTGGAACACAGCCTTGAGCTACCAAGTGTATCTACAAGCTCAATTCCTTCCAGGAAAACTAAATACACTGGCAGGCGGACTAAGCGGAAACCTCTTGGACCCACATGAGTGGAAACTGGAACCAAGGATTTTCAACATGTTGGCAAGCAAATGGGGCAGTCCAGATATAGACCAGTTTGCACCTCTTGGACCCACATGAGTGGAAACTGGAACCAAGGATTTTCAACATGTTGGCAAGCAAATGGGGCAGTCCAGATATAGACCAGTTTGCCTCCCCCCAGAACTATCAGTTGGAAAAAATTTTGTGCAAGCCCCCCCCCAAAAGACAAGCTTGGAAGGTGTTTGCTCTGTCCAGTTTATGCCTTCCCTCTGCTGTACAAAGTACTACTAAAGATCAAAAGACAAACCAAGGATGATTTTGTTTGCACCAGCCTGGCCATGCCAACACTGGTACCCCCTCCTGCGCACTGTCGCTGTTGGCCCCATGGCACCTGCCTCAGACTCCTACCCTGCTGTCTCAGTAGAAGAATCAAATTCCACACCCTCTGCTTCAAACACTGAACCTCTTAGCCTGCCTAATTAACCTAAGCTCTCCTTTGCCATCCCTCCGTAAACCAGTGATGGATGTCATTTTCGAGGCAAGGGGGCCTAGTTCTAGAAATTCTTATGCTGGAAAAGATTCTGTGCCTGGAACTCATCTCAAGGGATGAGCACAGCAGTGCCCAATTTACCTCCAATTTTACAATACTTAAACTGAGATGCTTCACAAGGGCGCCTCTTTCCTCAAAAATTCACATCAGCCATTTCATCTCATAACACAGAACCTCCCCTTTTTTTCTCATTCACTGCTCAAGCAGTTCCTCAGAGGGGCCAAAAATTTAAGACCACCCAGAATAGCTTCAACCCCATCCTGGGACCTTAACTTTGTATTGGAGAAACTCGCCCTTCTTCCTTTCGAGCCAGCTGCTACTGCAGATTTAAATTTTTTTTTCTTGGAAAACCGCTTCCATTTTAGCCATCACTTTAGCAAGTAGGGTATCTGAATTGCAGGCCCTTATGGCAGTGGAGCCTTTCGTCATCTTTCATGTGGACAGGGTGTCCCTCTGGACCAATCCCTCTTTCATGCCAAAGGTGGTATCCAGTGTGACCTTTTAATCAGTCCATTAATTTGCCAACCTTCTTTCCTAATCCACAGAACAAAGGGGAACAGATAATGCACTCCTTAGATGTGCAAACAACTTAGATTCTACTTGGACAGGACTAAACCTCAAAGGAAATCTGAACTGCTGGTGGTAATTGCTGCAGGGACAGAGGGGAAGGCTATTTCAAAGCATTTCCAAATGGATAGGCCATTGCATTCATTTCTGCTATAAGCACCATGAAAAACCTATACCACAGGGGATCAGACCCCACTCAACCAGTGCTGCATCTACCTCTATAGCCTTTCTTGGTGGAGTACCTACCAGGGACATCCTAAAAGCTGCTACCTGGAGTTCTGTACATACTTTCACCAAGCATTACCATTTGCCAATTTTCTCTAAATCCAGAGCTGGCTTTGCCACTGCAGTTTTGCAGGGTGTTATAGCTGGTCCTAATGCTATCTAAATTCCTCCTCCCATCCTTGGCTTTGGGAATCTATCCAAATGTAATGACTGCAGCAGTGAAACACAAAGAACGTAGTACAGTTATGTACACTTAACATAAATATAGATGTTAGTGTATTCACTGTTGCAGTCCTGGTTACCCTCCCTCCAGCCCCAGCCCCTGACTGTTTTTGCTGTACCTCTTCTCCTTTTCAGTGCTTAAATTCTTTGATTTGCTTTTTTGTTTGAGGTATAACCTTTTTTTATATAGATTTGAATTGCTTCCCATTAGGAGGGGCACCTGACATCTGGGGCAAGAAAAACTGATGTAATGACTGCTGCATGTTTTATACACCTGACTCCTCAGAAGAAGAGACCAACAAAGTATTGGGTCCTACGTCGGTTGCGATCAGGCCAGCTGAGGGCTATTGTAAGCAGATAATCCAAATGTAATGACTACAACAGTGAATACACTCTAACATCTACATTTATGGTAAGTGTACACAACTGTACTTTTATTGGCCTGGATGAGTTTTTGGTAGAATATCCCTCCCTTGATGAAAACTGTAAAGTTGTTTCATGGACTGAAAGCCTCCAGATTGTGTCCTTCTGTTTAGAAACCTGGTCTGTCATATTTCCCATGCTGTCTGTGATCTATTGCTGTAGGTCCTAGAGACCCCAGAACACTTGGTCAAGTGTGTGATCTTTTCAAGGTCCCGAAGCTCAGACTAGAACTGTTTTCCATTCTATGGTTTGTGTATCAGACTTAATCTGGAAGAACTCTGACCTGGTGGTAGGAAGTGCCTGTACAAGCCCTTTAAAACTGCTTGCTTTTAAGTAGGCTTCCACACTTGTCCTTTTTAACTAATGAGGATCTGTGGCTAGGGTAGCATTTAACTTTATAACAGGCATCTAACTTAAATCGTATATTGAAGGACAAGCAGATGAGGGCTATCCCGGATACCCCACTTGTATTCTGTTCTATAGGACTGTAGAAAATGAAATGGGCATGGATTGCCATGGAGGGCTGTTATAATGTAATCCGCTTTCCACTACTTTTTTTAAAGGCCAGTCTGCTGTTTGGTTATTTCAGAAGCATAATCACACATAGGAAGGTAAGCAAAGTCCTCCAGTAAAGCCATACCTGTTTACTTCCAGCAGCTCAGCTTTTGAGAGGAACAGTTGGTGTTCAGGGTTACCAGATAAATTTATTTTTCTCCTCTTAACTTGTCAAATGGACAATGGCATCAAACACAGTGAGTATGATCTTAAATGGCCACAGTTTGGAAAGTGCAGTTGTCCCCCATCAGAATTGCCATGGAAAGACCCTTCATATTTTTTTCAGAACTTTTCGGAGCAGGCTGCTCACCTTGCTTAAGAGCCACAGAGTTGCTTCACCTACCCAAGGGAAAGGAGTTTATGCTCTCTCCTTCAGAAAAGCACATTATGGGTCATTACCTATTTTTTGATGTGCCCTTACAGAGCTTGTACCTTGGCCTTACAGGTTGAGGATGCTTCACTGAATATTGGGTTGTCTGTAGCAGCAGAATCCTCATGCCCTCTGGTGTTAGACCATAGTCTCCCAGATATAGTGGTTTCCACCATCCTCTCTAGTTTGTGGGTTGTTGAGACCACCGCAGACTGTGGCATATGATGCGGGTTGTGGAGTCCACCCGAGCTTCTTTTGGTGCAGTGTAAGTGGACCCCAACTGAGTGATTTTTATATGAATCTGCTAGAGTTGAGGAATTTTCGTAGTTTTTGGAGGAGAGGTAAGACTAGAACCTTTCCTGTGTCTAGGTGGAGGACAAAGCCCTGTTTTTCTTGGTGGAAAGGGCAGCATGCACTTGAACCCTCTTTGTAGTGAGTCACTGTGGGTCTGGCAGTAGGTCATAGACTGAGGCTTTTTTTTATTATTATTTTACATGTTTACGTTTTAGCGGAGTAATCTGGCAAGGGAGCTCTACAGTTTCCACTCTGTAGTGGACATGAGAATAAGAGTAGTCTGTCTTGAAACATTTTTGTGGAATGGACATACCAGAAGTCACTTCTTGACATTTTTTTCTTGTGCTCTACTTTGTGCTCATTGCCAGCTCTCTTGTCTTTGAAATTTCTTTCAATGTCTGGGTAATTCATGTACACTTTTGCTGATAAATATTTGAGAGCAGCAGAGAGAAATGTGGATGTCCTTCAAGGATGCATCTGCAGTCATAACATATGGGTTGTCCTGCCTCAGGCAGCCCTTCGGTCGGCCGGATTCCAAAGTCTGGGTCTGGCCTCGGCTGATGTCACACTTTCCCCGACGTCAGAGCGTCTGGGGTATAAAAGCATCACCCGACGCCATTTTCCCCAGTCTTTCTTGCCGCGCAGTGCCCGAAGCAGAAGCTGTTCAAGTGCCGGTCGGTCAGATCCACTGATTTCAGCTACCGAAGATTTCGAAAAAAGCTAAGTACCCCGTTGGGGACTCTTTCTTGCCTCAGCCGATGTCAGACAAAGTAAATAATTGTTTAATTTGTGGGAAACCAATACCTCATAAGGATATCCATTCTTACTGCCTTCCTTGCTTAGGCCCAGACCACGACGTATCGGCCTGTTTAGCCTGTGCCTCCTTCAACCGACAAACTCTTAGACGTCGGTCGGAGTTTGCAGAAGAATTTTTTGGAGCCGCTTTTGCTTATAAAATGCCGTTGGAGACTCCGACTTCGCATATGGTCAAAAAACGCAAGGAAAAGGACTGACACTCGCGGCCCGCAGTTGGCTGAAACCACGGCTAGGCCTACCGCGAGTGTCTCTGTTTCGGCTGAAACCAAGTCCTCGGCGATTCCTTCTTCTGAAACCATACTTCCGACCACCGAGGCCCGAGAGGCCCCGGCTGAGTCTGCTTCTGAACTACCTACCGAAGCTAGTGTGCAGGAATTGTCTGACACCATACCTTTGGACATTTCTACCCCTGCACGTGGGGCAGCTAGGCCCCCTGCTTCCATGTCTATTAAGGCCTTTTCAAGGGCTAAAGCTGCCAAACATTCAAAGGCTTTGCCTCCCAAATCTACCTCCCAGAGGCCTACCTCTAGTTCACAGATCCTCAGCCTAGCTGAGTACCTTATTTCCTTAATTAGGGGTTCACAACCTCTCCCAGATGGGGCCTCTCAACCTTCTCCAGACAAAAGGCCCAGGACTGACACTTCTGATCCACACTCCTCCGATGATTCCACAGATGGATCCGAGTTGTCAGACCACCAGGAAGGGGCTTCGCCTTATGAGGATTCAGATGCAGAGGAATCCATCCCTTCGGCCTCCCCTCCTGAGGAGTTTTCTTTTGAGACTCTACACTCCATGAGAGAGCATTTTCAATGGCAAGGTCAGGATTTCTCTGATTCTAGAAAAAGATTAAGGACCTTTTTGCATTTGCCTCAGAATAGGCCCTTAGCTATACCTCCTGTTCTAAATGTAATTGATGATGTGTACAATGATGTCAGTACGGCCCCTGATACTCTCCCTCCGGGCCCTGTCAAGCCTGACCGATACTACAGGGTTCCGGATTCTCATTTCCACTTGTATAAAGCCCATTCTGCAGACCCAGAAACTATTTCTCGGGGCCCTAAAGGGGTTGCGGCCGCTACTGCCAAAAATCCTCTACCCTCTGACAGAGTCTAGAGCTTTAGAGAGATGGGGAAAGAAGGTGTATACTTCTGCAACTCTGTCAGGGCATTAAACTGTCAATTTCATATGATACAGTACCAGGAATATTTGTTAGATGAAATGAATAAGAAACTTTCTTCTCCTGAACCCCTAGACCGTAAATCCCTTCAGGATTTGATGCACAACTCACAACAGGTTAGTAATCATTTCTTAAAATGTGGCTATGATGCACTGGAGGCTTCATTTAGATCAGCTATGACTGGGGCAGTTATTCGTAGGCATGCCTGGCTGAAGGAGCAATCTTTGCCAGACCATGTCAAAGCTAAACTCCTGGATGCTCCAATGGAGAAACAAAATTTATTTGGCTCCTCTGCTCAGGAGATCTTAAAGGTTGAAGAAAAGGCAAAATCTGTGCAAACAGTTAAATATTTCCTGCAGGTTCAACCACCGAGATTCAGCAGAAACTGGCCTACTAAGAATTGGTCCTTTCCAGACTCGGACAGAGCCCAGAGAGGCAGGAACAGGTGCCCTAGAGGCAGAGGTCAATTGAAGGGCTCCTACAGAGGCAGTCAGTGGCAGCCTGCCAACCAGAGGAGTAGTGCAACAACAACTACTACACCAGGTCAAGGTCAATGACTTCACTCTGATTCCGCCTACCAGGGATCAACTAGAAGCACCCTTGGGCAGAAAGCTGGCTTTATTCTCAAAAAACTGGCATTTATATTACAAAGGATACATGGACACTGCAAATAATAGACAAAGGATACAGGTTCCACTTTCACACTTTGCCAAAAAGAGGCGGAATGCCAAACCTTCCACCAAATCGGAGGGCAGAGGCTTTAAAACAAATCAGCAATTTACTTCAGATGAAAGCTATAGAAAAGGTACCTTGTTCAGAACAAGGCTAAGGATTTTACTCCAGACTATTCCTTGTACCAAGAAAGGAAAATCAATGGAGGCCTATTCTCGACCTGTCCGCACTGAACACTTATCTCATTGTGCCAAAATTCAAAATGCTGACCCTACAGCAACTTCTTCCCATGTTGGGCAAGGAGTCATGGCTGGTGGCTCTAGATCTCAAGGAGGCATACCTGCACGTCCCTATTCGACCAAACTGCAGAAGACACCTCAGATTTCTTGCAGGATCAGAGCATTATCAATTCTCAGCATTGCCCTTTGGCTTATCTACTGCGCCCAGAGTATTCACGAAATGCCTGGCATCAGTAATTGCACATTGCAGACTACAGGGAATTCAAATTTATCCTTACCTGGACGACTGCCTAATACAAGCGGACAACAAGGAAAATTTGATGAAGGACTTGGCCTATGCCATACACCTGCTACAGTCCTTGGGATACACAGTCAACATCCAAAAGTCAAGACTAGTACCATCCCAAAGGATAACCTTTTCTGGACACAACCACCCAAATGGCCTTTCTCACAGAAGAAAAACAAAAACAGCTTCCAGACTATTTTATGATTCTGACAAGACTAACTCGGCTTACTGCAAGGAAAATCCTGCAGGCCCTGGGTTACATGGCATCTTGCATAATTCTAATACCACATGCCAGGCTGCATATGAGGAAATTACAATGGTACCTCAGGAGTGTATGGTCTCAGCAGTCAGTTTAGAAACCATGATACCAATCATTCCATGCCTTCAAAAGGAATTCCTGTGGTGGGCTCAGGCCTGCCAGTCCAACAGAGGGTTGCCCTTCAACAAACCAAAACCAAGGCAGACCATCACCACGGATGCCTCAGACCGAGGATGGGGAGCACACATGGAGGACAAATGTATCCAAGGACTATGGCCTCAAGGACAGCTAAGCATGCACATAAACCAAAAGGGAATGCTGGCAGTGAGGCATGCAATCGAGGCATTCAAGCCCTTCCTCCGCTCCGACAAGGACACCTGTTAATAAGGACAGACAACACCACGGTCATGTGGTACATAAGCAGGGAGGCACGCATTCCTACCCTCTATGCCAGATGGCTATGAATCTGTGGAAACTATGCCTGAATCTCAATATCCAACTGCAGGCCCAATTTGTGCCGGGGAAAGAAAATACACTGGCGGACAGCTTAAGCAGAACTACCATGGATGCACACGAATGGATGCTGCACCCAGACATCTTCCAACTCATAACAAAGACATGGGGAATGCCGGAGATAGATTTGTTCGCCTCCCCAATCAACAACTGAAGACATTCTGCTCAAGGGCATACCACCCACAGGCTTGGAGGGTGGACTCTCTCTCTTTCAGCTGGAAAGCCCTAACAGTATATGCCTTCCCACCTCTCCCATTGATGTAGGAACAGCCAAAAGTGATACTAATAGCTCCGGACTGGCCAAGACAACACTGGTATCCATTATTGAGAAGCATGTCTCAGGCAAAATCATGGCCTCTCCCCCTATGGCCTCTTCTTCTGACACGCAACAATTTCAAGACCCTGCATCCCAACTTGAAAACATTGCAGCTAACTGCCTGGAAAATTCCTTAAAATCCAATCAAACTGTTTTATCTCAGAGGGGTGAAGGACATTATCCTGGAGGCTCGCAGGCCTTCCACAAGGAAGACATACTCAGCCAAATGGAAGAGATTTCTCATTTGGAGCACATCAAAGGGCACAGATGTCAGTGGCAAACCTAGCACATATCCTAATAGCAGAATTGTTCCACAATGGCCTGTCCTATTCTTCCATTAAGATTCATGCTTCAGCAATTTCAGCAGAATACAATGTGGATCCACCTATCTTCTCGCACCCTCTCCTCGGACAATTTCTGAGAGGAATCAAAAATATTAAACCTCCAAGAAGACCCCTTCTTCCTACCTGGGATCTCAACTTTGTGCTGGAGAAACTGACACTACCTCCTTTTGAACCAGCAGCATCAGCGGATCTACAGTTTCTATCTTGGAAAACTGCATTCCTTCTGGCAATCACTTCAGCAAGAAGAGTATCTGAGTTACAAGCATTAATGGCAGTGCAGCCTTTTCTTATTTTCCACCAGGACAGGGTGTCACTAAGAACCAATCCTACTTTTATGCATAAGGTGGTATCTAGGATATCCTTGAACCAAGCTATTCACTTGCCTACGTTCTTCCCTAATCCACAGAATAGAGGGGGAAAACTTTTGCACACCCTGGATATACACAGGCAACTACGCTACTACTTGGACAGAACAAAAACTAGCAGAAAAACTGACCAACTTTTTGTAGCATATGCAACTGGGGTGCAAGGAAGAGCAATTTCCAAACAGACAATTTCAAAATGGATAGGAAATTGCATTCGCTTTTGCTACTCCTTTCATGGAAAGACAGTTCCTGAAAATATCAGGCCTCACTCCACAAGGGCCACTGCCACCACTACAGCCTTCCTACGGGGGTGGCTACCAAGGATATTTTAGAAGCTGTTACTTGGAGCTCCGTGCATACATTTGCCAAGCATTACAATCTACCTTTATACTCTAGATCCAGAGCAGGGTTTGCAACTGCAGTACTGCAGGGGATCTTAACTACACCATCCTTTTCTTAGTACCTCCTCCCCCAGATTGGCTGTGGTATTCTACCCATATGTTATGACTGCAGATGCATCCTTGAAGGACATAGTACAGTTTTGTACCTACCATAAATGTAGATGTCCGATAGGGATGCATCTGCAGTCAGGATTACCCTCCCTCCTTCCCCTCTGTGGTATTCCTAGGGTGCTTACGCCTCTTTTAGCTAGCTGGGGGAATCTATCATGGTGTATTTGTTTGTTTATTTATGCATGTATATAATTTGCAAAGGTTTGGAACTTTTCAGCATTTATCCAAATTTAGCCTTCCTAGAGGGCACCTGGCATCTGGGGCAAGAAAAACTGAGGAAAATGGTGTCGGCTGATGCTTTTATACCCCAGATGCTCTGACGTCGGGGAAAGTGCGACATCAGCAGAGGCCAGACCCAGACTTTGGAATCCGGCCGACTGAAGGGCTGCCTGAGGCAGGACAACCCATATGTTATGACTGCAGATGCATACCTATCGGAAATCTACATTTATGGTAGGTACAAAACTGTACTTTTTCAGGGTCTTTGGTTGCAGTCATTACAGGTACCCATTGAAGTACTGGCCAAACAGATCCTCACTCTGTTGGTGTGATGAGCTCTACCACTAGGCATTGCTACACCATTAGATTTTGTGATTCCTGGTGGACCTACTGAGTTTTTTTGCAGCTGCAAAAGAACTTTATTCTGCTATGTGGAATAACTTCAGTTTGGGTAGTGATGGTAACCTTTTACATTAATTCTCTGACTAGACACCTGTTTGACATGGGTGTTTGTTTTTGCTGTTGCGTTGCATGTTTTGCATTATTTTGGTGTTTAGGTGTGGCTAGTAAACTTCTAGTATCTGTTCTAGCTTGGCTTGTCAAAATTCTTTGAGGTTCTGGATTTTTCAGTGTCTTTAAGGAAGCCATTTTCCTTGGGACTTATTGACTACCTTAGTTTACTGAATCTAGCTGACCACTTTGACATGCTTGAAACATTTATTGCGGGAACTTGTTACTTTTGTTTGCAGGACCTTGGAACTGCAGCCTGTGCTCATTGGGGAGAATTTTTTTACCCTTAGAAAAGGTTTTGTTGTCTGTAAAGGCTAACCCAAGTTTTGTTTTTAAAACTGTTAACCGGCTCATTCTTGCTGTTTTCTTTCCGGGAGGTGAATTCTAAAGTTATGGCCTTCCATACTTTCCATTAAAGAATATAGATTTACTGCTTTGTTTGCTTTTATGTTTGAGCTGGTTCAGCACTGAGAATTTCAATTTGCCACTTTTTCATCCCCATGCATGGGGTAGGGGTGGTGTGCAGTGTGGGCAGGCACACCCAGTGACATCTGCATATGAGCGCCTAGTTAGTGAGGCTCCTGCTGGAAGATTGATTTTTCTTTCACATCATAACATTCATATGCTTGCTGTGACAGAAGTGTCTGTTACTGGATTACTGCACTTGCAGGTTAAGTGAATTACCCAAACTTGTGTACTGGACAAATGGAGGTTTGAGGGGAACTAAGCCTATCATTGGTTGAAACTGGTTAACAGCCCACAGCTTTTCTGTGTTAACTGCCAAATAAGAGTGTTGTTTGTTTAAAAAGATGGAATCTAGAAGTGAATAGAGGTCTAGTTTGCACTCTACACTAGCATTGGTGCACACTACATGAACATTGCAGAACAATGCAGTGATGATCAATATCTGTATAACCTTTCTGTGGGTCATTATAAAACGTGTTGCCTTGGCTAGAAGTTTATGGTAATTTACAGTAACTTTAGAAAAGGTAATGTCACCCCTCTTCCTTTCCATTTCAGAAATGTCCAAAATGGAATGAAAAGCTTGGAGTAAACTCTGAATTCATAAGACTGTTAGGACAGTTTGCAGCACAAGTTAACACTGGTAGCAACAGTGTAGAGGGTGTGCAAATGAAAGATGATGCAGCCATGCAATGTGAAAATACACTATGCAACCTGTGTGGATCACATCATACAGAAATGAAAGTGTTGCATGCAAATGAGGGGAGTAGACTGCACAGGGCCACAAATCCAGTACAGTGGTTAGGAAATGTATAAAGCAGGCATTCTGTACCATGGCACAGACTCGTTATGAATGCCACTGAGTTCTGTTGTATGCCATAAATATGATGTAGCTGCAGTGTTAGCTGAACAATGTGTTGGCCGCCATTGACCAGTGACTTTCCTCGTCCTAGCATTGCTGAACATTTTATGCTGTCTGACCCATCTTCACATGTTACTACAACTTCTGGTATGTAAAGGTGCCTTCATGTTGCTTGTATGCTGAGACCAGTAGGTAGTGGACCATTAACAGATGGCCAGGAGCGCCATATGAGAGCTACTCAAACCAAGTAAAATAAAGGTAGGTGTATGGCATGTTCATCCCATTGGGTATAAAGGTGTGTGTATATTAAGAATCTTAACTACAGGAACCATTTGGGCATGTTGCAGGTATGAGCCTTGCATATCCTGCACTTGCTCCTTGATATCATGCTGCAGCACATAGGAGAGATCTGGGTCTATGTGATTACAGAGGAGAGAATTGCAAGTATGTGGAGTTTTTTTTTTTTTACTATTTCTTTTGAAGTTCTGGTAGACAAGACTGTAGGCAGCCAATAAGTCCATCAGTAGGTCCACAGGGACTGAAGTCCTTAAGTAGGAAGGGCTTGCTCAGTTGCCAAATGATCTGTAATACCCAGAACATTGTATGCCACCCTGGTAGTCCCCCAGAATTCACAAACTTGACCTAGATCGGAGACTGGGGGAGTTGTTACGTCCAACAGGGTGTCTAGGAGGTAGATTTATAAAAAGCTGGGCTCTATATAGTGGCTTACAAATGTATTCATATATGGAGCAGACCACATGTAATATGACTGTTGCATGCGAAACCTGATATGCTGTGGAGCAAAGAGCGACTCCCATCTGCAATCCCCACACCATGGTATAGAGAATAGATGTAATGCTGCCCATGTATGGGGTTGGGAAGGGAACAGTGACGGCAACACTAATATGGAGTATGGTCATGAGAGAGAAGCTCAGTAGCTATTTTTGCTAGTGGGTTGTGGGGGAGGTGAGAAGGGATCACAAAGTGTGAGGGTTAAGCTGCTGTTGGCAGTGTCCACTGTGGCACACTGCATCAAGCCCTGAAACTGCAGGCGCTGGAAGGAAAGGAATAGAACTGTGTGATTTTTGGGGGGGGGTGTTGGGGCATGTTTGTGGTGTTTTTTTTTTACCCTGAGAAGTATCCCATAGAGGGAGGATAGAGAGCTGTGTCCATGACCTAGACAATGGCCAATGATTAAGGTCTCTACCCATGATTAAGGTATGGAACCATGGGAGCAATCAGGTGACATGGTGAGGGGTTGGATCCTACAGTGTTGACTGGTAACATCCCCCAATATATCCTTGTGATTTACTGAATACTTTATGTTGTAAGCTGTATGGCTACAGCTGACTGCAGACCCATCCATCACTTTGCGTAGTGTGTGGCATGTGCAGAGTCGCCTTGCATCTGGACCCTCCCATGAGTATGCATTGTGTATTGTACTAGTGTGTGTGGCTTTCCTCAGCAGTGTTAGCACCTGTGAAAACATGCATGCATAGGTTTTGGAAGCACTAAGATGTACTGCTGTACCCCCACCCCCTCACATGTCATGCACACAGGCTACACACATTAAGCAGCCATGGTTTCCTCAAGTATTGAACAATAGGCTGTTTCTTAGTATGGTGGTGAGAGCAAGATTATTTTTTTTTTTCATAGATTTTACTGGTTACCTGTTGAATTTAGGACAGCCTCTCTACAAGATGGATGCCTAAATAAAGCATATTAAACATCACACACTTTGGTTAGTTGTGCTTGCCTCAGGGCAGTGATTTACAGTGGCACTGTCCAGGTATATTTAAAGTATGGGCGGTAGAGGTAGGGAGTGGGGAGAAACATGCATTTATGGACTAGAAGGATTTTTCTTTCTTTTACAGGAGCTAAAAAGTCCAACGTGGCAGGATATTGCAAGAGGATGGAGTGACTTTCTGCAGTGGAGCATGCATGCTGTGTGGCATTGTGTACCTGCCATGTGCTTACTAAATGTTTTCCTTACCCTTCTGCAAGTATGGTTAGTGGTAGTGTCTAATGTGAGCCAGCTTACTCTTGTGGCACTTGGTGGTCAATAGGTTGTGGTCATCAAGTCTGCACCACAAGCCACCTGGTGAGATCTCTGGTAGCCTCTGGCTGTTTCTGGAGCAGTGTGAAGGATTCTAGTCTGACAATCCAGAGGTCTACCGGTGTCTCTTGGTGAAGCTCATGTCTTACAAGATGTACCAGCAATTGGATACCCCCCTCAGCATGGAGGAAAGTCTGCTGGTGTGACTGAGTTGCATGACCAGATCTTTGCCATTGGGCTACCAGAAGTACAGCCTGCTGCTGATACCATTCTTAGAAGTGAGCAGTGTCAAGTCATCTGGCTGACTCCTGCCCTAATCCCCTCCATATGTGACCATTCCTGTTCCTCATGCATTGCTTTTTCCAGTCCAGCCCTCCACTCCATATCTCCAGCTGTCTGATCTCAGTCTTTGTCCGGCTGTCATCCCCAGTGGTGTATGTACTGCCTCATTCCCTTTTTTTAATGCTCCTGTTAACTTTTACTTGTACCCCATCCTCTTCTGCATCCTTTTTTCCACATAATTGAAAATTGGAATCTCTACCCCAGGTAAAATAGCTATTTTCCCACCTGCCATATGTGGCTGCTGCATTTCTTTTTTGCTTGCTGTATTCCCACTTCCTGTCTTCCCTTTCCCAGTGAAATGGGCTGGCACCGCAATCTGAAGTGACAGTTGAGTGTTGGTTCATTGCAAGTGTGACATGCTAGTGTCTTGGTGCTAACATTAGTTGTATTGGGACACGTGCCTCACGAGGTTGCTACTCTTCCACTGTATAATCTTAGCTCTGCTCTTGCATAATGCAGCCCTTTTAATTCACTATGAAGTCATTTGCTGTGTGTATCTGCATTATGCTGACTAATGTGCATTTGATTAGCTCTGGGTTGTGTTGCACTTTTAGCTCTACACTATGTAGTTCTACATGAGCACCAGGGTTGTGCACTTTCCTGGCCTGTGTGGATATTTAATGTGTTGTACCTGGCTTCGTCTTTGTGCTTTCATTATCTAGATTTGAAGGTTCCTACTTGATGCAGCAACTGCAGGAATTCTAGTTTGAGTATATAATAATTGGGGGCGGGGTTATTTCTGAATAAAGTTACTAGAGATAGAAGTGGCAATCTGCATTGTACGGAGTATTCTCACCAGACTTTACTTTGGCTCTAAACCTTTGCAGATATACAGAATGTGTTTAGGTACAGTGGAGAAAATTATGTTATGGACTAGAAACTTTATGCTTTTGAACTATAGTATGTGACAGCCCAGTGTGCCCAGTTTTGTAGGCACTTGAGAGGATGAAGTTTCTTCTTCTTAGTCTTTGGTATCTGTTGCAGGTTGTAGACATTTGGGAGCAAAAGGAGTGGCAGATTGGGAAAGGATTCCTGAAGAGTACCAGTGAAGTTCAGGAGTGCATGGTACAGTTTTGAGTGAAAGTAAATGTCCTCTCCAGATTAAAGCTGTTATCCTGTACTGTGGCTTTGTACAAGGGGTCTCTGGTTAGATTTCTACTTTACAAGAGTGATGTTATGCAGAGAATGTTGCTATATATGGTGTAGCAGAACAGCACAGGAAGTTACAAAAAGGTTAAAATCTCTATTTTGGTTGTGGAGAAGAAGCGGGTCTTTCTCCTAGTAATTGCATTCACATATGAGCAGACTGTGACTCATCCCTTGGTCTGTTTTTTTTTTTTTTTTTTTTTTCAGTCTGCTTATTTGTATATTGATTAGAACTGATTCAAGGATACTTTTATCCCTGATCCAGGCTGTCTGTCTATATACAAGCAAGTATGTCTGAGGTCATGGAGATAACTTAAGGCCATTTATCTTTATGATTAGGAAAAGGCACATTGTATTGGAGTATGATAGTAAACTGTTTGTCCTGATTTTATTAGGTTTCTAATGCACACATGCATGTCTTTAGAGAGCTGTTAAATGAAAAGGGTTGCATTTTAGTTGAGGCCATTTCCTTGTGTTAAGGTGGGTTTGGCATCGTAGATGTGCAGTTTACTATTTTCTGATAATTTCATTACCAAAAACTTTGTATTCCAAGAAGTCTCACTTTTATCTATGTATACCTACTTTAGTTGAGGACGTGGGTGTCCATATGTTTGGACAGAGTTTATCAAAATTCACAGTAGTGTCAGCATGAGGCTTTTAAAATGAGACATAGCCATTACTTCAGGTGTTTTTAATCCGTTTTGGCTTGCAGAGTCCATAATGCTATGCTGTAAACTGATATGAGGCTGAGCTACTGATGGTATGGATGACCACATTTTCTAAATTAATGCTGTGAGACAGTTCTACAAAAAAGAGCAAATTTCAAAATCCACTTGCTGACTTGTGTGTTGCAACAGAAATTCAGATTAATTATACAGAGCAGAGGTCATCTGTCGTATAAATCTGTAAGCTCAGAAAACATTCTCCTTTGTTCATAGTATGAACTTTTATTTTGTGCAGTTTTAACCAGACAAAGCTTTTAACCATATCTGTGTGAAATGTTGCAAGCTCTTTCAATATTGTATCTGCGTTTCTAGTTTGAGTAATCTGAAGGGAGTACAGGGTCATACATGATCTCTCTAACTTGCAGGGCTGCTAGCTATGGGCGCTGAATTAATGACCAGTGATAACTGGTGACATTTTGTCTTTGGATATGTACCAGTTTGGCTTTCTAAAAGACTACTTGCATTTACACAATCCCCATTGTAGCTGTCTTGCTAATACACTCACGACTGAAGGCTTTTTTTTTTTTTTTGCAACAAGGTATGCAGCTGTTTCTAATTCTTTGCAAAACACAAATGTATATGTGTGATCAAATCTGTTTCTGCGAGTAATTACTCGAAAAAGTCATATCGACCAATCCTAATTACAGAACATGAAAAATGTCAGTTTGAATTTACCTTTTTCGAACTTACCTGAACATCAGGTGATGATCAGCACATGTTTTGCGGGGGGGGGGGGCAAGTTCCCCTGCACCACCCACAACCGCCTGCTACTTGTACAACTCTGCGATCATACTACAGTGAAGAAACAAGTTTCCAATCCCCACCATAGTGCAATCTCCAATCCATGTCTATTTCAGAACAGCGAATGCACACATTTGTTGCAGGTTTGACATATTTCGAATCGCCGTTGAGACTTTTGTAAACTGCCTTTCTGTAATCAAAGTTCGCAAAATGGCATTCGAAATTTTGATTGTAAACCCTTTTTTATGTATTTTTTTTTTTTTGCTGGTAGTATTGCCATTGTCTTTTCAATTGTCTGCAACACCTTTTGGGATCCTTAAAAGAATCGCTTGCTTTGCACTTTTCCATTGTATTTTTATGTATGCCTTTCAAGTTTTTTGCTTCTGTTGAATATTTAAGTTTTATTGCTGTAAGATAAAACCTAATCTATTTTGGTGTGTTTTTATCATTTAGGATTTTAGATGTATTCCATAGTAACAGTTCTTGTGTTGGTTTCCTTCATTCATTGCTGCTATGATGGCATTCTGATTTTTTTGTTCTTGTACTCCTTGAGGTTTGATAATACTTTGCAGCTAAAGAAAGACATTTGTTGCATCACACAAAAAGCAAAATGGTCCATTTTAAAAACTGTCAATGCAAGTATTGTCACAAACAGTACGTGGTGAAGCAGAATTGCGTAAAATAAACGTAGCAATGCAGCGTCAAATTTACACATAGTAAAGCTTTCGGATACAATCCATCAGTAGAAACATTCTAAATTAAAACCTCATTTAATTACAAAATTAGTCGCATAATGTCACAAAGCCAGTAAAGCATAAAAACCCATTTAAGCCTTACTTAAAAAATGACTTTGGGCACATTTGCTTAAATTTTAAAACTGGTTTAATAGAAACCATTTTATTAATTCACGGTGGGTGGTCAGCATTTAAACGCACTATCAATTCATATTCTTTCAATTCCAGTTTATTCAAATCGCTACCCCTAATATTCCTTTTAACTGTCCAAAACCCTAAAAGTAAAATTGATCTTTACCATTTTCTTTTAAATGCTGAGCAAGAGCATTACTAATAACACCCCTTCGAATTTCAGACCTGTGTTCCTCCGTTCTCTCAACTTCCTAGATGACTTTCCAATATAAAAACCAGAACATATCTGACATGTAGCTAAATAAACAAGTTGTGTTACGATCTGCATAACTACCTATACATTTCCTACCTGTAACAAGATTTATAAAACACCTTTCTTTGTTGATGGTCTCCGACTGAACCATTGTAACACTGGGCAGTTCCCTGCTTAGTGGATGCAACCTGCTTATTGTGAGGAAAAATCTTTAACACAAACGTTTCTTAAGGCTTGAACAATTTCTATAAGAAAATGTGGGAGTTGTACTTGTATATTAATTCAGGAAGAGATTGTAAAATACACCAGTTATGAATAATGTTTCATACCGCTTTGCTACACCTACTGTATTTTATAGTATAATACATTACATTGTTCTTAAGGTTATCAGTATAAGAATAGTTGTTGGAGAAATATGGTCATTTTCCATTATTCCTTTCACTTATGACCTCTTCACAAATAGTTTCCTGGAAGACTTCATCGTAGCCCCTGTTAAATTCCTCTATCTGTCACTTCTTGCATTTGGGTAAGGCAACTGTCATAATTTCGTGTTTTAACCTACTAATCAGATTAAACTGTCCGTTCACAATACATAGCCTAGTATGAGCCTATGAACCTATCTGCCCTAGGGCATTTATAAGCCTAGCCAGAGTTGTGTGGCTTTCACCACCCCTTAGGTTGAAGAATACTATACCCATTAGTTTGCCGTGCCTCTGTCCAGCAGTGATACAGAGATGATCCCCGGGGTAAACCTACGATCTCCCATCCACTGGTCAAGATTCCTCTTGAACAGAGCCAGCGAGGTGCTCTGTCTCACATGGACCGGGATTCTGTTCCACAGCATAGGGAGTCTCTGGGTGATGAATCTGTCCCTCCAGCACGTCCTATTTATATCCGTGTTGAGGTTTAAGTCTCTTGCTCTTGTGGCTCTGGTGGATTTGGATTTTTTGAGGTGGAGCATGTCCATTAATTCCGGGTTGGACATGGCCTTGTATGTCAGACACAGGTCACCTCTGAGCAGACTGTATGCGACTGAATAGAGCTGGAGTTTCTTCAGTCGGGCAGCATATGGCATATTTTTGAGCCCCTTTATCCTTTTGGTGAGGAACTTTTGGGGTCTTTCCAATTGCTGCAGGTGTCTGGTAAGATGCATTCCGAATGGGGCATTGTACTCAATCATTGGTCTGATAAGTGAAGAGTACAGGGGAACAATGACCTCCCTTGATCTGGATGTGAATCCCTTCATAATCAGGTGGGCAATGTAGAAGGTCCTCCTAACCACTTTGGCAATGTGAGTGTCAAAAGAAAGGTTACTGTCAACTTGGGTCCCCAGGTCCCTGATAACCTCTTCTGTGCTTAATGGATTGCCACCTATGTAGTAACTTGGGGTTACCTTGTTTTTACCAAAGGGTATGACTATACATTTTTTGGCGTTTAGCTTAAGGCCATGGCTCTGGCACCAGTTATCCGTTTGAGACCTCTCTGAAGGATATCTGTGTCTGATGGATTTTCAACTATGGCGCCCAGTTTGCAGTCATCTGCAAACTGTCAGCCACAATCCTCCTATGTTTGCCTGCACTTCTGAAAAGTAGATGCTGAGCAAGAGGGGGCCCAGGACTGAGCCCTGTGGGACACCGCTTGTGACCGGCTTGGAGTCTGACATGGCACCAGCAACTCTAACCCTGTGGGTTCTGTCCTTGAGCCAGTTTGCAACCCATCTTGTGACATATGGGTTTACATTTAAGCTGGTGAGCTTTTCTATGATACCAGAGTGGGGTATTGTCGAAAGCTTTTGCAAGGTCAAGGTAGGCTGTGTGAACTGCCTTACCCTCATCAATGGCCTTGGTGACGGTTTCAAAAAAGTCGACCAAGTTCAAGAGGCATGATCTGCCCTTGACAAAGCCGAATTGGGTAGGATCCAATGTCTGTAGGTCCCCTATGTCTTTATTTATGAGTTCCATTATAATCCTCTCCATAGCTTTGCAGACCAGGCTTGTTAAGCTTATGGCGCGGTAATTACCAGGGTCCGTAGAAGCACCGCCTTTGTGGAGTGGGACCACAGTTGCCGTACGCCACTCTTTGGGTACGTATCCTGTGGTAAGGCTAAGATTAAACAGCAGCCTTATGTGTGGGTTTAGTTCCTCATTGAGTTCATGTAGCACACAGCCGGGGACACCATCCGGTCCCATTGATGCTGTGTTTTTAGCTTTAGAGAGAGCAGCTCTCACCTGGGCATTTGAGATGATTGGGAGGCTACACTCTGCTGGGATAGATATTTCTCCTTTTGGGAGGGAGGGGAGAAATTTTCACTGAACCTGTCTGCCAGTATGTTTGCAATGTCTGTGGGTTCAGTGATTTTTTTTTTTTTTTGTATCATTTTGGACTAATTCTGAGCATATCTGGGAGTTTCCACCCAGATTTCTAACATAGCTAAAGAAGGCCTTATGATTGTCTTTTGAGTCCTTGGCGATTTTTCTCTCAAAGTTTGCCTTGGATGATTTTATGAGTGATCGTAGTTTTTTACTAGTATTGATCAGAGATGTCTTCTCTTTTAGGGATTTTGCTATATCTTGTAGTAGCTTTCTCCTCTTGTTGTAAAGTTTGTTTATGGCTGGGGTCCACCAGATCGGGCGCTTGCCTTTGGTGGAAAAGGTCTTGATTTTATTTGGGATTGCTTGATCCATGCAATCCTGGAGGTGCTCATAGAAAGCATTTGTAAGGGATTCAGCAGCATGGGTTGTGGTTTCCAATGGCTCGGGGGGGCCTTGAAGGATACCACACCAGTCTTAAGAAGTGTGAAGTTGGCTTTTGAGAAGTTCTTCACTGTGGTCTTATTTGTTGGGGTGGGGGGATGTGGATCTCCAGTGAGATTAGTTTATGGTCTGATCTCACCAATGAGGGATATACTTCCGGTGTGGAGCATTTTGTCCCCATGTTTGTGATGATCAGGTCTAGTATATTTTCACCTCTTGTGGGAATGGTGACAAGTTGTTCCATAGCATTTGAGTTTATGAACTCCAGGAACCTTTGGGCTAGGGTATTGGGGCTTGAGTATTGTTCCCAGTCTATGTTTGGGTAGTTGAAGTCACCCAATATGATGGTGTTTGGAGAGACATTTATACTCTCCAGTGTCTTCAGGAAGGCTGTGTGGGGTTCCTGAGTTTGAGAGGGTGGCCTGTAACATGCTACAAACTGTAGAGCAGTTTTGCCTATGGTTAATTGCACCTGAATGGTCTCTGATACTTAGTGAGTTGCCACCAGCCTGGAGGTGTGGGTATCCTTTAATATGGATACACCCCCTCCTTTTGTGGTACGGTCCGGGTTTTGGGGCCGGAACGCATGATATGAGGTAAAACCTGATAGTGCCAGGGTGCTCTCAGGAGCCTTGAACCAGGTTTCTGTCACAGCACAGACATCAATGTTCTCCATACCGAGGAGGGCTTCGAGGGCGTGCATCTTGAGATTTAGACTTCTGGCATTGAGCAGCATTACCCTTAGTTTTTTTCCATTATTGTTTTCTAGGGCGGTGGGTTTAGAATTTGAGCGTTGTCTAAAAAAGGCACTATGGGGGTGGCAAGAGCCTTTGCCAATATCCGGAAACCCAGGGGTGACAGGTGCAAGCCGTCCCTTGCGAAGCAGCGTGGCTTGTCAAGCATGTCATTCCAGGCAGACATTGGATCCCCTTAGAATGACACCAGAAATTAAGTCAGTTATTAAAACTGATCATTTTGTCTCTGTATTGTGGCATCATTCTTGGTGAAGGTAGGATACTGCTCAGGGTCAGGGTCATACCAGCCTTGGTTACATAATCTGAGAGCTCCTTTATGTCTCTCTTCATGTAGTCCAGGGAGGTACGTCTCAGGTCATTCACACCGGCATGGACAATGACTGAGTCATACTTGTACTTGCTGTGGAGTGACCTGAGTGCTTGTGTTATGTGGCGGATTCTAGCGCCCGACAGGCAGCTTACTGTGACCCACTCCTTGTTCAGTCTGGTGAGTGGGACGTCAGTGTGTCTGACTATGGAGTCACCTATGACGAGTGTGTCTGGCATTGTGTTTGGCCTTAAGGGCTGTGACTGATTTGCACACTGACTTTGTGATCTATGTGTTGCTTGTGTTATGTCATGAGGTGGCAGTTGTTTGGGTGTCTGCTTTGGAGGCCTCTGCTGTTTTGGTAGATTTTTGATCAGTGCCTCAGAGTGTGTTTTTGTGTGTGTATGTGTTTGATTTGTAGTTGTGATAGTTCTATGTGAGACTGGGTTTATGGTGTGTGTGTGTGTGGTTACCTTCTCCTCCTGTCTGGCTTTGCCAGTCCGGAGTTGAGAGCTCAGCCTCCAGTTTGGCTATATAGTTGCATCTCTCGCATGTATTTGTGTTTTGTGGGAGGAGGAGAGGGTTGTCTGTGTACATGAGGCAATTGTAACATTGCCTCAATATTCCCAGATTCACCAGCTGAGTAGGAGAGGACGCTAGCAACTGACCCTTTGGTATGCTAGAAGAAATTAAAAAGTTTGCTGTGTGAGTCAGAAAGGACCTATAGGGAAGTGGGTACTCAAGGGGGTTTTAAGCTAGTGAAGTACTTTGTATAATATAGAATTGCGTTACCTGACTAAAAAATGCTTTAGGAACAAGTGCTGAGCTTTACAGATAGAGAATAGACTGTTTAGATTACAAGTAGAGCAGTTCTAAGGGAAAAAATGAAGAGCAGACTTTACGGAGCCAGGAATAACTGGCGCCGCCCGATGGTGCTCTAGTGGCAACTCGCGCTAAATGCAGAAAAGGCAATAAGTCAGTAGTACAGGCTAGCACACGAGTGGGCAGCCAAACAGTTAAATTAAACGGCAAACGAACACTTTTCGACTTGAATTAGACTAATTTCGACTAAAATGTACTTTTTAAGTGCAGATAATAAAAATGCAGTAAATAACTATGAAAACAGTTAAAGCTTGCTCTAGGTAAGCAGAAGAAGGTAAAACAAATATAAAAAACAGCAGGATACTTAATCAGGAAAGCAGTCACTTTTTTTCAGTTCTCTGTAGCCAGGAAGACTCAACAGGACCACGTGGAGCTGTGTCTGAGCAATATGGCTTCAAAAAAATGCCAGATCTTCCTTTCCTTTTTTTTTTTTTTTTCTTCTCCAAGACCACGTTGGAATAGGTATTGGCAATGGTAGAACCCATTGCTATACCAGCCACTTGGTGATGGAAAATGTATGTCTAACAAGTTCTAAAACTAGTTGCAGTGATTCACATAGTCTCAACTTCCCTACCATGCATACAGGGTTGCCAGACGTCCCTATTTGGGCGGGACTGTCCCGAGATCAGTAGCCTGATCCCGAGTCCCGCCCTGCCGGTTTAAATCCCGGCCAGCCTCCACTTTGTTTGTGTTTTTTTTTTTTTGATTGACGCGTATACCTGGCATACGGGCCAATCAAAAATTGCTAAACACGGAGCTTCTTGTGTTCCGCATTAAACACGAGAAGCTCCGTGTTTACGCGATGATTGGCCCATATGCAGGTATACGGGCCAATCAAAAATCGCTAAACACGGAGCTTCTCGTGTTTAATGCGGAACTGCAATGCATTAAACACGAGAAGCTCCGTGTTTATTGCAGGCAGAGTGAGCTCAGTTCTTTAGTTCCGCATTAAAAACCTTTTTTTTTTTTTTAGTCTTCAGTTGCCGCCGAAGACTTTTTTTTTTTTTTTGGGTCTTCACTTTGACGTGAGAGACATTTTTTTTTTTTGTCCCTACCTGCGTTGCTGGAAATCTGGCAACCCTGCATGCATACCCCCTTGTTCAACTAACAGTTCCCTAATTGCACAGACACCATAGATCTGAAGTAGGAGATTCATTTGTCTGCAACCTGTGGGTTATGGATCCGATATCGGATCCGAACCTGCATGGTTTTCCAGCTGTGGATCCGAGCTCTCAGCTCCTCCCCTCACCCATAATGCCCTGCTCTCCCTACATGACCCCAGATCTAGTTTGCCGCGCTGGTGACCAGACTGGATTTTTGAGCTCTTCAGCTAAGTGTCTACTCTTATATTTAACAGCATTTAATTTTAAATTTTGTCAGTTTTGTGTGGAAGTGTTAGGTTCCCTATCTTTTGAGTTAAAATTTAAAGTTTTTAATAACTTTTATAACTTTTATTTATCCTTCCCCTCGCTGGTGCGTAGTGTGTGTTTGGGCCTGTGTTTTTTCTTTGTGGCTAGTTAGCACTTATTATTTAAAAAAAAAAAAAAAAAAAAACCTTAGTATGTCTGAAGCCCCTAAGGCTTTCTTCTCTAAGTGCTCAGAGTGTGGCCATAAGCTTTCTCCTGCTGATGGCCACACTCTGTGCCTTCGATGCCTTGGGGTTGAACACCTCACTTCTGGATGTTCCACTTGTGCAGGGTTCAACCCCAGGGCATTGAAGGAGCGGAGGTCGAAGCTGGTCCTGGCGGGACTTCTGCCCCCAGACACTGCTTCGGCTACCGCTCCTTCAGGGGGTGTAGCCTCATCGAGATCTACATATAGTTTATCTGACGCTGATCTGGACTGGATGATAAGGTTCTTCCAGGCCCAGATGCAGATGGGAGTGCTCCTGCCTCCCCTCCCCCCCCTCTGGGGGGAGCTCGACCCCTTTTTTCAAACCTATAGCTCCTTCTCCGACCCGCTACCCGGGTTCAGAGCGATTGGAGCCGAGCAGCTTCGGAGCCGGGGGTGGGTCTGCGCCGATAGTACTAGGTACTTCGGATCCGACCCTGCCCTCGAGTGCTTCGGATCCAACCTCTCGGAGCCTGGATCCGAGCTTCGGATCCGGGGGGATTAGTGTTCCTTCGCCGTCTGTGTTGGAGCGCACTGCCCCCTCTGATCCGAATGCCTCGGGGCCGGCTCCGATCCACTCTTTGGATCCGAAGGGGAGCCGATTATCGGATCCTTTGGTCGAGGTTGGCTCCCCCTCGGCTTTTGATGTAGTGGAGAGGGCCCTGTTGAGGGTTTCCGGACCCCCGGCACTTGCTTCGGCTCCTTCCCGCGATCCATCTGCTCCTTCCCGCGATCCATCTGCACTGGGTCAGGCTTCCACCATCCGGCCACTGGGACAGCCCGCTCCATTGCCCCAAGTTGTTCCATTGGAACACGACACCGCTTGCGAGGTTTCCTCGGACAGCCCCCCTGAGGATGCACCTCGCAAGCATACGTGTAAAAGGAGGCACATAGACTCCCCCGAGTCTCTCAGAAGACACGGATTTGGAGGAAGGGGAAGGCTCCCCAAGATCACCCCCCGAGGATGTCTCCTTTGGAGACATCATGGAAATGCTTCGCATAAGGGGGGGGGTGGTCTGCCCCCAAGTCTTCCTCGGACGAGTCCGTGTTCTTGGAGGCATTTGAAGCGGGCCCGTCTACCTCTTGGGTGTCCCCTCCTGCCGACCCCCTGGTGGACCTAATTACCACCAGGGCGTGGAAGGAACAGGACACCGTGGAGCCAATCCCCAAAAGGCCAGACCGCATCCTTAGTCCCCCGGCAGACCGTGCCCACTGGAGCAAGGGGCCTCCGGTAGATGCCATGTTGACGGCTGCAGCCACCAAGAGGGAACTCTCCCAGGACCCTCAGTCCATCCTCCGAGCAAGGAGTCTCGGATGATGGACCGCTTGGGGAAGCGAATGTTTAGTTCAACGACCTTTTCAGTGAGGGCGCTCAACTACTTGGCACATGTGATCAGGATGCAGTGCGATCTTATCAAGGAATACGCTGCATCCCCCCCCAGAGTCCATGTCGGAGGAGGACAAACTGTTGCACTCCACCCGTATGGCCACTCTCAGGTCCGTGACTAATTCCTCTATGCGGTTACTGTCCCATGCTACGGAGGGAGCCGCTAGAGCCGCAGGGGTAGGCCTAGTTACTAGACGGCAGGCCTGGCTCCGCCATTGCGATTTCACGGAGCCCTTCAAGGAGTCATTCGCGAACGCTCCCTTCGATGGTTCTGCCCTTTTTGGCAAAACTGTTCGCGATACTTTGACCCAGAGCGAGAAGGACGGGAAGACGCTGTCTGCCGTCAGAATCCGCTTCTCTATGCCCCAGAGGTCCTATTCTAGGAACCAAAAGGGCCAAAAAGATGTGGTTCCGGAAGTCGCAGCAGTCCCAACCCGCTCCGGACAACCAGTCCTTCCGTGGCAGAGGAGGACGCCGCCCCAGGGGCAGAGTGGCTCCCAGGAACTTCGGGTCCAGAGAACCTTTCTCTGAACGGCCTGCGCAGCAGCCCTGAAGGGTTGCCCGGCTGCTCCACTCTGGAGGCAGTCGGGGGGCGTTTCTTGGAGCACCTAGCGGCATGGGAGTCCATAACATCAGACCGCTGGGTCCTCCGCATTATATCCAGAGGATACCTCATTCAGTTTAATCACATCCCAAAATTGAAGTCCCTCCCCGACGTTCCACCCGGTCAGTGGGAGGCCGCTTTGGCAGAAATTTGCCATCTGCTGAAGAAGAGCCATCCAGCCCGTCCCCCCAGACCAGATCGGATCAGGGTTCTACTCCAGGTTCTTTTTAGTGCCAAAAAAGACGGGGGACCTAAGACCAATATTAGACCTGTCGCTCTTAAACCTGGCAGTTCCCAAGGAGAAGTTCCGAATGGTTACTTTGCAGTCCATTCTCCCCCTTCTGGGAGAAAATCACTGGATGTGCTCTATAGACCTCAAGGATGTGTACTACCACATTCTAATGGACAGACGCTCCGGGAGGTTTCTTCGCTTCCGGCTGGGAGCCAGTTGCTACCAATTCAGGGTCCTTCCCTTTGGTCTCACTACAGCCCCCAGGGTGTTCACCAAAGTATTAGCAGTGGTAGCGGCCCACCTGAGGCTTCAGGGGGTACAGGTCTTTCCATACCTGGACGACTGGCTCCTTACCGCCCCAACAAGGCATCTACTGTTATTGGCGCGAGACTCCTTTCTTCTTCTAGCTCCCCGCCTGGGCATCACAATAAATGCAGAAAAATCCAACCTAGCCCGTACGCAATTCATAGATTTTATAGGTGCCAGGTTGGACACGAGGCAGTTAAGAGCCTTCCTCACTGCGGACAGAGTTCAGAATCTACAGCTCCAGGTGCGTGTCATCCTCCACTCCAGCTCAGTTCCGGCGGAATTGGTCCTGAGGGCTCTAGGGTCCATGGCAGCAGCGATAGCTCTTCTACCTCTCGCCAGGTTCAATATGCGGGTCCTTCAATGGACACTCCTAGTTCAGTGGTCTTATCTTGCTCTTCCTATGCATCATCCCATTGCGATCAGCAAGGCTTGCAAGCGGTCCCTCTTGTGGTGGCTCCACTCACAGGATCTCCACGGAGGCCGCTCCTTTTGTGCTTCTCCCCCTCTCGCCACGGTGACCACGGACTCCTCCCGCCTCTGGTGGGGGGGGGGGCATTTTGCAGGCCGGACGGTCCAAGGCACGTGGAACGATTCAGAGACCTTACTGCATATCAGTGTTCTAGAGATGAGAGCAGTGCTCTTAACGTTGCAAGCACTACAGGCCTTTCTTCCCTTGGGAATATTGCGATTCAGTCGGACAAAATGTCTGTCGTGTGGTACATCAACAAACAGGGGGGAACCAGGTCTTACCCTCTTTGTCGAGAAGCCATGAGAGTGTGGGAATGGGCAATCTCCACCAACCGCTTTCTCATCGCAACGCATATTCCGGGTCGGTCCAACATCCTTGCGGACAAGCTCAGTCGCACCATTCTCTCCCCTTACGAGTGGTCTCTCAATGCTCAAGTAGCGAAACGCATCTTCACACAGTGGGGAACTCCTTGTTGCGATCTTTTTGCGTCTCCCTCAAACACCAATTGTGACCGTTTTTTCGCTCTAATCCCTCCTCCTGGAGATACCCCAAGAGACGCTCTGGTGCATGCTTGGCCCCCGGTTTTTACGCTTGCCCTCCTTTGCCTCTGATGCTCCAAGTTCTTCAGAAAGCCTCTCGGTTGGGGTGCAGAATGATTCTCATTGCCCCATTCTGGCCTCGACAGATCTGGTTCCCTTTCCTAAGGTCTCACTCAGTGGATCCACCTTGGATTCTAGATCCCATTCCGGATCCGATATCTTACCCGTCCCATCTATCAACCCCGAATCTGGACTTGGCTGCTCCAGTTCCACTCGTAATCAGGACTCCCGGTATTTCGTCTCCTGTTAAGGCCATCCTGGTAGCGGCTCATAAACCATCTACCAGGAAAGTTTACCGCAGCAAGTGGAAACGGTTCTCCATTTGGGCGGAGCGGCAAGGTCTAGACCCCTTCACAGTTCCCCTTCCTCTGGTGCTTGACTTCCTAACCACTCTTTTTAATGATGGTGCCAGCAGTTCCACGGTCAAAGTACAACTTGCGGCAATTTCTCACTATCATATTGGTCATGACTCCAGTCCACTGATGTCTGCCAAATTGTGTAAAATCTTCCTAAAAGGTACTTTTCTTCTTAGACCCCCTGTAAAGCAAGTGGTTCCTCCATGGGACCTTTCTTTGGTTCTTCAGGCCTTGACCGCTCCCCCCTTCGAACCTGCGGCCACGGTAGATCTAAAGTTTTTATCTTTCAAGACTGCCTTTTAGTAGCCATTACCTCGGCCAAGAGTTTCGGAACTTCAAGCCTTATCCATCAAGCCTCCTTACTTGGTCTTTCATCCGGACCGTGTATACCTCAGGACCAACCCGTCCTTTCTTCCTAAGGTAGCTTCAGAAGCAAATATTAATCAATCCATTAACCTCCCTGATTCTGTGACCAGTCACCTTCCAGAGACTCTGGAGGGTTACATAGACATTTGTGTATCTTTGGGAATCCATATATTCTCAGTGCAACTGGACAAGGAATGTTAAAATGATGAAACAAATCTAAAGATGCATCATTAATTTGCAGTTCGTAAATCACCATGTTAACATTCTGTATATACTTGGGGACATAGTAGCTTTAATTTCTTTAAATGCATTAATTTCATTAACTGCAGAAATGTATTTAACTCTATCCATAAGTAGTACGGCTGCACCCTTATCAGCTTCTTTTATAACATCATGCTTATTTTTTTAATTTTAGTAGTGCTTGATGCTCATCTATGGTTAAATTTATATGATTTGTGAGAGTCCGCTCAAATACATCATGTATCTGCTTCTATCAAATCTCATTAAAAGCAGTTATGATAGGGTGACTAGCTGGAGTAAAAGTACTTGATTTCTTGTTTTTTTTTTAGAGCCGTAGTAAAGGTTGTACCACCAAAGTTGAGTTTCAAGTTGTAATTAAATTACTTCAAGTCTTAACATTTAAAGTATCCCTTTTGAAGGGATAAAATTTGTTCCTCTAAGAACACCAATCTTCATAACCGTGAGTATATTGGAAGCTAAATTGACCACAGAACCAGTATTCAGGGCTCTCATTGTTTCGTACTGCTGCAAGTCTGTGGGCGGCCGTGGTAGCTGGCTTCTCTTCCTCAGCTGCGGCCTCACTGTGGAATGTCCCCTCTTTTGCTTAGTTACTTGAACTATTGAAGGAGCTCTCTGAAAATCTACCAAACCAATGATACCAGAAGTTGTTTCCATAGCAACCATAGAGGAAATCAATGGCAGGTTAGATTCATTGATAACTGAAGACAGTGGCAACATTTAAAGATACAGTGCATTCTCACTGGACAAATTCCCAGCATTTGGGTTACTGTCGACCACAGTAGTAAGCAGCGACATCATCTAGCTCGTACATAGAGCCTCGTTTATTAGAATTATGTTGTATCCCCGTAAACAAATGGTAAATTGTTTGATGTTTATTTCTGTTCTTTTGGCCATGAAAAAGTACGGCCAGTTTTGAAAGTCATTGATGTCTCTCCAGTTTGCTATTTGCTGAAGCCTTATGTTATGGGCAGATAGACGCTCCAACATAGATTCAGACTCGGACATATTCAGTAAAGCAAGGTAAATTAGATATCTCACTCTCCATTTCTACAGTTTCCATTTGTTCTTCAGTGCCAATGAAAGTCTGTAACGACATATAGTCAGTGATCAGCTTGATAAGTATCTGCCATTTCTTCAAAAGGACAGGAGAGGTGTTTTTGAATGAAGCCATTTTCAAAATACGTAAACCGTGTGTAACTCCTTTTAATTCTAAGTATGCTGAGAAACTAAAACGTTGCCACTGCAAATTTTTAAATTTCAATACCTTATGCTTAAGTAAGGTCACTTTCCATTGTATATAACTTGTAACTTTCTGTATTGTCCCAGTCGAGCTGCCAGTAAGATTTAGTTGTCCAAGTAGTGGATTAGAACAAGTGTGAAGTAGTTCACTGACTTTTTCTGGAAGGCATATTTCTAGCTGTGTGAAAGAACAAATCACAAAAAACTTGATGCCCACTAACTGTAGTCCAATAAAGCACAGTCACAAAAACATGACGTGACTGATTTAATTTTGTATTTAAGGTTTTAATTTAGAATGTTTGTACTGAAGGATTGTATCCAAAAGCTTTACTATTTGTGTAATTTGTTTGACGCTGCAGTGCTGTTTCTCTTTGTTAATCTAAGTATTACCTAGGTGTGGATGCTGCCTTACTGCACTTGTTTTGAGCTTTAGCACATTATCCAGGCAGTGCTTATTTGTCGGTTTATAAATATAGATGCCTTTCAGACAAGAAGCAGTTTTGATGGTCCTATTTTCATTTTTAGCCACCTTTCTGTTGTGTGATACTGCAAAGGATCTTTCCACCACTGTATTTTGCAGAAAATGGTACGGGAGACTGCAAGCCGTGAGTTTTAGATTGCAGAGTTTGAGTTGGTTTTCCAACCATGGAGAAGGGGATTTACCTCCAGGATTTGATTTAAAAGGCACTGTTTGTTTAGTTTCACTCTACTGACTTTAATATGTCTATTAAATCAAGCAAGTTTTCCCATAGATCATTTTCTTGGTTGAGTGTGCTCCTTTACCATCTCTTGCCATGTCCCTTGCTTTCCAGTTCTTACTGGAATTTCAGCCAAGTGTCCTGCCCACGTTTTTAACTTTATTCTGGTATGTCTTCTTTCCATGTCCCTTTTTCGCACCATTTCTTGGAGTTTCATTGACTTGTGTTATAATAAGACAGAATCCAAGCTCACTCAGACCATCCATCCATCACTTCAGTTTACTTTCTGCCTCACTAAACGTTTTGCTTCTCTGTTCATTCTGCCTTTTTATGCAAAATTTACCATGTTTGGAAATCATTATACATATCTAGTCTTGCAAGTTGCAGAGGTAATGCTGCTTAGTACTATTTTTTTCCTGCAATATCCGCAGTGGTGGTGCTGCGGTAGCGTTGTCGCCTCACAGTAAGGCGCTGTCCGGTTCGATTCTCAGCTAGAGAATCTTCTGCGTCCAGACGTGCGTGAATGGGCGTACCTTCGTTGAAGGTTGTGCGTCAGGGCTGGTAACTCTGCACGTAAAAGTCAACTACCAATCGTTAGCAGACCGGAGTTCTGCTGTGGCGACCCCTAATCGGGGAAAGCCGAAAGAGGCGACAACTATTTTTTCCTGCACAAATATTACACTATCTGATCTGATTACCAAGTCCAGCCTTCTTTTTATTGTGCATTTCAGTAGTTTCTTTGGCTTCTTTGTAGCATTTCATTTGCATCTTTTACCTTAAATTTTATCTGCAGATTAACACAGGGGGTACGTGGCAGCATGGCAGAGACCTGCAGTAGAGATCTTGCCATCTTTTGAGGATTCTACACTAACCATGCGAACTATGTATCCAGTTATTTTCTTTACTCCTTTCCATGGTGCATTAAAAAAAAAAAAAAAAACACAAGGTATTGTCTTGGTGAAACTTTGCAAAAACTGGATTTACCTCATGAAGATGTTCGTGTTTCACTGTTGCAGTCATTACATTTGAGTTATCTGCTACTGTTGCAGTCATTACATTTGAGTTATCTGCTTGCAGCTTGCCCTCAATCGGCCTGATAGTCTTGGGTCCTGCGTCGGTTGCGGTCCCTTCTTCCATGACGTCAGGTCTTCAGAGGTATAAAACATGCAGTAGATGCCATTACACCAGTCTTTCTTGCCGTGCGGTGCCAGAAGCAGTTCGCAAATGCCAGTCGGCAGACTCCTGAAATTCTGGTTTTCAGGTTTCAGAACCGAAGTCTTCAACTAAAGCCAAGTACCCCGTTGGGGAATTTTTCTTGCTCCTTACCAATGTCAGTAAAAGTTAATAATTGCATTACTTGTGGAAAGCAAATACCTCAAAGATTTTCATTCGTACTGTATTCCTTGCCTAGACCCTGACATGATGTACCTTGCTGTCGGTTTTGTGCTTTATTTAATCAGCTCACTATCCGTCTGTATATTTTCACCTCTAAATAATTCGGTTCTCAGTTTAATTATCCAGAAATGTCTGTTAGCCGTCTGACTACCGGGAATCTGAAAACGCAAAGATAGACAAGACAGGCCGCCAAGGTCCAAAACTGTTGACTCTTCTAAGCCAGTCGCCATTTTGCCGGTACTCAGTGAGGCGCTTTTGTAGCCCCTGATACTGCTACTTCTGATTCGCAGGCCTCTACTGAGACCCATTCGGAGTCCGGTATGCCTCGAGATGCTTCAACTATGGAACCCGCGGTTGTCTCTACCTCGGATGGGTCTGGAGCTGCTGTGCAAGCACCGGCTTCTGAGGGTGTATTCAGGCCTACGGACTTGTATATTAAATTGCCTCCATTACTTAGGGCTAAATCTCGATCCATGTCTCAAACTGACGCCCAGGCCACATGCTCAGGCCTTTGCCTAAAAAAAATTAGTGTGGCTGAAGATCTAGTAACTCAGGGGTAGCCAACCCCCCCCCCCCCACCCCTTTCTAAGAGGCCTAGGACTAAGGTTGATTATGAAACTTCTGATCAGGATTCTGTTTTTTCTGACTCTTCTGATCTGGATTTGCCCTTACCAAGTTATGAGGATTCTGATGCAGAGGACTCTATATATTCCCTCTGCTTCCGCTCCTACTTACTCTACTCTAAGGGAGCATCTCCACTGGGAAAGCCGGGATTTTTTCCGATTCAAAAAAGAGGCTTGGGTATTTTCTTCTCCTACCTCAGCATATAGGCCTTTAGGTATTCCTCCTGTACTAGACATTGTTGATGCTTTCTCGGAATCTAGGTTGGCCCTTGATTCCCTGTCCCCTGCTCCCAGAAAACCTGACTGATGCTACAGGGTCCCAGAGTCCCACAAGTTCCTTTTCAAAAATCCTATTGCAGATCCAGAGACTATTTCACAGGGGCCCAAGGGCATTGAGGCTTCTACTGCTAAAAATCCTACCCCTTCTGATAGAGACTTCAGGGTGCTGGATAGATAGGGTAAGAAGGTTTACACTTCTGTAACCTTGGCCATTAGGGCTTTAAACTGCCAGTTTCAAATGTTAAAATATCAGCAACATGTTATTGGACTGCTTAAACAGAAAATGGATTCCTGTGTGGAAGATAAAGAATTACAGGATTTAATGCATTCTGCCGAACAAGTTGGAAAACCTACTTTGCAGTGTAGTTTTGATTTATTAGAGGCCTCTTGCAGGGCTGCTGTTACTAGGTCTGTGCTCTGAAGGCATGCTTGGCTTAAGGAGCAGTCTTTGCCTGATCATGTTGAGGCTAAATTGTTGGATGCTCCTTTAAATCAGGACCGCCTGTTTGGCAGCAAGGCTGAGGAAGTTCTTAAAAAGATGGAAGATTAAGCTAAATCTGTGCATTTTACAAGTTCAGCCTCCTAGATTTAGTAGGCACTGGCCCTCTTGGGAATTGGTCCTTTCCAGGTCTTCTCAAGCCAAACCTAGACGTAGCAAAAAAACCCAGGTTTCAGTCCAAGGGGACTCTCCAGAACTAAGCAGTGGGGGGCCTCCACTTCAAAGTCTGGGAATAATAAGACTCCCCCATGGTAAACTGTCTCAATGACTTTTAAAATTTCCAAGCACTTATCAACTGACTGCCCCTTTGAGGGGGGGGGGGGATTGCTCTTCATGCAAAGAATTGGGAACCAATTACCCAGGACAAACAGGTTTTAAATAGTGTCCCAGGGATACAGATTTCACTTCCACACGTTGCCAACGCCCACACCAAGTGGGTGGCCAGACCTACCCCCAAATCAATGGGCAGAGGCCCAAAAGCAAGTAATTTCTCTCTTAAACATGGGGGCTATTCAGCTGGTACCAGAAGAGGAAAAGGGACAAGGTTTCTAAATGACTTTTCCTGGTACCCAGATAAGACCATTCATGGCATCCTATCCTTTACCTGTTAAAACACCTTTCTGGAGATTCCAAAATTCAAGATGCTGACTCTTCACCAATTACTTCCTATGCTAGGCAAAGATGCCTGGTTGGCAACACTAGATTTAAAAGAAGCATATCTGCACATCCCAATTAGGGAATCTTGCAGAAGATGCCTACACTTCAAAGTAGGCTAAATGCACTGTCAGTTCTCTGCTTTGCCCTTTGTGAGTACCCTGGGCGCAGCAGATAAGCCAAAGTGCCTAGCTCCAGTTATTGCATTTTGAAGGCAAATAAGTAATTAGTGAACTACAAAAGGAGGGGGAGTATCCATATTTATCAAAGATACCCACATCTGCAGGCTAGTGGCACTGCACGAAGCTTCGGAGACCATCCATGTGCAACTAACAGTGGGCAAAACTGCCTTTCAGTTTGTAGCCTGCTACAGACCACCCTCCCAAACACAGGAACCTCACTCTGCTTTCCTGAGAACACTGGAGAATATGAAGGTCTCTCCAAACACTTCAACTACCCAAACATTGATTGGGGAAACTACTCAAGCCCAAACACCCTCTCCCAACAGTTCCTAGAATTTATAAACTCAGATGCTATGGAACAACTGGTCACCACTCCCACAAGTGGGGAAAACATACTGGATCTGGTCATCACCAACATGGGGTCTCTGTTCCACACCAGAGGTATACCCCTCATTGGTAAGATCTGACCATAAACCAAATCTCACTGGACATCCATATTCCATCCCCACCCCTAGCCAAGGAAACCACAGTGAACTTCTCAAAAGCAAATTTCACACTTCTCAAAACTGAGGTGGAATCCTTCAAAGCCCCCGGGCCAGTGGACAATACGGCCCAAAATGCAGAATCCTTTACAAAAGCATTCTATGGACACCTACAGGAATGCATGGAGCATGCTATCCCAAATAAAACCAAGACTCACTCCTCCAAAGGCAGGAGACCTGTCTGGTGGACCCCGGCAATAAATAAGCTATACAAAAGGAGAAAGCTACTACATGACGGAGCAAAATCCCAAAAAGGGAAGGCGTCCCTGATCAGTACTAGCAAGAAACTACGATCCCTCAAAATCTTCTAAGGCCAGCTTTGAAAGAAAAATTGCACAAGACACTAAAGATAATCACAAGGCCTTCTTTAGTTATGTCAGAAACCTGGGAGGCAACTCCAGATATGCTCTGAGTTGGTGCAAAATGACAAATTCACTGAACCCACAGACAATGCCAACATCCTGGCAGAAAGGTTCAGTGCAAACCCCCCCCCCCCCCAAAAGCGCAAATGTCTATCCCAACAGAGGTAGCCTTCCTGAGATCACAGATGCACAGGTGAGAGCTGCCCTCTCCAAAGCTAAAAACACAGCATCAGTGGGACCAAACGGTGTCCCGGGCTGTGTCTTACACAAGCTCCAAGAAGAACTTAAACCCTCATATAAAGTCACTGTTCAATCTCAGCCTTACTACAGGATATGTTCCCAAGGAATGGCGTACAGCAACAGTGGTCCCACTCCACAAAGGTGTGGTGCCACAACAGACCCCGGAAACTATTGCCCTATAAGCCTGACTAGCCTGGTCTGCAAAGCTGTGGAATGTATCGCATGGAAATCCTAAACATACATTGGGAACTTCCAGACACTGGATCCTACCCAATTCGGCTTCATTAAGGGCAGATCTTGCCTCTTGAACCTGGCCGACTTCTTTGAAACTGTTACCAAAGCCATAGATAAAGGGAAGGTAGTCCCCACAGCCTACCTGGACCTCACAAAGGCCTTTGACACACCATCCCACTCGGGCATCATAAATAAGCTCACAAGCTTAAATATCAATCCCTATGTCACAAGATGGGTTGCAAACTTGCTCAGGGATAGAACCCACATGGTCAGAATAGCAGGTGCCATGTCAGACTCTAAACCAGTTACAAGTGGTGTCCCACAAGGCTCAGTCCTGGGACCTCTCATTCGGTATATATTTCTCCGAGGTACAGGCTAACACGGGTGGGACTATGGCTGACCAAGTTCGCAGATGACTGCAACTTGGGTGCTATAATCGATTCTCCGACTGACACAAGCATCCTCCAAAAGGGTCTCAGACTGATAACTGGTGCCAGAGCCATGGCCTAAAGCTAAATGCCAAAAAGTGCATAGTCATCCCCTTTGGAAAAAAGTGCCCACAAATTACCACATAGGTGGTAATCCATTAAGTACGGAAGACGTAATTAAGGACTTGGGGATCCAAGTAGATGGCAATCTTTCCTTTAACAATCACATTGCCAAAGTGGTTAGAAAGACCTTCTATATAGCCCACCTTATCATGAAAGGGTTCACATCTAGATCGAGAGGTCATTGTGCCCCTCTACGCATCACTTGTGAGGCCCATAATTGTGTACAATGCCCCGTTTGGGATGTACCTTACCAGACACCTTCAGCAACTGGAAAGACCCCAAAAGTATCTCACCAAGAGATCAAGGGGCTCAAACAGATGCCCTATGCAGTTTGGCTAAAGAAACTCCAGCTCTAATCAGTTGCGTACCGCCTACTCTGAGGCTATCTGTGTCTGACCTTATAAAGCCATGTCCAACCCAGAATTAATGGACATGCTTCACCTCAGGGAATCTAAATCTCTTACAGCTACACGCTCCAGGGACCTGAACCTCGGCACAGAACTGGAGGGATAGATTCATATCCCAGAGGCTCCCCTCACTCGAACAAAATGCCAATCCATGTCAGGCAGAGCCCCTCACTGACCCTCTTCAAGAGAAATCTTGACAAATGGATGGGAGATCATGAGTTTATCCCTGGGATCTCTTCTGCGTCGCTGCTTGACAGGTACAGTAAACAAACCTTAAAAGGGCTACCTTCTGTGACCTACTATACAGAAACAGTCAACTAATCTAAAAGGATGGCGAAAGCCAGACATACTCTGGCTAGGCTTATAAATGCCCTAGGGCAGATAGCCTAGTATCAACCTATGAACCTCTGAAGAAATATTCAAATATACCCATACCTGGACGATTGCCTAATTCAGGCAGAAAGCCAGGACATACTTTTGAATAATCTGACCTTTGTAAAAAGGGTTCCAAGTTGCCTGGGGTACACCATAAACGAAAAGAAAGCACACCTGGTACCCTGTCAACAAATTATATTCCTGGGAGCAAGCTTGAATACAACTTCCCAGATGGCTTACCTCATGCTAGAAAAGCAAATTCATTTGACAACCTACTTCAAACAAGTGGCCACAAAACCCTGCTGTCTGCAAGACAAATACTGCAAGCCTTGGGGTTCATGGGCTCCTGCATTCTTCTAATTCCATATGCAAGACTGCATACGAGGAAACTACAGTGGCATCTAAAAAGCCTATGGTGTCAACATTCTCAAGACCTAGAACCCATGATTCCTATCATACCTTGCCTGCGCCTAGAGTTGCTTTGGTGGGCAGAGGCCTGCCACCAAAACAAGGGACCACCTTTCACACCACCCCCTGCCGCCCAAACCCGAACAGATGCATCAGACTATGCATGGGGGGCTCACCTGGCAGGGAAGTGCATTCAGGGCAAATGGGACTAGAGTCAAATGCACATGCATAACAAGCAAAAAGAAATGTTAGCTGTACAGAATGCTCTTGACTGCCTTCAAGGACCACAGTCTTCCAGGACAACTAATGGTAAAGACTGACAACACCACTGTTGTGGTACATAAGCAAGCAAGAGGGTACACATTCTTATCCCCTCTGCAGACTAGCCATGGCATTGTGGAACACCGCCTTGAGCTATCAAATGCACCTAGAAGCTGAATTCCTGTCAGAATAAATACACTGGCAGACAGACTAAGCAGAAACCTTATGGACCAACACGAGTAGAAACTGGAACCAAGGATTTTCAACATGTTGACAAGCAAATGGGGGAGCCCAGATATAGACCAGTTTGCCTCTCCCCAGAACTACCAATTGGATAAATTTTGCACAAGGACTCTCCACAAACAAGCCTGGAAAGTGGATGCTCTGTCCATCAGCTGGAAAAACCTATCGGTCTATGCCCCCCCCCCCCCTCTGCTCTCCAAAGTACTACTAAAAATCAAATGGGACAAACCAAGGATGATTTTAATTGCTCCAGACTGGTCGCACCAACACTGGTACTCCCTCCTGTGCAGTGTCATGGTTATCTCCATGGCACCTGCGTCAAGATTCCTTCCCTGCTGTCTCAGCAGGAGAACCAGATTCTGTACCCTCAGCTTCAAACACTGAACCTTGCAGCCTGGCTAATTACTTACTCTCCTTTACCATCCCTCAGCAAACCTGTGATGGGAGGCCTAGTACTAGAAAATCTTGCGTTAAAAAATGGAAAAGATTCTGTGCCTGGAACCAATCTCAAGGGATTAGCACAGCAGCGCCCAATTTACCTCAGATTTTACAATACTTAACTGAGATGCTTCACAAGGGCCTATCTCCCCTTAAAATCCACGCCTCAAACCATTTCAGCTCATAAGAGAGACCCTCCCCTCTTCTCTCCTCCACTGCTCAAGCAGTTCCTCAGAGGGGCCAAAAATTTGAGCACACCCAGGAGAGCTCCAACCCCAGCCTGGGACCTCAACTTTGTCTTGGAGAAACTCGCTCTACCTCCTTTCGAGCCAGCTGCTACTGCAGACTTAAAATTTCTTTTTGGAAAACGGCTTTCCTTTTAACAATCACTTCAGCTAGAAGGGTATCTGAATTACAGGCCCATATGGCAGTGGAGCCTTTCATCATCTTTCATGCGGACAGGGTGTCCCTCGGAACCAATCAATCCTTCATGCCCAAGGTGGTGTCCAGTGTGGCTCTTAATCAGTCCATTCATTTGCCAACCTTCTTTTCCAATCCACAGAATAAAGGGGAACGGATACTGCATTCCTTGGATATGCACAGACAACTTAGATTCTACTAGGACAGGACTAAACCTCAAAGGAAGTCTGAACAACTGCTTGTGGCATTTGCTGCAGGGGCAGAAGGGAAGGCTATTTCAAAGCAAACCATTTCTAAATGGATAAGCCATTGCATGCATTTCTGCTGCAAGCACCCAGAAGGGAAGGCTATTTCAAAGCAAACCATTTCTAAATAGATAAGCCATTGCATTCACTACTGCTGCAAGCACCATTCCAATCACCCAGGGGGATCAGACCTCACTCCACCAGGGCTGCATCTACCTCTACAGCCTTTCTCAGAGGCATCCCTACCAGGGACATCCTAGAAGCTGCTACCTGGAGTTCTGTACATACTTTCACCAAGCATTATCATTTGCCAGTTTTCTCTAAATCCACAGCTGGCTTTGACACTGCAGTCTTGCAGGGCCTTATAGCTGGCCCTAATATCTAAATTCCTCCTCCCAACCATAGCTTTGGGAATCTACCCAAATGTAATGACTGCAACAGTGAAACACTAAGAACATAGTACAGTTGTCTACACTTACAATAAATGTAGATGTTCAAGTGTATTCACCGTTGCAGTCCTGGTTACCCTCCCTCCAGCCCCTTAACGTTTGGCTAATACCTGTACTTTCCTTTACTATGCTTAAAAGCCTTTTTGGTGTATTTGCGTTTTTGCTGGAGGTATATCTTTGTGCTTTTATGTTTGCTTCCCATTAGGTGGGCACCTGACATCTGGGGCAAGAAAAACTGATGTAATGGCGTCTGCTGCATGTTTTATACCCCTGACAACCTCAAGTGCTGGAAGAAGGGGCAGCAGCTGACGCAGGACCCAAGACTGTTAATCAGGCTGACTGAGGGCAACCTGCAAACAGATAACCCAAATGGAATGACTGCAACAGTGAATACACTCAAACATCTACATTTCTGGTAAGTGTACACAACTGTACTTTAAAGACTTGTTTAATTCTGTTCCAGCACTACTGCTTTTCATGCTATTTAATTTCTCCGTTAAGGTCCCAAAAATGTGAGAAGGCATAGTTGACACCCATGCATGTGCTTACTACTGTCTCGCACATCTAATTTTATATCTTATGGGATTGGTGCTTTACAGTGTACTTAGTTTTGGAAAAGTCTGATTCCTAAATTTTAAAAAGCTAGAAGCCATCTTAGAGACTCTTAATTCCGAGTTAAGTGGACAACACTTTTTGCAGTTTCTTATGGACTGAACTGGATCCATATTCTCCCCCTGCAAAAAAATCTTTAACTTCACGTTACATACGGACGTGTGTACACAGTTCTACAAGGGAAAGTAATCCATTAAAGATTTTTTTCATGCACTATATACGTTAATGACTTCATTGTTGACAATTGTTCATTTTAACATTACATTCAGCTAGTCCTTTTTTCACTCCTCCCCTGAACATTTTTCTGCGTGTACTGTTTCTGCAGATTTCATGCATTTCTGTATAGTTTGCTCCTTCTCATTTCCAAAGATTTCTCCACCTGCAATTTTGTTTCTTACAATATTCAAGGATTCTCCAGTGGTGGTGGTGCTGCGGTAGCGTTGTCTCCTCAAGTAAGACGTCCTGTTAGATTCTCAGCTAGAGCGTCTTCTGTGTGGAGACGTGCGTAACTGGGCCTTCCTTCGTTGAAGGTTGGGTGTCAGGGCTGGCAAGTCTGCATGTAAAAATCTGCTTCCAATCATTAGCGGACTGGAGTTTTGCTGTGGCGACCCCTAACTGGGGAAAAAGCCGAAAGATACCAGTATTCAAGGATTCTGTTGCAGTCTTTCAGACTTTTCATATTTTGGTAATGGCTTTCTTTGGCAGCAAACTGCATTAAATTTTGGTATCGCCTTACTCTCTGTAGGCAGTTCAGTTTCTGGAACCCACAGCTGTCCTTTCTCTTGACCCTTAAAAGGAACTAGGACTCTTCTATTTACCTCAGAGGAATTTTCACATGACAAAATACTTCAAGATGGGGAAAAATGTTGCTAACGTTTGTTCTGTTAAAGCCTGTCTTGACGTACTTAATTCTGCCTCTACTTGTAGCAAAGTACACTTGTGTTGCTATGCTGTGGATGCTGTTTTCAGAGCATCTGCCACTGGCAATGTTATGAGACTGCATGAGCTTGGTTGAGAACTACATTTTTTACCTGAAGATGTTCCAGTGTAGCTATTAAATACACCCTTCCATAAATACTTGTCATTTAGCAAAGCAAGGTATTAAAACTACTTTTCCCTAGCTCAGTTTTCTAAGGAATTGTGTTTAATCATTTTTGTAATTCATCAAAATGAATAGCTTAGTCTGCCAAGGGTCAGTTTAAGAAGAAGTTGGGAGGATATCCCAAGAGAGGGCCCACTTGATTGCAAAGATTTCCTTTTGGCTTCTGTGTATGTGTGCACAAAATGCAGAGAAGAGCCTCCCCTTCTGCAGGCTCCAGTCGACCTCGCTCTCGCACTCGTTCCACAAATTCCAAGAGAAACCACATCACCTGATTAGTCCAGTACTTTCATATTTACTTCAGGATGGCCTAGTTCCTGTAGATCAAAGGGAGGTTTTAACTTTTTTTTTTTTGATACTCAAGAGGGTACCTGGAGACTAGTTTTAGATTACTGCATCTTTTTATGTAGGTTCAAGATTCTGGATGTTAAAACTCTTCCCCTTTCCATACCTTTTGGTTACTGTAGATTTAGGAGGCCTATCTCCCTGTTTCTGTTCACAGGTAGGTGTTTGGATATTTAAATATGCTAATGTAATCCCAAAAGCAGTTTACTACTTTGCCTTTTGGACTCGCTGCTTCTCCCGGTAGCTTTTACCAGTCACCTTGCTGCAGACTGCATACACATTTTTCTTACCTGGGTGATTGCCTGATTTTTAACTCCATCCTGTCTGCACCAACGGTCTTAAAGATTCATGGTAAACTGTCATCCCTGCAACTGTCTGTACTCATGGGGGATCCCTTTGAACACTTTCCCAATTGCCTTCATTCCACCATCGCCTTTATTTCCTGAATCTTTCCAGTCAACAACTGCAGCAAGGAAATTCGCATTTCATGGCTTCATCGTGGCAGATGTCAAGAAGATCCAGTGGTACCTCATGTTTATATGGGACCAACACTTTAAAACTGGCTTTCCATTTTGTACAGAAGGACCTACTTGGGTGGGGCAGTAAAGTTCAGTTAAAGGTGAATGCCTTTCTTTTCTAGCTCTCTTCAGTGTAGCCACAGATACTTTGGGCTTGATATGCCTTTTTCCAAGCTTCAAGGAAATGTGAATTTGGGAACCACAACACAGGCACCAACATCAATCTTGAAGATTCTCTTAGTGCTGTGAAAGCTCAAAACTAACAAGTCCAGGCACTTAAGGTGGTGGTACATAAACGGGTGGGTGGGGCAAGATCATACTCCCTTTGCCGATTGGCCACAGTTGTCTGTATTTTCGCCATCCAGCTCAGTACATTTCAAGTAACATACATTCCTTCAATGTAGAATGCAGTGACACTGAAAAGGTCTAAGATAGACCTTCATGAGTACTATACCAAGAGATCTTCCTGCAAATAGTCTTTTCTCATGGAGAGTCCCTCAAACAGCTATATGTTTGTGTTTGAACACAACAGACTAACGCTTCTCCTTTTAAAGACACCTTGCAAAGAAGCCTTAAAGAGGGAAGGCTCCAGTTTTCACTTAACTGGACAGGAACATCTGTCTTATTTCCAAGCTTCTGCAGAAGGACCTTTCAAAGATGTTAAACTCCCCTTGGCCCTAACAGCTCCTTTTTAATGCAAATGGTCAAGGGCATTTGCCAGAAATTACCTTCATAGGTTGGACTGACTGACACAGGTTGGGGGGGGGGTTATGTATTCATCCAAATAGTCAAACTCCAAGTCTGACCATTTGGATTATAGCTTTTTATTTTTTAAAAGCACCTCCTAATCTGAGGATGTGCTAAAGGTATTTAGGGAGACAAGATAACTATTTCCTGCTAGCAGGTTACCTAAATGGAAAATGCTATATTGGGTGCTACCCAGTGTTTAGTACCAGTCTCAACAGGGTCACCTGAGATGTACCTCCCTCGACTATATGAAGAGACTTTATGGAGCTTTCAGAATGTTTCTCTGGCTGGTATGAGCCTAGCATTGAACAGTATATTACCATCATCAGAGGATTCCCACATTATGAGTAAAAAAAATAATTGCTTTCAACAACAGTGTCTTTGTGTGTGTTCTAAAGGGATCTGATAGTGTTTCACTGTTGCAGTCCTAACTAATGGGTTATCCGGCTCCCGGTAGCCCTCAATCGGCCAGAATACCAAAGGTAAGAAAATCATCTCTGCTGCCATCTGTTGTAAAGGACGTCACTGCGTCTGATACAAAAGGAGGCCGCCGATGTCGCTTCCTCAGTCTTCCTTGCCGCGGAGCCTGAAGCAGAAGCTTTTCATGCATGAGTGCCTATTGGCAGATTACCTTGGTTGGTTTTCAGACTACAAGAGTTGGTCTACTACAGCTGAGTACCCTGTTGGGGATCCTCTTTTCTTGCCTTAACGAATGTCAGAAAAAGTGAATTGCCTTACCTATGGAAAGCAGATTCCCCATAGAGATTTTCATTCCTATTGCATTATCTGTTTAGGCCTTGACCACGACGTTCCCAATTGTAATCTTTGTGCTTTCTTTAACCCGCGTGCTATCTGTCGAGCTAGGATTTTGGCTAGGCATTTTGGAGTTTGGCCTAAGTTTGTCATGGAGTCCACCGGTCTTCAGGCTTCTGATATTCTGAAAAAGGACAAGGACTGTGACAGGCCTCAGAAATCTAAGTCCTCTGAGGTTAAGTTGGTAGTCAGGTGGGAGCCAGTGGGATGCTTTCGCAGTCTGCAGATGTATAACTACAGGCCTTGCTTGAGTCTGTCCCTTAGGCCTCCATTTTTGTCTTTCGACCTGTCGCCTCTTATGCTGGAGCCGGTACTGCTAAGCTGACTCAGGGGTCCGAGGCCTCCGTTTTGCACTGACAGCAAATTTCAACTCCTGCTGTTCATTCTGCAGTTGCCAAGCCTCCCAAGTCTTCCGGGCTTGCAGGTAAACCTTCCATTCATAAGCCTGTGAAAAGGCATGCTCTAGTTCTTTCGAGTTCCCCTCAATCCCAAATGGTTAAAATGGCTAATGATTTGTTAACTCTTATTAGTGGTTCTCAGCCTAATCCTCCTAAAAGGAGTACGGATATTTCTCATGAGGTTTTACTTTGTTCAGGATTTGGTTCTTCCAGCATTTCTGCTTAGGAAGAGGAATTTTCTCAAGCTTTTTCTCCCTTTGAGGATTCTGATGCTGAGGAGTCCATCCCTTCGGTCTCTCCTCCAGAGGATTTCTCTCTTGGTGATGCTTTAAATACCCTCACAGAACATTTTAAATGGGGAAAGCCAGGATTATCCCCAATCTAAGAAATGGATTAGGGAGTTTCTGGGTTTACCTCTGCATACACTGTTTGCTATTCCCCCTATGTTGGAAGTGGTTTGTTTTTTTCTGGAAAATTCCTGGTCTCCAAATTCAGTTCCCCCTGCTCCCAGGAAACCTGACTGGTACTACTACAGAGTCCCTGATTTTCCGCTATTTCTCTTCAGGAACCTGTTGGTGGATCCAGAGGTTATTTCTCAGGGCCCTAAAGGAGTTAAGGCCACTTACCAGGAATCCTGTTCCTTTGGACAGAGAATCTAGATAAGTGGGGCAAGAATGTTTTATACCTCTGCCACCCTAGCTATTGGGGCTACCAACTGCCTTTTTCATATGCTGAAGTACCAACAGCACACTCTGGAGGCTATTAAGTCTAAGATAGCAAGTGTACCTCTTTTGGCAGAGAGTAAAGACATGCAGGATTTATTGAATTCAGCCACTCTGGTCAATAAGCATTCTTTACATTGTTTGTGACATCCTTGAGGCCTCCAGTAGGGCTACGGCTACTGGATCTGTTAGAAGGCACTCTTGGCTCAGAACAGCTTCTTCTAGAACCTGTCAAGGCTAAGCTTTTGGATGTACCTTTGCATAAAGACTATCTTTTTGGCAGCAAAGCTGAGGAGGTACTTAAGATGGAGGATAAGGCCAAGTCCATGCAAACTGTTAAGGATTTTCTGCAAGTTCAACCCCCTCGCTTTAGCAGGAATTACCCTTCCAAGAGTTGCACCTTTCCTGATACCAGCAGACAGAACCGTTCCAGGACTAGAGGTTACAAATCTTCTAGGGGGCAACAGCTACCCCTCAAAAGTCTAGGCAGTGGCAGGCTTCCACTTCTAAGGCAGGAAGCTGCAAGCCTGCATCTCAATCGAAACACTCAATGACTTTTTACAACTTCTGCCTCTTCTTGCGTGCCTGGAGAGCCCTTTAGGGGGAAGGTTGGCTTTTTTTTTCAGATATCTGGGCCTCTATCACAAAAGTGGGTGCTCAGAACAGTGCCCCTGGAGCGCATGTTTTTTTTTTTTTCCTGCACCGTTCCAGCTCTCAAGGGATTCCCAGATGTTCCTCCAAACTAAAGGGCAGAAGTAGAAAAACAAATTGTCTTTGTTTCATCTGGGGGCAATAGAATCGGTTCCTGCTCAGCAGGTAGGCCAAGGCTTCTATTCCAGGCTTTTCCTAGTTTCAAAAAAGAAGGCACCTGACGTCCTATCCTAGATCTTTCCATTCTGAACTCTCCTAGTAATTCCAAAGTTCAAAATGCTCACTCCTGCATCAGTTGCTACCAATGTTAGAAAAGGAATTCTGGCTGGTAACCTTGGATCTTGAGGCTTATCTGCACATCCCTATCAGGGAAAGTTGCAGGCAGTGTCTTCGTTTGAGTGGGCAAGCAACATTACCAATTCTCTGCGCTGACCTTTGGATTATCTACTGCTCCCAGAGTCTTCACAAAGTGCCTGGCCCCAGTCATTCTTTTTTTTTTTTTTGCAGGCAGAAGAAAATTTAAATTTACCCATACTTGGACGACTGTCTGATTCAAGCAAGTTCTCAGGAACCGCTACTAAAGGATCTGGAATTCGTAGACTCCTCTCTTCCCTGGGTTACATTTTCAATGAGGAAAAATCAAAAATGGTACCATCCAAGGAGAACATTCCTGGGAAGCGGGTCTGTACACAGCTGCCCAGATTATGTATCCTACCCAGGAGAAGCAGACATTCAGTTTACTTCCAGGACTTGGCAAGCCTGTCCCAGCTTCCTGCAAGGAAATACCTGCAAGCTCTGGGATTCATGGCATCTTGTATTCTCATGATTCCATTTGCAAGACTGCATATGAGGAGATTGCAGTAGTACCTCAAGAATAATATTTGGTGTCAACACGCACAGGACCTGGATATTATGATCCCTCTGCTTCCATCTCTGCAGACTGGGTTTCTATGGTGGGCAACGGGCCTGTGTACAAAACAAAGGCATGCCTTTTCAGACACCTCCTGCCACTCAAGTTCTGACTGTAGATGCATCGGACTATGCCTGGGGAGCACACCTGGATGGTGGAACACCCAGCAGATGCACCTGCACATAACACTAAGAGTTGTTTGCAGTTCAGCAGGCCTTACTAGCTTTCAAGCATATTCTTTCTCCAGGGACATTGCTTGTCAGAACAGACACCACAGTCATGTTGGTACATCAACAAGTGGGGGGGGGGGACTCGCTCTTACCCCCTGTGCAGACAAAGCATGAATCTTTGATCCATGGCAGCATTCCTGGACCTGCATCTCCTAGCTCAGTTTCTCCCAGGAAGGCTCAGTGTTTTGGCAGACCAGTTGAGCAGGCAAATCCTGGATCCTCATGAGTGGCCGCTGAACAGAGCGTTTTTTTACAGCATCATTTCAACGCTGGGGCACACTTCAGGTGGATCTTTTTTCCTCCCCAGACCACCATCTTCTCCCTCTCTTTTGCACCAGACAGCATCACAGCAGAGCCTGGAGAGTGGATGCTCTGTCCTTCCCTTGGACGTTGCTATCAGTTTACGCTTTCCCTCTTTTTTTTTTTTTTTTTTTTTTTTCTCTTCTACCCAGAGTATTATTGAAGATCAAGGACGAATGACAAAGGACTATTCTCACAGCTCCGGACTGGCCCAGACCGCATTGTTATCCACTGCTTCGCAGTCTCTCCCAATTTCCTCCTTGGCATCTTCCTCTGAAGCCGGATCTTTTGGTTCAGGAAGGGGGATTCCTTCTGCATCCTCATCTACAGTCCCTTCATTAAGCAGCATGACTCATTGTATGACTCCTTCCTTAGCTTCTTCCCTTTCCCAGCAGGTGGTTGGTGTGCTGAGGGAGGCCTAGCACTAGGAAGTCCTACGCTGGCAAATGGGAAAGGTTCTCACTGGATGCAGGCTAAAGGGGAATCTTTTCTCAACCTACCCTTCCTCTGATCTTGGAATACCTGGCTGAATTGCTTCAGGGTGGTTCTTTTTCCTATATCAAGCTCCATGCTTCAGCCATTTCTGCTCATTGTTCTGTTGAACAACCCATTTTCTCTTATCCCGACGAAAATGTTTCTGAGGTGCTTGCAACTTAAAACCTCCCAGAAGGGCATGTACTCCAGCCTGGGATCTTAATTTTATTCTAGAGAAGCTCACTCTTCCTCCTTTTGAGCCAGCTGCCATTGCAGATTTCAAGTTTCTCTTGGAAAACTGCCTTCCTGTTGGCTGTAACTGCAGCAAGGAGGGTTTTGGAGCTGCAGGTTTTTATGGCTGTGGAGCCTTTTATTATTCTCCATGCAGACAGGGTCTTTTTGAGAACCAGTCCCTCTTTTATGGCTAAGGTGGTTTCTAGCTGGACTCTTAATTGGTCCATACACCTTCCTACCTTCTTTCCTAATCCTCAGAATAAAGGTGAAAGAATCCTACATTCTCTATGTGCACAAGACCGCTCAGGTTTTACCCGGACAGGACTAAAGGCCTTCGCAAGTCAGCACAGTTGGTCAGTTTTGCCTCTCGAGCTCAGGGCAAGGCTATTTCTAAGCAAACCATTTCGAAGTGGATTGCACATTGCATCACCTTTTGTTCCTTTCGTGGTAAGGTTCCTCCTCAAGGGGTTAGGACCCACTCAACCAGAGCAGCTTCCACTTCTGCAGCCTTTGTAAGGGGTGTCCCTACTCAAGATATTTTGGAGGCTGCCACATGGTCTTCTGTTCACACTTTCACAAAACATTATAATCTGCCCCCGTTTCCCAGAGTCAGGGCATGGTTTGCCACTGCTGTGTTGCAGGGCATTATCCCCAACCCTTGATTCTGTTGATTCCTCCTCCCTTCTCTCCGAGATTTGGTAATCATCCCATTAGTTAGGACTGCAACAGTGAAACACGATGGACATAGTACAGTTGTGTACACTTCATAAATGTAGATGTTAGAGTGTATTCAGTGTTGCAGTCCTGGTTTCCCTTCCTCCTTCCCCCTTTCTGGTCCTCTCATTCTCTTTTCCTGGGGTACAGGCTAAATTGGATATTTGCCAAATTTGCATTTGGTTTAGCCTGATTTCTGGGGCTTCTGACTGTTGGGGCAAGAAAGACTGAGAAAATGACGTCTGCTGCATCCTTTTATATCGGACGCCCTGATGTCCTTTACAACCGAAGGCAGCCAATGTCATTTTTACTTACCTTGGGTATTTTGGTTGATCGGGCTACCGGGAGCCTGATAACCCATTAAGTTAGGACTGCAACAGTGAATACACTCTAACATCTACAGTTATAGTAAGTGTACACAACTGTACTTATGTCGGTACCTCTAGGCTTTAGAATACTGACAAATTTTATCCACCCCCAATGCCAAATTTTTCAAATCTATTGACAGCGAGATCAGCTCAACTGAACCTCGGGATGTTGCTGCTCAGTGCCAGGACCCTGAAAAAAATACTCCAAGCTCCCGTAGTTTTAGTTTCAATGCTTTCCACACTATAAACAGCAGTCCGTAGATGCACAGAAAAGGACTAAAGGAGGGGGTATCTCAAGGCACATCAATAATAAGCATACCTCTGGAGTGGTGAAACTGGTGTTATGTGGAGGAACTCCACAGCATCACCCTGAGACAAAATCCCATACCATATCCTAGCCAGCCATTGATTACCCTCAATGTCTCGAGACGCTCTGTGCATATTTGGACCTACTGGATACACTTGCCATCCAACATAACACCCTACTTATGGGAAACTTTTTTTTTTATTATCCATCTTTAGACTGGGAATCCTACACAGCCTTAGATCTACAGGCACAGATGTGAATACATGCACTAGAGGCTCCAGCATACTGGACCTCATTCTTACAAATATGGGATAATGCTGTACCCCTCCCCCCATGTCTCATTCTCCTTGGTAAGGTCCGACCATGAAGCGGTCTTTTAAAATCAAAATCCTTTCCATAATACCATTAAAACTAGTAACAGTTGTGAACTGTTCAAAGGCAAATTCAGTACCCCTCCAAACCCTGGGAACATAGCAGCCTATGCTGAATTACTCTCCGAAACCTTGTACAACCACATCAGTGGCTGCATAGCGGCTACCAGAGAAGCACAGGACTAGCCCTAGAAACTGCCCCAGTGGCATCTCTGATGGAATATACAACAAATGGGGAAAAAAATGTGGCTGTCATCAAAGTAATTAGGCAGCTAAAAGGGTTAATTTGGTCAAGGAAAGTTTACATTGATTAAGATAGCCTCCCTGGTGAAAGATAGTTGTAAGACCTTCTGTAGCTATATTAGAAACCTCAAGGGCAACACATAGCAATGTGCTGAACTGGCTGTTAATGGTGCCACATTTCACTCATCCTGGCGATTATAGCAGACCTGTTGGGACACATTTCAGTTCCAGTTTTATCCCCTTATCACACCCAGCTATCTTCAAACATCACCCCTGCAAAAATACCCTCAAACATAACTCCTCCAGCTGTAACTAGGGAGGATGTACAGGCTGCAAAGCTAAGAACATGGCCTCAATGTGCCCCAGTTAACATCTTGAGTCATATTAGACTATTCAGGAATAATCTTATAAAGACCCTTGGAGTCACTGTAGTCTTAACAGGGTTTGTGCCACTTGAATGGAGGACTGTCATCCCCTGTAGTAAGTGAGGAGGACCTTCAACAGATCCTGGAAACCACAGATCCATTAGTTAGATTGATCTTATTTACAAAGCCATGGAAATTATGAACAAGGACATAGACCTCCAGATGCTGGATCCATCCCAGATAAGTAATGCTTAATGAATTTGGACTATTTTGAAAAGGCCACTAAAGCAATGGATGATGGGGAAAATGGTACATAACTGCCTATCTAGATCTGTCTAAAGCATTTGATACGGTACCCCACTCTCTGGCATTGTCGTCAAACTTATGGGACTAGGTATACATTTTTTAACACACTGGATAGCTAGCTGGCTCATCCATAGGATGGAGAAGGTTAGTATCTGTGAGGCCACCTCTACAAAGATCCAATATCTGTCTGCCTAGGATGACATGCTTGACTAGCCACGTTGCTTAGCAAGAGATGGCTTGCACCATTCACACTTAGGCTTTCGAATACTGGCCATGGCTTTTGCCGCCCCCATAGTGCCTTTTTTAGGCAAGGCTCAAATGACAAACCCACCACCGTAAATAGCACAAGTGTCCAAAAACTAAGGGTAATGCTACTCTACGCCAGAAGTCTAAACCTCAAAATTCATGCACTCGAGGCACTCCCCAGTATGGAGAACATCTGTCTGTGCAGTAATAGAAACCTGGTTTAAGGCTCAAGAGCACCCCAGCACTACCAGGCTATAACTCATACTATACTTTTCGGCCACAGAACCTGGACCAAAACACAAAAGGCGGGGCTGTATCCATATTCATAAAGGATGCCCACACCTCCAGGTTAGTGGCGCAGCACAATGCTTCGTAGATCATCCATGTGCAACTAACGGGCAAAACTGCAGTTCAAATTGTAGCTTGCTACAGATCACCTACCAGGACCCCCATTCTGCATTTCTGGAGACACTGGAAAATATGAAGGTCTTGCCAAACGCACTAATTGGGTGATTTTCAATTACACAAACATTAACTGGGAGAACTATTAAAGTACTAACTCCTTGCCCAACGCTAACTAGAATTTATAAACTCTTAGCGCTTTGGATCAACTGGTCAACACCCCCACCAGAGGTGACAACATTGGACCTGGTCATCACCAACATGGGCGACCAGTGTTCTACACCAAGAGGTCAACCCCTCTATGGTTCGATTAGACCATAGACTAATCACTCTGGATATCCACATTCCGCCCCTACCCCCAATAAAGGAAACCGTGAAACTTTTCAGAAGCAAACTTCACGTTAAGTCCGAGGTGGAAAGGTTCACAGCCCCATGCTAAAGGACAACGCTGTCCAAGCTGCTGAATCACTTACAAAGGCACTCTGAGCACCTGCACGAATGCATGGATTGTGCTATCTCAAGCAAAACCAAGGCTCTCTCCTCCAAGAAAAAGAAACCAGTCTGGTGGCCCCTGCTGTAAGCAAACTATACAATAGCAGGAAACTAGTACAGAAAAGAGTAAAATCCCAAGAAGGAAAGACATCCCTGATCAGTGTCCGCAAGAAACTGCGATCCCTCATAAAATCATCCAAGGCTAGCTTTAAAAGAAAAATTGCCAAGTACTGCAAAGATCGCCACAAAGTGTTCTGTAGCTATGTCAAGAACCTAAGTGGATACTGTCAGATCTGCTCTGAGTTAGTGCAGAATGGCACAAAATACACTGAACGGGCTGATATTGCCAACATTCTGGCAGACAGGTTTAGTATAAAACTTCACCCTCTCACCACCTAAAGGGCCCATAACCATACCAGAAGAATGTAGAGCCCCGGCAATCACTGACACAGGTTAAAACAACCCTATTCAAAGCCAAAAGCACAGCTTCAATGGGACCGGACAGTGTCCCAGGCTGTGTCTTGCACGAACTCCAAAATTAACTAACCCCTCACCTAAACTTACTGTTCAAACTCAGCCTCTCTACAGGCAATGTACCCATAGTGGCGCACAGCAACAGTTATCCCGCTCCACAAAGGTGGAGCTACAATGCACCCTGGGAACTATCGCCGTGTAAGCCTGACTAAGCCTGGTCTGCAAGGCTTAACCATAAAACAAATCGCGAACTATGAAGAATAAATCCAGAAGCACAAAAGCAAAAACGGACAACTAAAAAGGTGTATACCACTGTTTATTATGACAAAAACAAATAAATGGCAAGCGCTTTCAGCTGCGTTACTCCAGCCTTCATCAGACCTGCCTGGTCTGCAAGGCTCGTCATGAAACTCATTAACAGAGACATTGGGAACCTCCAAACATTGGATTCTACCCAGTTTTTCTTTAAGGGCAGATTATGCCTCCTAAACCTGGTGGACTTTGAGACAGTTACCAAGGCTTTAGACGAGGGAAAGGAGGTCCACACAGCCTACCTAGACCTCGCAAAGGCTTTTGATGCCATTCTCCAGTCTGGTATTATAGACACGCTCACCAGCCTGAACATAAATCCCTACGTCACGAGATGGGTTGCCAATCGGCTCACTGATGGAACCCAGAGGGTGAGAGTTGCAGGCTGTAGGTCCGACTCTAACCGGTTACAAGTGGTGTCCCCCAGGGCTCAGTCCTGGGACCCCTCCTATTCAGTATATACTTCTCAGAGGTACAGGCAGGCACAGGAGGGCTATGGCTTACCAAGTTTGCAGACGAATGCAAACTGAGGTCTATAATTGACTCTCCGATTGATAGACATCTTCCAGAAGGGTTTCACTGAGACTGATACCTGGTGTCAATCATGGCCTCAAGCTAAATGCCGGAAAGTGCATAGTCATCCCCTTTGGAAAAAACAAAGTACCCGCAAACTACCACATAAGTGGTAGTCCCCTAAATACAGAAAATGAAATAAGGGATCTGGGGACCCAAGTAAATAGTAATCTCTCCTTTGATAATCATATTGCCACAGTTATTAGGTGGGCCACATAGGATTTTCTAATCGCAAAAGGGTTCACATCTAGAACAAAAGGTTGTGCCCCTCTACTCATCAGGCCCCTCATAAGAGTACAACGTCCCATTTTGGGATGTACCTTACAAGACACCTACAACAGCTGGAAAGACCACAGAAGTAACTCAAGAGGATTACCGGCCCAAACAGATGCCCTATGCAGCCGGACTAAAACTCGAGCTGTACTCTGTTGCATACTGCCTACTCAAAAGTAATCTCTGCCTAACATACAAGACCATGTCCAACCAAGAATTGATGGACATGGTTCACCTAAAAAAAAAAAAAAAAAAAAAAAAAAAAATCCCTGAGAGCCACACACTCTAGGGATCTAAACCTCACCATAACTGCAAATAGGACTTGCTGGAGGGATAGATTCCTGTCCTAGACTCCCCATCCTTTGGAACAGATTCCAATCTACATTAGGCAGAGCCCCTCACTAACACTCAGAGAAACCTTGACAGGTGGATGGGAAACGGAAAATTTACCCTGGGGATCACTGCAGAGGCTCTGCTGGACAGAGGCACAGGGAACTAATCTAGGGGGGGGTGGCAAAAGCCAACACATTCTGGCTAGGCTTACATATGGCCTTGGGCAGATAGCCTAGTACTTGCCTGTGAACCTATAAGAGGCCTGTCACCAGTGTAGTTCCCCCATAAGGCTCTGTGCTGGGCCCACTGCTCTTTGGCATCTACTTCTCAGATGTCAAAGCCAATGGCAAAGTTCACAGATGACAAAGTGGGAGCAGTCAGTTGACCCCCCCCAAAGATATAACACCCTTCAGGAAGGTCTAAAGAAGGTAAAAGCTTGGTGCCATAGCTTAAAACTCAATACCAAGAAATGCATTTTGGGAAGTCTAACACCCGAGGTAACTACATTCTCAAAACACCCTTAAAGGTTTATTCACTAGTCAGGGGTGTGGGAACTTGGCTAGATAGTAACCTAGCCTTTAACTAGCATGTATCCATGGTAGTAAGAAGTTCCTATGTTGCTCAACTTTTATGCAAGAGCATGGCATCCAGACCCAGAGAAGTCGTACCACTGTACTAGTCAGACCCATCGTAGAGTATAATTAACTCTTCAGTATGTACCTGACCAGATGTGTGCAGGAACTAGAATGCCCAGAAAGGTTCCTTACAAAAAAAAAAAATGCAGGAAGTAAATGCAGTGCTCTACACGGATTGCCTCAAAGCCCTGTCTCTCTACCCCACGGACTTTGGAGAGGTGATATTTGCCTGGCATACAGGGCATCCCTGGACCCCGTTTTGTTGAACCGTTTGCACAGAACTGCATCAGAGCTACTAAAACAGAAGACCAACATTTTTGCTTGTGACATAAATAGGACATGTTGGAGAGGCTGTTTTTTAAATTTGTTTTAGGTGGACAAGCTTCCAATCCATGTGAAGCAGATTTCTTCCCTTTTAAGTGCAGTTTGGACTAATGGATGGGTAATTGGAAATTCACCCCTTGTCTGGCTCCTAAGTCTCTGGATGCAGTCAGTAAAATCATCACATATATATAAATCAAATTGGGTCACATTTGGGTTGCAGTTATGCTTGTTAGGGGCTCTAGTGGATTAAGTGCATGGGTCTATGCTATGTCAGACCATCAAAGAAAAAGGTGGCTTCTCCATTTGTATTACAGATGTTACACAAACTCCATTTAAACCAGCAGGCAATTGTTCTCTAAACTTCCTAAGACTTTGGTAGCCTTAACTTCCGCAAGACTGGTTTTTGAACTGCAGGTCCTTATGTCTATTTAACCATTTTGTTAGTCTTAAAGGGAAAGGGTGTTTTTCAGAACCACCCCTTTCTTTATTTCAAAGGTGAATTTACCCTTGACCAACTTAGCCTTTTTATTCTAATCTACAAAGTACAGGAGAGAAATTGCTTTTATGTACACAGACCAGTCCAGATTTTCCTTTGGATAGAACTAAAGGAAAAATGATTAACTTTATCTGTTGTAATGGGTAGAAAAAGGTACAAGCAGAAACTCTTTCCAGATGGCTTTTCTATTTATTCAGTTCTGTTCTAACAAAGAATCTGCAAAATGTAAGGGCTACTCTACAAAGGTAGTAGCTAACTCGAGAGATTTTTGGAATGGTGGTGATTTTTGGAATGGTGGTGACACTATACCCATCCGGAAGCAGCTACTTGGTCATTTGTTCGCATTTAACATGTTATGGACTTTTTTTCCTAAAGCCAAAGCTGGATTCACCAAGGTTGTTCTGCTTGTTATCCTGGACTCTGGTTCATTTCTCCCTTCTATCGCGTTTATTTACTTTGATAGACAAGTTTCTTTACTTTCATCACGTTTTTGAGGAATACAGTAACAGTGGTAGAAGAAAACTGTACAGTTTTGTTTGTAGGTAAGAAAAAAATCATTGCAGTACTGATATCCACTCTCCAACTCCAGTTTAGTTTTTTTCATTGCCTAGGTGTACCTGTACCAGTTTCACTCATTACATTCTACACCTTCGCTTAAAGCTATAGGCTTCAGCCACCCAAGGGGCAAGAAAGCGGTCTTGTATATACTTTATGCTGGTGCCATGGTACAGGAAAGCTCCTGAGCTTTGTAGATTACCTAGATGTATGGTTATGCTGGTGGATGTCACATTTTTTTTTTGAGTAGCAAGTGATGTTTGAACATTCATTATGGTAAGTTACTACACAACTGTACTTTTTTCCCCGTTTCTACATTGTCATATGAATGTTTCAGTTCTTCAAAAGTATAAAAAACAAAGTCTGGTATTTCTATTTACATTTTTTTCACATGAATTAATGCAGTATTCTGAAAAGTAGTATGTATTATGCAGTGCTGAAGTTGGGGTATGGTGGTTTTCAGGAACTCTTAAGGATGCAAGAATTTTTTCAGTCTCTTTTTAGATCTTCACATATTCTAGGCATAACAATCACTTTGCAGATGTGTAGTTTTAAGATTAACTGTGAACCAAGTAAGACAGCTGAAGTTTGTAGGGGGAGTGTTTTTGTTTTTTAGATCTGGTATTTGTTCTCTGCATAAGTCTAGAAATGCAGCCATATTAAAGCAGACTTTAACAGTTTGCATACAGTTTCAGTAAATAACACTCAGTCAATATTAATAGGAACAGAATGTGCTGCACATAGAGTACAAAACACATTGTATGGTACAAGGTTTGGGAACCAAGGCTAAGGAGGCAGGTAGAGATTTGCAGGGTTTTTGTATTGGGAAATATTTCAGACAGTTAAGTCGGTTCGGTTTGACTGGTATGCAGAAAGTCATGGCAGTGCCAGGCCTCAGAAGGCAGTACAAGACACTAGGGAATGGGTGCAGAAGTCTGGTCTAATGTCCAACATTCCAGAATATTAATGATATTCAGGAGGAAAGAAATTTGACAAATATGAATGCAGAGAACTATTTATTTATCAGCACTGGTGTTGAAACCAATATTCTGTTTTAAGTAAATCACACAGCTAAGAAACAAAAAGCTGCAACGCCAGAACATATTCTTAAAGCAACTTCAACTTCCTTTTGTGAGTTGGTGCATAGCAAAGTTGGACAATAAATCTCAAAAGTTTAAAATGCATTAGTAAAGGTAAAGTGTATAAATGCTGCACAGTACTTTTATAGTAAAGACACCAGTAAACGTGTGGTTTAAAGTTAAAAAAAAAAAAAAAATTTAAAACTGTTCCAAAAATGATGATCTAATTTCAGTGTTCAAAGTAAAAAATCTTTCTAGACACGAGTAAAATCTCAGAAGCAGACTAACAGATTCTCACAATAAGCCAGCATCTGTTAGTATGGCTTCAGACTTGAGTAACACACATTCTTGTTTAGTCTTCACAAATCATTGTAAATGTTACAATTCATGTAATTCAAGATGGTTGTCACAGTGCTGCACATACAGATGTAAATAGTGTGCATAACATGTATATTTCCAGATGAGATGTCAGTTGCACATGTACAGAATATAATCCTTTATAGTTTCTTTTCAAAAGCCAGTGTAAATATTGCACTGAGGGGGAATAAGAGGGATCCGAGCAGACTGACTGGTTTGATAAAGTAAACAGCATAAATGATGTACAGACTTCAGGGCAAAGTTTCCAGAATATGTTTATACACTATTTTATGTGTTCAGTATAAGTATGCATCACTTTAATATAAAATTTAGTCCAGTTCAGAATATAACAGTCATACTCTAGTTCAGTGTAGTATATTTCAGTCAACATTTCAGTGTGCAACATTCATGCTCTGTTAGTAATTTCTAATAGCATTACTTCAAGCATTATTTGGTTAGTTTTACAGGTAAAGTGACAATTTGTGTCAATTTATCCTAGCCTGTCTATAAATAGCTAGTAATAGTTTTAATATACTTGAGACATAACAGGTTAGGCTTTAATTTACAGAATGCAGTGCACCTTGCATATCTGAAATACAGAAAGCATAGATTTTAATAAAAATACTTTGTTACAACACATTTACAGAATATGTACAACACATTTAGAAGGCAGACATCTGTTACAGTACACAAATCAAAAAGGTAAATAAAATTACTAACAAATTTAGCTGAAATATTAGACCAGTTAATACAGTATGTGGTAATTACGCTTCAAGATGCATGTATAGGTGTAACAGAGGTAGAAAGACTTGCACTGTAAATGCTCAAGTTGTACCTAGTGGTCAAAATTAAAATTACAAGTTTATTTACCAGATTACTATAATCAGGAGAACTGCAAGATGTTCTTCGTGTTTCACTGTTGCAGTCATTACACTTGGGTTATCCTGCTGGCAGGCTACCCGCAGTCTGCCTGAATTCCAAAGTCTAGGTCCGGAGTCTGTTGCGGTCGCCTATTCCCTGACGTCAGTGCGCCAGGGGTATAAAAGATGCAGCCAACACCATTTTCTTCAGTCTTTCTTGCGTGCGGTGCCCGAAGCATAAGCATTTTGCAAGTGCAGGTCGGCAGACTCCTGAGATTTTTGTTTTCTAATTTCAGATCCGAAGTCTTCATTTAAAGCCAAGTACCCCGTTGGGGAAACTTTCTTATTCCAGACCGATGTCAGAAAAAGTTGTATTTCTTGTGGGAAGCAAATGCCTCCATAAGGACTTTCATTCTTACTGTATTCCTTGCCTAGGCCCTGACCACGACGTTGCTAGTTGTTTTTGTGCTAGATTTAACCAATGCACCATTAAGCATCTGTACGATTTTGCATTTCACTTTTGGCAGAAGATTTAATTATGCAATGTCGTCTGATAGCCTTCCAACTACCGAAATTCACAAACGCAAAGAAAGACTGGCATCAGAGATCCAAAACAGACTAGGCTTCTTCTAAGCCAGTCGCCAATTCTCAGTGAGGCGCCTTCTCAGCCCCTGACGTCTGCTACTTTAGACCCGCAAGCCGCTACAGACTCCCACGTGGAGTAGACTAGGCAGCTGGAAGCTCAAGGTATTGGGCTTTCTGAGACTATTCCCTCAGATGGGTCCGGAGCCGCTGAGCAGGCATCTTGTTTCTGAGGGTGTTTTCAGACCTACTCAGTTGTACATTAAAATGACTTCAGCTTCAAAGGCAAAGACTAAAGCACCTAAGACGAAGAAACAAAACAGCCTCATGGACAGGCCTCCATACCCAAAAAACAGATCTTCAAAATGACCGAAGACCTAATTGCTTTGATCAAGGGTTCCCATCCCCCCCGATAAAAGGCCTAGGCAAGAGACAGAATATAAATTTTCAGGTTTCCATTTCATCTGATTCCTCTTCTGATCAGGAATACTCTCTTCCTCCCTGTGAGGATTCTGATGCTGAAGAATCACCTGTTAGACATTGTAGATGTATTTTCAGAGTCCAGTCTGACCCATGACTCTCTACCTCCAGCTCCTGTTAAGCCGGACAGTTACTATGGGGTTCCTGACTCTCATAAATTCCTTTTTCAAAACCCTGCTGCTGACCCAGAAACTATCTCTCAGGGTCCCAAAGGGGTCAAGGCTTCCACTGCAAAAAAAACCCTACCCCCTCTGACAGGGACTCTAGGGCATTGGACAGATGGGGAAAGATTTATACTTCTGCTACCTTTGCTATAAGGGCTTTAAATTGTCAGTTTCATATGCTCAAATATCAGCAATATATTATGTCACTGCTTAAACAAAATGTTGATAAGTTCTGAATGTGCAGAAAACAGAAATGCAGGATTTATTGCATGCGGCTGAACAAGTTGGAAAGCATACTTTATAATGTGGCTTTGATTCTTTGGAGGCCTCCTGCAGGGCTGCTGTTACGGGTTCTGTCATCAGGAGGCATGCTTGGTTAAAGGAACAAAATCTGCCTGATCATGTCAAAGCAGAATTATTAGATGCTCCTTTTACAGCATGATACCTTGTTTGGTGTTAAAGCAGAAGAGGTGATGTTATGTGATCCTATCTCGCCTGCATTCTGTACTGATGGGCTCGGAGCCGATCCCTCAGCTCCGACTCTGCACGCTATGCTATAGAGCGAAGCCTCTTATTGGCTGAGTTATTTTCTATCCCAGGATGCACCACCACTAATCCCCCAGATCTCGTTTGCCGCTTACAAGCTAGGACGTGGTCTCAACTTGGCTGAGCTAAGTACTGTTTTCTTTCTAAGTTTCCTGTCAGGAAATTTCTTATTCTTACCCAAAAAGCTGTTTTAACAGCTATTTTTGTCGTACGAGTGTGTTTTGGTACATTTTGTTGTGAAAAATTGTGTGTTTGATTAAGGGAAAGGTTTCCCGTTTAAGTTAGAGGGGCCTTCCCCTATTCTTCAGCTACAGTCTTTATTTTTTCAAGGAGGTCAAGTACCTGTTTAAGTTAGAGGGTCTTGGCCCTCCTTTTCAGTATTTTTTTTGTCTGATATTGTGTCTTTAAAAAAAAAAAAAAAAAAAAAAGTTGGTTAATTTTTTGTACTGTGGTAAAATCTTCATTCAGAGTAGATAGTGCTACTTTAACTAGTTTTACTGTTCTTGATATTCATTATGTCAAAAGAACACAGACCCTCCGGGTTCAAAAAGTGCATGAGGTGTGGTTATAAAATGTCTATAACCGATGACCACTCCTCGTGCGTATATTGTTTAGGCGCCAAGCACCTACAGGAGTCGTGTAGCGTGTCACGCCTTTTCATCTAGAGTCCTCCAAGAGAGGAAGAATAAATTTAATACTGAAAGGGCTGATTAAACCCTCCTTCGAGGAGGCCGTATCTTCCTCATCCTCTCCTACCAAGAAGAAGAAAGTGTCGGCTCCGACCAGCCCGTCGGAACCGACTGCTAAGAAACCTAGGCAGGCTTCTCCATCGGCTCCACGGACTTCGGAGCCGAGGGCGGAACGGTCTGCCTCTATGCCTCCAGTCTCGACTCCTCTGGTTTCGGAGCCGAGGACTGGGGCGTCGAGAAGCGGGTCACATTCATCGGCTCCACTGATTTTGGAGCCGATGAGGGTTGCCGGCTCAGACTCTTCCCCTTCGGCGACGAAGCCCTCCTCTGCACCGAGGGAAATTGTTTTGGGATCTCCCTCGGAACCGATATTGGTAGAGTCCATTCGGAGCCGCTCCCCCAGTCCTTTGGAGCCGATGGAGAAGTCGGTTCGGACCCGATCGGTCTCATCTAGATCCTCCAAGATGTCCGATTCGGACATCGACAGGGTGCTCCTAAGACTTTTCCAGTCTCCTGTGTTCCAAAAGATTCGGCTTCGGAGCTGATGGTCCACCCTGTAGTTATGGTTCCTCCTCCAACAGCCTCGGCACTGTTGGAGCCGGTGCTGGTGGAGCTGATGGAGGTTTTTGGGTCGGGCCCGACCCTTACTCCAACCCCGGCTCTCTAGTCTGAGTTCGGTACGCAGACCTCCTCTGTCGGCCCCGGGGGGGGACGCTTCGGGACTGATGTTTTCGGTCCCAAGCCTTCCTCTCAGTGCGTCGGCTGTGGGGGTACCGTCTACTGTTGTGGCCACGGAGGTGGGACCTTCCCAGGATTCTGGTGGTCCGGCCTTCAGGGCCATGAGGAGTGCGTTAGCCAAATCTTCTTTGGCTACCTCCACGGTCTCTCCAGCACCTTCCCTGCATATGGAGACTGGATCTCTGGCAGTCCCCCTGTCCTTAGACAGCGGAGCCCCGGGGCCTGAGGTCACCCCCACTGGGGGTTCCCCCCCCTCCTGGAGGTCCCTCTGAAGCTTCTTCGGAGGAACCCCCAAGGAAAAGATTGTGCAAGAGTAAGCACGTTGACTCCCCCGATGAGTCTCTCACGTCAGACACTGATCTTGATGATTTAGAGGGGTCCCTAAGTCGTCCTCAGATGAGGTCTCCTTTGCAGACCTCCTGGAAGCCCTCAAACAACGAGGCGGCTGTCAATCCAAACCCTCTTCTGCTGATGAGTCTGTGTTCCTTAAGGCCTTCGGGGCTCAGCCCTCCGCCTCCTGGGTGTCTCTGCCCTTCGAGCTCCTAGATTTGATCTGTCAAAGGGCGTGGGAACACCCAGACTCTGTGGAACCGGTGCCTGCTCCCCCAAATAAGTTCCTGTCAGCACCCCCAGAAAAGGAGTTTTTGACTAAAGGTGTGGCTGTAGATGCCTTGTTGGTGGCATCTGCTACCCTGCAAGATGTAGCAGAGGCTTCGTCCGTCCATCCTCCTAATAAGGAGTCTAGGAGCATGGATCGGTACGGTAAGCGCACCCTAAGTTCAGCGGCCTTTACTTTAAGGTCCCTGAACTATTTAATGCACTTCACCAGGTTTCAGAGGGATCTGATCAAGGAGCTTTCAGATACCCTCTTGGGTAACCTACCTGAGCAGCTGGCCCAGACGGTTGGCTCTCAGTTGGCTACACTGTCATCCATATCAAACTCGTCCATGAGGCTCATTTCTTATGCGGCCGAAGGGGCGAGTAGAGCGGCGGGTACTGTTATTGCTCTACGGAGGCAAGCCTGGCTCCGCCTGTGTCATTTTGCGGAAGCCTTCAATTCTTCCTTTGCCGACGCCCCCTTTGATGGGTCCTCTTTGTTTGGACCCAAGGTAAAGGACACATTGACCTGCTGCAAGCAAGAAGGTAAGACTTTGACTGCCGTAGGGGCACGATTTTCCACTCCCTTTCGGCCTTACCCCAAGGCTAAAAGAGGAGGGAAAATGTGGTTCCGTAGATCTCAAGTCTTATCCCTCACAGCAGGACGATCCCCCTTCTAGAGGCAGAGGAGGGGGAAATTCTTCTGGAAGATGCCGTCCCAGAGGCGGCAGAGGCCCCCGCAACACTGGAGACCGCGAGTCCTTTCGTGGCTCTTCAGCCTTTCACAGTCCCTGAGGGATTGCCTGACTGTGCAGCTCCGGAGCCAGTCGGGGGTCGTTTTTCGAGGCACCTAAAAGCCTGGGAAGGTATCACTCAGGACCAATGGGTGCTTCGAATTATCGCCGGAGGTTACGCCATCCCCTTTTCTCACTCCTCACCTCAGTCCAAAAAAATCCCGGACCCGCCACCCAGTCAACGGGAAATTGCAGCCTTAGAAGTTTCAAAGCTGCTTCAAAAAGGAGTCCTCCAACCGGTCCCCGCAGACCAGATCGGATTAGGGACTTACTCAAGATTCTTTTTGGTGCCAAAAAAGACCGGGGACTTTAGGCCCATTTTGGATCTCAGCATTCTAAATCGTTCAGTCAAAAAGTCCAAGTTCCGAATGGTCACCCTACAATCCATTCTCCCACTGCTGGAGAATGGTGTTTGGATGTGCTCCATAGATCTCAAGGACGCTTATTACCATATCATGGTACATCAAGCGTGCAGGAGACATCTGCGCTTCAGCCTAGGAGACGGTCATTTTCAGTTCCGCGCGCTGCCCTTTGGTCTCACCACAGCCCCCAGGGTGTTCACCAAATGTTTGGCGGTCGTGACTGCTCACCTGAAGTCTAGGATTCCAGGTGTTTCCGTATCTAGACTGGCTCCTAACTGCCACCTCCAAGCATCTACTATTGCAGAGCCTACAAGCCGCAATATCACTGGGCACTTCCCCTGGAATCGCCTTCAATTGGCCAAAGTCTGTGTTGCTGCCATCTCAACGCATAAGATTCATCGGAGTAGAGATAGACTCAAACCGAATGCGGGTCCATCTACCTACAGAAAGGATACAAACCATACAGGCTCAAGTTTGAGCCTTACTTCCCAGATCCAAAGCCCTAGCCAGAATAGTCCTGCAGCTATTGGGATCCATGTCCGCCACTGTTCTTCTAGTTCCCCTAGCAAGGTTGCACATGAGAATTCTCCAGTGGCTTCTTTCAACACAGTGGTCCTTTCAGGATCTCCCTCTGTCACCTCATATGGATCACGGAAACCTGCAAACGGGACCTTGGCTGGTGCCCTCCAATCTGGATCAGGGACGACCCTTTGTTCCACCACCTCCTGTTGCCACTTTGACTACGGACACCTCCCAGATGGGGTGGGGGGGCATTCCCTGGGCAGGTCAGTCCAAGGCAAATGGCATTTGGAAGAGACCCTACTTCATATCAACATCTTAGAAATGAGGGCGGTGTTTCTGTCCCTACAAGCCCTTCATGATTACCTCCCTCAGGGCGTAATTGCCGTTCACTCCAGCATGACAGTAGTCTGGTACCTGAACAAGCAGGGAGGGACCAGATCCTACCCCCTTTGCAGAGAGGCCATGAGAGTTTGGGAATGGGCAGTGTCGACCAAACTATTTCTAGTGGCGACTCGTATCCCTGGCAAGTCCAATGTGATAGCCGACAGACTGAGCAGAACTATCCTCTCTCCACACGAGTGGTCTCTGAACATTACGGTTGCAAATCAGATTTTCAGCAAATGGGGAATTCCTTGTTGCGACCTCTTCGCAACCCCGCTGAATGCGAAGTGCAAAAAGTTCTTCTCCCTCACTCAGGCTCCGGGGGAGAGCCCTATGGATGCACTAGCCCATCCTTGGCCCACCGGCTTGCTATACGCTTTTCCCCCAGTTCCCCTCCTTCCCAGAGTGATCCAAAAGGCGTCTCACTTGGGGAGCAAAATGATCTTGGTTGCTCCTTACTGGCCTCGTCAGGTATGGTTCCCCTATCTTCGGAAATATGCACTGGACGGTCCATGGTTCCTGGATCAGATCCCAGACCTATTAGTTCATCAGTCAGGACTACTCCACCAGTCCCTCCACACCTTGAAATTAACAGCTTGGCTCCTCCTCTTCCGACTATAGTCAGGAATCATACCTTAGACCCGGAAGTTGTACACATCTTATCTTCGGCCCACAAGTCTGCCACTAAGAAATTGTATTCTAGCAAATGGAAGAGATTTGCTATTTGGGCTCAACTCCGGGGTCTGGATCCCATCACTATTCCCGTATTGGAAGTCCTGAAATTTCTAACTTCCCTATTCAATCAAGGTTCTTCAGTCTCTACCATCAAGGTTCAATTGGCAGCTATTTCCAATTTTCACGAGTCTATAAACCCACCTTTAATGAGCAACAGGTTGTGTAAGACCTTCATAAAAGGTGCTGCGCTTTTACGACCTCCGATTTCTCATCCTGCTCCTCCATGGGATCTCGATGTGGTGTTACGTGCCTCCCCCTTCGAACCGGCAGCAACATGTGATTTTGAAATTTTTATCGTGGAAAACTGCCTTTCTGGTTGCGATTACTTCTGCCAGAAGGGTTTCAGAGCTTCAAGCTTTGTCTGTAAAACCTCCGTACCTGTTTTTTCACAAAGATAGAGTATCTCTCAGGCCAAATCCATCCTTTGTCCCTAAGGTTTGTTCCAGTTTTTGCCTACAACAGTCATTAGAACTACCAGTTTTCTTTCCAAAGTACTCAAAGCGGAATACATATTCCACACATTAGATGTCCACAGGCAATTGCGTTTTTATTTAGATAGGACCAAACAAACAAGGAAAACAGATCAATTGTTTGTATCCTTTTCGGATAATAAATTGGGCAAAGCAGTCACAAAAGTCACTATTGCCAAATGGATCAGGGACTGTATTACTCAAGCTTATTCCGCTTCTAATAGAGCTTATGACCTCTGTCAAAGCTCACTCTACAAGAGCTATGGCTACTTCAATAGCATTCCATTCTAAGCTTGCCATTAGTGACATTTGTGCTACGGCTACGTGGTCTTCCCCGCACACTTTCATTTCTCACTACAAATTGGATGTGGCATCTCTGGTGCGAGCTTCATTTGGTTCCACAGTGCTCAGGAGTGTTTTCCAGTGAGCCACCCAGGATTTAGGTGCTAGGGACGCTGTCCCATCAGTACAGAATGTAGGCGAGATATGATCACATAACATCTTTTAGTTATGTACTTACCATAACTTTAGATGTTTGGGATCCATCTCGCCTACATTCCCAATAACCCACCCTCCTTCCCCCTTCCTTGGAGATCAGAAGGTCCGAATCCTGTTTCTTCTTGAAACATCTGGCAATGTTATATAAACAAGTTGTGTATGTGTGCATGAATGCGGACAAACAAGATCTGATGGATTAGTGGTGGTGCATCCTGGGATAGAAAATAGCTCGGCCAATAAGAGCCTTCGCTCTATAGCATAGCGTGCCGAGTCGGAGCCGAGGGATCGGCTCCGAGCCCATCAGTACAGAATGTAGGCGAGATGGATCCCAAACATCTAAAGTTATGGTAAGTACATAACTAAAAGTTAAAGAAAATGGAGGACAAAGCTAAATCAATGCAACCTGGAAAAGATTTCTTACAGGTACAGCCTCCAAGATTTTGCAGACACTGGCCAATAAAGAATTGGTCCTTTTCCAGTGTCAGACCACAAAGGGGCAGATACAGACACCCCCAGAGACAGATCCCATCCCCAAGGTTCGTACAGGTCTAAACAATGGGGTGCTTCTACCTCCAAAAGTGGAGAAGACAAAATCACAACCATACAAGAAAGTCCCAATGACTTCCCCCTGCCTGCACCAAGCACTTATCTGGCAGCACCTTTAGGAGGAAAACTAGCACTTTTTTCTCAATTGACACATAACACAGGACAAAAGGGTCCTAGACAGTCGGAAGGCTGCAAATTTCACTTCCATACCCTGCCAAGGACAAATGGTTGGCCAGACCTGCCAAAACATCAGTGGGCAGAGGCACAAAAGCAAGCATCATACCTCATGGACATGAGGGCCATTCAACAAGTACCAGAGCAAGAGCAGGGACGAGGATTTTATTCAAGACCATTCTTAGTACCAAGAAAGGACAAGACCTGGAGACCAATACTGGACCTATCTATTCTTAACTCATATCTGGATATACCAAAATTCAAAATGTTGACTCCAGCAATTTTTGCCCATGCTTGGCTTGTGACTTTAGACCTAAAAGAGGCATACCTGCATGTCCCAATCAGACAAACATGCAGAAGATACCTCAGATTCAAAGCTGGCTCAGTGCATTACCAATTCACTGCACTGCCCTTTGGCTTATCTACTGCTCCCAGGGTCTTCACAAAGTGCCTGGCACCAGTAATTGCATTCTGCAGACAGAGGAATACAAAGAAATCCTTACTTGGACGACTGCCTGATTCAAGCAGAGAACAAGGACATTCTGTTACAACATCTGGCATTTGTAGAGAGATTTCGAACAGGCCTAGGGTACACAGTCAATGAAAAGAAATCGAAATTAGTACCTTTTCAAGAGATAATATTCCTGGGTGCAAGCTTAAATACAACTGCCCAGATGCCCATGCTAGACCAAACCAAAAGCAACTGACTACCTATTTCAACATGTTGGAAATAAAGGCCCAGTTATCTGCAAAAAAATTCTGCAGGCTTTGGGCTTCATGGCATCCTGCATTCTACTAATTCCATATGAGGAAACTTCAGTGGTACCCAAAGTGTTTGGACTCCACATTGCCACAGCCTGGAAACAATTACCCTCATTCCCTGCCTGCAACAGGAGTTTCGATGGTGGGTTACCAGAACAAGGGACGGCCATTCACTTTACCCCCAGCCAGGCAGACTTTAACAACGGATGCATCAGATTATGCCTGGGGGGCCCACATGGCAGGAAGATGTATTCAAGGCACATGGTCCGCAAACCAAATGCATCTACATATCCAGCAAAAAGAGATGCTAACTGTTAAGAATGCCCTGACTGCCTTCAAGGACCTACTTCATCTGGGAAAACTACTGGTAAAGACAGACAATACCACGGTCATGTGGTATGTAAACAAGCAGGGAGGCGCTCATTCTTACCCCCTTTGCAGACTAGCCATGGCTTTATGGGGCACAGCATTGACTTAAGTACATCTGCAGGCACAATTCCTGCCAGGAAAGATAAATACTCTGGCAGACGAACTAAGCAGAAACCTCCTGGATCCCCACGAGTGGAAATTGCATCCACAAGTCTTAAGCATGATATGGAAATGGGGATGCCCGGATGTAGATCTTTGCCTCTCCTCAACTGCCAACTAAAAAGATTCTGCACAAGGACTTATCACAGACGAGCATGGAAATTGGACGCCCTGTCTTTCAGCTGGAAAAGCTTAGCAGTATATGCCTTTCCTCCACTGCGTCTCCTCCCCAAGGTACTCCTAAAGGTCAGACGAGAAGCCAAAGATATGATGCTGATTGCCCCAGAATGGCCCCGCCAGTAGTGGTATCCAATCCTAAGGAATTTGTCTCAATGCCCGGCTTGGACCTTGCCTCTCGTACCTCATCTACTGTCCCAACAAAACAATCAGATCCTGTACAGCCAACTAAAGACCTTAAATCTGGCAGCATGGCGGATAATGTAGTACTACAAAACTCACCTCTCACTAAAGCTGTGATGGATGTCATTTTGGAGGCCAGAAGGCCTAGTACCAGAAAATCTTAGCTGGAAAGTGGAAGAGATTCTGTGCTTGGAACCAGGCACAAATATAATACAAAATATAAGTATCTTGATTTTTTTTTGATTATTTTTACAGATTACTGTTTTTACAATTTAATATATATAAAGCAATTTGTCTATTCAGTATCTTCACAAATCCTTATCTGTTTAAAAACTTTCATTTGTCTCTCTAGTGCTTGCTGTAGGCACTTGGTGGCTTTGCAGTTGCCCGCCCCTACTGTGGCACACCTCCCAGTCTAGTGTCATTAGCTCATTCTGCTTAATACAGAGAGAACATTTGATAAGGCCTTCTGTTCCTCCTTTTTCCCTTTCAAAAAGTAAAACAAAACTTTTTTTTTTTCTTTTTCGCCTGAACCTTCTTGTGTTCTGACTGTCCTTCTCAAACATTTTGGAAATATACAGTATATTTCAGAGCATTTGTTATAACTGTATTTGCTATAACTGATTTAAGTATTTTTTTTCTGGCTTTTTGATTATTTACTGCTTAGCGACTGCATTTTCGCCTGTTTATACAGCTCTGCATTCTATTTAAACTGTTTTTGTGTTGATCAACTGTTTTGCACTTTTAAAAAAGTTATTTGTTGCTTAATTTTACATGTAGGCTAACACACTCAAGTGTGCTAGCCGTTACTGAACTAGAATAGTCCAGTCTTCAGAGTTTGCTGATCTCTGGGCTTTGGCTTGGTTCCTGTGCTATTCCATATCCTTATTTGGATAAAGGGAAGCTTCTTTGTTCACCAGTGGGAGTGGGGAGCACTGAGCAGCCTATTTGTCCCTAGAGCAGTGGTTCCAGCCAGAAACATGTAGTCTATTGGCCATTTTGGGTCAATTCCTAGCTCTTTTCAACCCCCTGCTATAAAGCCCGCTTTAGCACGCTTTTGCCCATAGAGCACCATCGGGCAGCGCCGGGTAAACAAGGTTAAACTATTTCTGGCTCCGTAATGTCTGCTCCTCATTTTTTCCCTTAGAAATTCTCTACTTGCAATCTAAACAGTCTATTCTCTATCTGAAAAGCTCAGCACTTGCTCCTAAAGCATTTTTATATAGGTAAAGTACTTGTATACTAAAAGTACTACATTAGCCTAGAATCTCCTTGAGTACCCATTTCCCTATAGGTCCCTTCTGACTCAGTTACACAGCAAACTTTTTCACTTTTTCTAGCATGTCGAAGGGTCAGTTGCTAGCGTCCTTTCCTGTTCAGCTGGTGAATCTGGGCATCTTGAGGCAATGTTACAATTGCCTCATGTACACAGACAACCCACTCCTTCTCCCACAAAACACAAATACATGTGAGAGATGCAACTATATAGCCAAACTGGAGGCTGAGCTCTCTCAACTCAGGACTGGCAAGACCAGACAGGAGGAGAAGGAAACCACGCACACCACAAACCCAGTTTCACATAGAACCATCACAACTGCAAAACAAACACATAAACACACAAAGACATACTCGGAGGTACTGATCAAAAATCTGCCAAAACTACAGAGGCCTCCAAAGCAGACACCCAAGCAACTGCCACCTCAAGACATAAGACATGCAACACATAGTTCTCAAAGTCAGTGTGCTAAACAGTCACAGCCCTTAAGGCCAAACACAATGCCAGACACACTTGTTATAGGTGACTCCATAGTCAGACACACTAACGTCCCACTCACCAGACTGAACAAGGAAAAGATCACAGTAAGCCGCCTGTCGGGCGCTAGAATCCACCACATAACACAAGCACTCTGGTCACTCCACAGCAAGTACAAGTATGACTCTGTCATTGTCCATGCCGGTGTGAATGACCCGAGACGTACCCACCTGGACTACATGAAAAGAGACAGAGGAGCTCTCAGATTATGTAGCCCAGGCCGGTATGACCCTGACCCTGAGCAGTATCCTACCCTCACCAAGAATGATGCCACAATACAGAGACAAAATGATCGGCTTTAATAATTGGCTTAATTACTGGTGTCATTCTAAAGGGATCCAATGTCTGTCTGCCTGGGATGACATGCTTGACAAGCCACGCTGCTTCGCAAGGGATGGCTTGCACCAGTCACCCCTGGGCTTCCGGATATTGGCAAAGGCTCTTGCCACCCCCATAGTGCCTTTTTTAGGCAAGGCTCAAATGATAAACCTACCGCCCTAGAAAACAAAAATGGAGAAAAACTAAGGGTAATACTGCTCAATGCCAGAAGTCTAAACCTCAAGATGCACGCCTCAAGCCCTCCTCAGTATGGAGAACATCTATGTCTGTGCTGTGACTGAAACCTGGTTCAAGGCTCCTGAGAGCACCCCAGCACTATCAGGTTATACCTCATATCATGCGTTCCGGACCCAAAATCCGGACCGAACCACAAAAGGAGGGGGAGTATCCATATTCATAAAGGATACCCACACCTCCAGGTTAGTGGCAACGCACGAAGCATTGGAGACCATCCAGGTGCAATTAACCATAGGTAAAACTGCCCTACAGTTTGTAACATACTACAGACCACCTTCTCAAACTCAGGAAACCCACACAGCCTTCCTGAAGACACTGGAGAGTATGAATGTCTCTCCAAACACCATCATATTGGGTGACTTCAACTACCCAAACATAGACTGGGAACATTACTCAAGCCCCAACACCCTAGCCCAAAGGTTCCTTGAGTTCATAAACTCAAATGCTATGGAACAACTAGTCACCATTCCCACAAGAGGAGAAAATATACTAGACCTGATCATCACAAACATGGGGACAAAATGCTCCACACCGGAAGTATATCCCTCATTGGTGAGATCAGACCATAAATTAATCTCACTGGAGATCCACATCCGCCCCCACCCCAGCAAAAAGACCACAGTGAAGAACTTCTCAAAAGCAAACTTCACACTTCTTAAGACTGGAGTGGTATCCTTCAAGGCCCCCGAGCCAGTGGAAACCACAACCCACGCTGCTGAAACCCTTACAAATGCCTTCTACGAGCACCTCCAGGAATTTATGGATCAAGCAATCCCTAATAAAATCAAGACCCTTTCCACCAAATGCAGGCGCCCGGTCTAGTGGACCCCAGCCACAAACAAACTCTACAACAAGAGGAGAAAGCTACTACATGACAGAGCAAAATCCCTAAAAGGGAAGGCATCTCTGATCAATACTAGCAAAAAAAAACTACGATCACTCATAAAATCATCCAAGGCCAACTTTGAGAGAAAAAATCGCTAATGACACAAAAGACAATCATAAGGCCTTCTTTAGCTATGTTAGAAACCTGGGTGGAATCTCCCAGATATGCTCAGAATTAGTCCAAAATGATAAAAAAATCACTGAACCCACAGACATTGCCAACATACTGGCAGACAGGTTCAGTGCATATCCCCCCCCCCCCCCCCAAAAGGAAAAATATCTATCCCACCAGAGTCTAGCCTCCCAAACATCTCAGATGCCCAGGTAAGAGCTGCTCTCTCTAAAGCAAAAAACACAGCATCAATGGGACCGGACGGTGTCCCCGGCTGTGTGCTACACGAACTCAGTGAGGAACTAAATCCACACAAGGCTGCTGTTTAATCTTAGCCTTACTACAGGATACGTACCCAAAGAATGGTGTACGGCAACTGTGGTCCCACTCCACAAAGGCGGTGCTTCTACGGACCCTGGAAATTACCGCCCCATAAGCTTGACTAGCCTAGTCTGCAAAGCTATGGAGAGGATCATAATGGAACTCATAAAGACATTGGGGACCTACAGACACTGGATCCTACCCAATTTGGCTTTGTCAAGGGCAGATCCTGCCTCTTGAACTTGGTCGACTTTTTCGAAACAGTCACTAAGGCCATTGATGAGGGTAAGGCAGTTCACACAGCCTACCTTGACCTAGCAAAAGCGTTCGACACAATACCCCACGCGGGCATCATAGAAAAGCTCACCAGCTTAGATGTAAACCCATATGTCACAAGATGGGTTGCAAACTGGCTCAAGAACAGAACACAGGGTTAGAGTTGCTGGTGCTATGTCAGACTCTAAGCCGGTCACGAGCGGTGCCCCACAGGGCTCAGTCCTGGGCCCCCTCTTGTTCGGCATTTATTTTTCTCAAGTGCAGGCAAACAGAGGGGGATTGTGGCTGACAAAATTTGCAGATGACTGCAAACTGGGTACCATAATTGACACTCCATCAGACACAGACATCCTCCAGAAAGGTCTCATAGAAATGGATAACTGGTGCCAGAGCCATGGCCTTAAGCTAAATGCCAAAACAATGTATAGTCATACCATTTGGGAAAAACAAGGTAACCCCTAATTACCACATAGGTGGTAATCCATTAAACACGGAAGAAGTTATCCGGGACCTGGGGACCCAAGTTGACAGTAACCTCTCTTTTGACACTCACATTGCCAAAGTGGTTAGGAAGACCTTCTACATTGCCCACCTGATCATGAAGGGATTCACATCCAGATCAGGAGAGGTCATTGTACCCCTGTACTCTTCACTTATCAGACCAATGATTGAGTACAACACCCCATTCGGAATGTACCTTACCAGACACCTGCAGCAGTTGGAAAGACCCCAAAAGTTCCTCACCAAAAGGATAAAGGGGCTCAAACATATGTCATACGATGCCCGACTGGAGAAACTCCAGCTCTGTTCAGTCGCATACCGTCTGCTCAGAGGTGATCTGTGCCTGACATACAAGGCCATGTCCAACCCGGAATTAATGGACATGCTCCACCTCAAAAAATCCAAATCCACCAGAGCCACGAGAGCAAGAGACTTAAACCTCAGCACGGATATAAATAGGACATGCTGGAGGGACAGATTCATCACCCAGAGACTCCCTACACTATGGAACAGAATCCCAGTCCATGTGAGGCAGAGCCCCTCACTGACTCTATTCAAGAGAAATCTTGACGAGTGGATGGGAGATCGTAGGTTTACCCCGGGAATCATGTCTGTATCACTGCTGGACAGAGAGGCACAGCAAACTAATGGGTATAGTATTCTCATCGTAAGGGGTGGTGAAAGCCACACACACTCTGGCTAGGCTTATAAATGCCCTAGGGCAGATAGCCTAGTATGAACCTATGAATTGACACAGCTGTACCAAATATTCCTCAGATTTTGCAATATTTAACTGAGATGCTGGACAAAGGCCTATCCTCATCAATTAAAATTCATGCCTCTGTCATTTTGGCTCATTACAATACACACACCCAAATCTTTTCTCATTCTTTAAGGCAGTACCTCAGGGGAGCCAAAAATTTAAGGCCTCCAAGGAGATCGCCAGTACCTGCATGGGACCTCAGTTATGTCTTGGAAAAACTCACCCTGCCTCCTTTTGAGCCAGCCGCTACAGCTGATGTAAAGTTTTTATCTTGGAAAACAGCTCTGCTCCTAGCAATAACCTCTGCAAGACCTGTCTCAGAGCTACAGGCACTCATGGCTGTGGAACCTTTTATCATTTGTTATCTAGACAGGGTTTCTCAGAGGACAAACCCGACATTTATGCCTAAGGTAGTGTCCAGTGTGGCCCTTAACCAAACTATTCATCTGCCTACTTTTATCCAAACCCACAGAATAAGAGGAGAATATTATTATTATTATTATTATTATTATTATTATTATTATTATTATTATTATTATTATTATTATTATTATTATTATTATTATTATTATTATTATTATTATTGTTGTTATTGTTATTGTTATTATTATGAGAGATATTTCAGTTTATTGGCGCTGTTAACTGATTCACTCCAGTGGAGCTCAGAGGGTTTGCACTTTAACTTCCAATGGGCAGAGCCTAAGCATTTTGACAGAATCAAATTGTCCTTGCATTTCAAACAAATGTTCATATCTCTTGAACCATAGGGGTTATGAATGTAAATGACTTGCAAATACATCAGCGACCGCTCAAGTTGCAGACATACTGTCAGTAATATCTTATTCATCTAGCTGAGAGCATTCACATGATGCTAAGAGTGTTGCCTGCTTTACTTGCTTGGTGACATATTTAGAAAAATGTGAAATTTATATATCTATAAATATAAAAACAAGTTATCTATTTACCTTCACTAGACAGGTAAAATATGAGTGCAGTTAAGTTTGCCGTTGTGTAAGCTTTAAGATGAAATATTTTAAAACCTTGTACATAGTATGGTTTGGAATTATTGATGCACATATGAACAAGCAATATTTGATGCCACAAGGCGTCTGGTGTTAACTGCAGCTGCACCTGGAGGAATCGCTCTGACACGAGTTAAACAATATTTGGATGTTGACTGTACATAAAGCAATTTTAACTGAACTACAGTGTTTGCAGACTTGATCCTAAAAAAGTACAAAAACAAAAATCTTTGTCCATAAGAGACTGGCACCTGTTCAAAGTTCTGGGTAGTTAAGATACATTAATTCCAGTTTCCAGTTCATTTCAGTATTGTACAGTCATGGCCATTTATTTTATTTTTTTTACATAGGAATCAAGACTGCATTTGTCAGAAAGCATACGGACACTGCATTTATAGCAGAACACTGTGAAATGATCCCAATTGAGTGGGTGTGCAGAAGGATTGCTACTGGCTCATTTCTCAAACGGAACCCTGGAGTGAAAGAAGGATACAGATTCAGCCCACCAAAGATTGAGATGTTCTACAAGGTATTTTCTTTGCATTGAGATGAGGTTAAAAGTTTGTTCAGCAGTGTGATGGTTTTAAATATTTGACACGTCTGTAGGGAGTTGACCTCTGCTGAGTCTTAGTGCTGTACCTTCCAATTTTGTGGTAAAAATCTTGGGCAAAGCAAAAATGAGAGATTCCTAAAATAAAGGAAATATTTTAAGTACTGGTAGTTGCTGAATGTAAATTCTAGGATACAGATCTCTCATTTGGTTGACTGATACTCTTAAGTTTGCTAGCAAATAATACATTTTGAAGTACAGATCAAAATGTTTGGCAAATTGGGGCTAATAGGAAGAGCATCTTTACAGACCCCCCCCCCTTTTTTATAGTTTGCAAAAAATGGACTTTACAGTACTGCAACGATCTAAACTTAAGATAACATCTGTGGTGGTCCTGGATCATGGTTCATAGGTGTGTACTAGGCTAATGGCCCTGGAGTCTTTGCAAGCCTAGCCCATAGAAGTGCCCTGGCATTGTGCTGCCTGACGTTACTTCCCAGTGCCTCTAGACAGCCACTGGAGTGATCTCCGGGGTGAACTTTCCATTTCCCATCCACTCATCAAGATCTCTGAAGAGGGAAAGTGAGGTGCTGCTCTTGACATGTATGGGAAGCCTATTTCAAAGCATGGGTAGTCTCTGGGTTATGAACCTGCCCCTCCAGCATTTTCTGTTTGTAATAATGAGATTGAGGTCTCTGGAGTGGTTTGCAGAGGGGATTGGGATTTCTTTAGATGTAGCATTCCTAACAGAACTGGGTTAGACATGACCTTGTAAGTCAAGCAGAGATTGCGTCTTAGTAGGCGATACAAGACTGAATAGCTGGAGTTTGTCTATCCATGTAGGACGTGTTTAAGGCCTAGGATCCTCTTTGTGAGGTACTTTTGTGGCCTTTCCAGCTGTTGCATTTGTCTAGTGAGGTACATGCCAAATGGGGTATTATACTCAATGGTTGGCCTAATGAGGAAGAGTAGAGAGAGCGATGATTACCTCTTTCTTCCTAGATTCAAAACCCTTGGTAATGAGATGTGCCACACAGAAGGACTTTCAGACCACAGTGGCAGTGTGTAGTGCTCTAAGGAGAGGTTGCTGTCAAACTGTGTCCCCAGATCTTTTATAATGCCTTCAGCGGTCTCACATTGATGTGGTAATTAGTGGGAACTGAGTTTTTCCCAAAGGGGATGACTGCGTATTTTGAGCATTAAGCTCAAGGCCATGGTTTTGACACCAGTCATTGGTGTTAGTGAGGCCTTTCTGTAGGATGTCTGCATCACTTGGAGTTAATGGCTGCGGTTAGCCAGAGTCCCTCTGTTTGCCTGGACTTCTGAGAAGTAGATGCCAAACAAGAGAGGACCCAGGACCGATCCCTGTGAGACTCCACTCGTGACTGGTCGGCATTCCGACTTTGGAGTCTGTTACTTTCACACTGCGGGTTCTCTGTGAGCCAATTTGCAACCCACCTAGTGATGTAGGGGTTGATGCCTAGTTTGGTGAGTGGAGAATGGTATCAAAGGCCTTGGCCAGATAGAAGTAAGTTGTATGGAACTGCCCTGTCCTCATCCACAGCTCTGGTGACTAACTCAAAGAATTCAACCAGGTTGAGCAGGCATGACGTTTGTGTTTCACTGTTGCAGTCCTTACAAATGGGTTATCTGGCTCCCGGTTGCCCGCAGTCTGCCAGAATACCAAAGTCCTTGGTATATAACGTCTGCTTCCTCCGGAATAAGCTTGACGCCAGGATGTCTGGTATAAAGACAGGCAGCCAATGTCATTTCCTCAGTCTTTCTTGCTGTGGATCCTGAAGCAGAAGCAATTTGCACGAGTGCCGGTCAGCCGATTTGCCTCCTTTTTGTATTCCAACTTTTAAGTTGAAGACCTCCTCAGATAAGTACCCCATTGGGGACCCTTTTTTCTTGCTTTAACAAATGTCAGAAAAAATTAATAACTGTCTTAAACAGATTCCGCATCTTGATTTTCATTCTTACTGTGTTACTTGTTTGGGCCTTGAGCACGACGTCTCAAATTGTGATTGCTGTGCTTCTTTCAACCCACATACCATAAGCCGTAGAGCTAGGATTTTGTACAAGCACTTAAGAGTTTGGCCTGAGTTTGTTGGTATGGTGTTTTCTGGTCCCCTGACTTCAGATGTGCCTAAGAAGCGCAAGGATAAGGACCGCGATAGGCCTAGTGTTGGTTAACAGACGACATCCCTATTAAGTTGGTTGTTGGTCCAGCGGCAGCCAGTGAGGAGCTTACCTTGCCCTTGCAGTCCACAGACGTTTAGCAGCAGGGGTCTTCAGAGGCCTTTCCTGAGTCCTCCATTTCTCAGGCTTCTACCTTGCCTTTGGACCTTCCGCCAGTCGTTGCCTCTGATGGATCTGGAGCTGCTAGTCAGGTGCCGGCTTCTGAGGCCTCTTCTCCGCCCAGAGACAGGATCCAGGCTGACTACCTCTGCCCACATTTCTGAGGTGGCTAGGCCTCCCAAGTCCCTCCGGCTTTCTAGTCTGCCTCTGCAGAAAGTCTACTACTAAACGGGCGTCTGCCTCCCCTCAATTACCTCTGGCTCAGATGGTTAAGATGGCTAGTGATCTCTTAACTCTTATCAAGGGGTCTCAACCTCCTAAGAGGGTTAGGGAATCGTCCCCAGATGTTTAGTCAGCCTCAGACTCGGAAGTTTCTAGCAACACTGCTGATGGGCATTCTCTGCTTTTTTTCTGGTTTTGAGGACTCTGATGCTGAAGACTCCATCCCTTCTGCCTCCCCCCAGAAGATTTCTCTCTTGGGGATACTCTCCCATCTAAAATGCTCTGAGCGGGTATTCAAAGTCAGGATTTCCCTCTAAGAAGCAGATTAGGGAGTTCTTTGATTTGCCTCCGCATAAGCCTTTGGCTATTCCTCTGGTTTTGGAAGTTGTTGATGTTTTCCTGGAGAACTCTTTGACACAGTTCTGATGTTCATCGTGCATACAGCTGCAGTCATAACAGATGGGTTATCCTGCCGTCAGGTGGGTCCTCGGTCGGCCGAATTCCAAAGTCTAGGTCCGGCGTCGGTTGTTGTCGCTTCTTCCCTGACGTCAGTGCGGCAGGGGTATAAAAGAGGCAGCCGACGCCATTTTCTTCAGTCTTTCTTGCCGCGCAGTGCCCGAAGCAGATGTTCTTCATCTCACATTGCTGCAGTCCTTACACTTGGGTAGTCCGCTGTCCTCGGTCGGCCCGAATATCAAAGTATAAGGCTGACGTCGGTAAAGGCGCATTTGACTGACATCAGGACGTCAGGGTACAAATGCGCATGACCGACGTCATATCCTCAGTCTTTTTTGCCGCATGGTCCGATGCAGAAGCAGCGTTGCAAGTGCCGGTTGGCGTTCTGAAATTGATCGATTTCGGAGTTTCAGACAGAGTCAAAGTTGTCTAAGTACCCCGTTGGGGAATATTTTAGTTTTTTCTTGCCTCAGTGGTTTACCGGATGTCAGAAAAAGTGAATAATTGTATTTCTTGTGGGAAACTGATACCGCATAGAGACTACCATACTTTGTGTATTCCTTGTTTAGGGCCTGAGCACGACGTTGTTGGGTGTCGCTCTTGTGCTAGATTCAATAAGCGCACTATAAAGAGAAGATTAGATTGTGCCAGGTTAGTCTTCGGGAAGCGGTGCAATTATAAAATGCCGTCGGATGCTCCGACGCCCGCTTCTTCGAAGAAGCGCAAGGACAAAGCAGTTAAACCTAGGCTAGAGGAACCGTCAGTACCGGACGCCGGTTCTTTAGAGGTGTCGGTGGAGCCGGTGGTTCTACCAGAGGTTTCTTTGGGATCCCAGGGAGAGACTTTGTTATTGCAGGATGTGGCCTCTCAGGAGGCAGGCCAGGCTGATGGGGCTTCTCAGGTTACTATACTCCCCTCCCTGCCTAGGGTGGTTAGGCCCTCTCCTTCTGTTTCCAAGGCTTCTCCCAGGGGCAGGCCAGGTTTAGCTTCAGTTGGTGTTACCCCTAGTTCTTCAGGAACTGTGCCCAAGAAGCATATGCTTAAAATGGCAGAAGATTTGATTACTTTGATTAGGGGTTCTATGCCCCCTCCTGATAAGAGACCTAGGGTGGAGCCTGAGCTAGGGAGTTTTGAGCAGGCTTCAGATGTTTCAGAGTCTTCGGCTGAAGACTTGCAGGAATACTCTCCTTATTCTGATTCTGATGTGGATGATTCTACTCCTGCTTCTCCTCCTGAGGATTTTTCTTTTTCAGAAACTCTTCATTCCATGAGGGAGCATTTTAAGTGGGAAGGTCAGGACTTCTCTGATTCCAGGAAAAGGCTTAGGGAGTTTTGTTTTACCCCAGCATAGGCCTTTGGCTATACCTCCTGTTTTGGATGTAGTGGAAGATGTTTTACAGAGGCTTCTCTTAATCCTGATTCTTTGCCTCCTGCTCCTGTTAAACCGGATAGGTATTACAGGGTGCCTGAAGCTCATAAGTATCTTTTAAGAGTCCTAGGGCAGACCCAGAAACTGTTAGCCAGGGGCCTAAAGGTGTTAAGGCTTCTGTTGTAAAGAATCCGGTTCCTGCAGATAAAGAGGCCAGGGCCTTGGATAGATGGGGAAAGAAAGTTTATACTTCTTCCACTCTTGCTATGAGGGCTTTGAATTGCCAGTTTCACATGTTGAAATACCAAAACTATCTCCTTTCACAATTGAAGTCTAAGGTTGATGCTCTGGCAGAAGGTATTGATTGTAAAGAGTTGCAAGATTTAGTACAGGTTTCTGAACAGGTGGGTAAGCATTCTTTGCAATGTGGTTTTGATGCTGTACAGGCCTCGTCTAGGGTGGCTGCCACTGGGTCAGTTCTTCGCAGGCACGCCTGGCTGAGGGATCAAAATTTATCTGACCATGTTAAAACAAGGATTTTAGATGCTCCTTTACAATCTGACGTGTTGTTTGGTTCTCCTGTTGAGACAGTTTTAAAGAAAATGGAAGACAAGGCTAAGTCTATGCAGACTGTTAAAGATTTTTTGCAGGTCCAGCCTCCAAAGTTTAGTAGAAATTGGCCTACTAAGGGGTGGACGTATCCTTCTTATGATTCCCAGTCTAGGGGTAGATCTAGACGTGGTAGGGGCAGAGCTCAGGGCTCTTTCAGGCCTAGAACACGGAGTTCTCCTGCACAGTCTTCGCGTGAGGGCAGGGGTCAGTCCTTTCGTAAACAGACCCAATGACCTCCTTTTCAGCTGCCAGAGCCTTCTCGTCTGGCAGCACCTTTGGGAGGAAGGTTGGCACTTTTCAAAGAAAATTGGAGCTTAATTACCCAAGACAGATGGGTATTGGATATCATACACCACGGTTACAGGTTTTATTTCCATACCTTGCCTCCTTTCAAAGGCATGCCAGACGTTCCTCCTCAACAAAGAATAGAGGCTCACAAGCAAGTTTCTCTGTTGCTCCAAATAGGGGCCATACAGCCGGTCCCTATGCCAGAAGTGGGCCTAGGATTTTATTCTCGCCTGTTCCTAGTACCAAAGAAGGGGAACACGTGGAGACCAATTTTGGATTTATCTATCCTCAACACTTATCTGGACATTCCCAAGTTCAAAATGTTGACGTTGCAGCAGCTTTTACCTCTGCTGGGCAAAGATCATTGGATGGTAACTTTGGATCTCAAGGAGGCTTACCTTCATGTTCCTATCAGACTAAGTTGCAGGAAGTATCTGCATTTTCGAGCTGGGACTTCTCACTATCAGTTCTCTGCATTGCCCTTTGGCTTATCTACTGCGCCCAGAGTGTTCACGAAAGTTATTTGGACGACTGCCTGATTCTGGCTCAAGGAAGGGAAGAGCTTCTTCATCATTTGGAATATGTGATAGCAGTGCTAAGATGCCTGGGGTATTCTGTGAACGAAATAAAGTCCAGTCTAGTACCCTCTCAGGACATGTGCTTTCTGGGTGTGAGACTGAATACAGCATCCCAGATGGCCTTTTTAACCCCGGACAAACAAGAGAGTCTTTCCCTTTACTTCCATCAACTATCTCATCAGTCCGGGCTGACTGCAAGGACAGTCCTTCAAGCCTTAGGGTTCATGGCATCTTGTATTCTGGTGCTTCCCAATGCCAAACTGCATATGAGGAAGCTGCAATGGTATCTCAAAAATGTATGGACACAGCACTGCCAGGATCTGGACACTGTCATTCAAATAATACCTTGCATTGAGAAGGAATTTTTGTGGTGGGCTCAGGAATGTCACCTAAACAAGGGACTCTCTGTGACTCCGCCAGAGGCGAGTCAGATTTTAACGACAGATGCCTCAGACAAAGCTTGGGGAGCTCATCTAAATGGAAAGTGGATACAAGACAAGTGGCCTGCCAGACTACAACATCTACATATCAACCTGAAGGAGATGTTAGCAGTCCAGTTTGCATTAATAGCTTTCAAGGATTTACTTCTTCCAGGGCAGGTGTTGATTCTAACAGACAACACAACTGTCATGTGGTACATCAACAAGCAAGGGGGAACGCATTCTTATCCTCTATGCAGGCAAGCAATGATTTTGTGGGAGACTGCTCTCAGTTTACAGCTCAATCTTCAGGCAAGGTTTCTGCCAGGAGCACAGAACTCCTTAGCAGATGTGTTGAGCAGACAAATTATGGATCCCCACGAGTGGAAATTGGATCCTCATGTATTTCAGAAATTGACAGTGTCATGGGGAACTCCAGACATAGATCTGTTCGTTTCTCCACTAAACCATCAGCTGCCAAGGTTTTGCACAAAAAGGTTTCATCCCACAGCTTGGAGAGTGGATGCTCTTTCTTTCAATTGGAGCAATCTTCACGTGTATGCCTTTCCACCTCTGCCTCTCCTCCCAAAGGTACTTCTAAAGGTCAGACAGGACAAGCCAAGGATGATTTTAATAGCTCCAGATTTGCCTCGACAGCACTGGTACCCATTACTGAGAAGTCTGGTACGGAAGCCTCCATGGCCTTTGCCTTCGATTCCACACCTGTTGTCACAGGAGGACAGCCATTTGCTCAATGTCAAGCTTCACTCTCTGCACCTAACAGCCTGGCATATTCTGTTTTGAACCATAGTGGGCCTCCACTTCCTCAGCAAGTTTTGAATGTTATTTTGGAAGCTAGAAGGCCTAGTACAAGGAAAGTGTACGCAGATAAATGGAAGAGATTTTTATTTTGGAGTGCAGCAAAAGATTTTGATGTTTCTGAGCCTAATTTGAGTGTGGCTCTTCAATATCTTACTGAGTAACTGGACAAAGGTTTGTCTTTCTCTTCTATTAAGGTTCATGCTGCAGCAATTTCGGCTCACTATGATTGTGACCCACCATTGTTTTCTCATCCTTTGTTCAAGCAATTTTTTAGAGGGGCAAAGAATATAAGACCCCCACGAAGAGCTCCTACTCCTGCTTGGGATCTCAATTTTGTGTTGGAGAAACTCACTCTACAACCTTTTGAGCCTGCAGCTACTTCTGAGTTGAAATATTTATCATGGAAGACTGTGTTTTTTTTTTTGTTGGCCATTACCTCTGCAAGAAGGGTTTCTGAATTGCAGGCCCTTATGGCGGTTGAGCCTTTCTTAATTTTCCATAAGGATAGGGTATCTTTACGTACTAATCCTTCCTTTATGCCTAAAGTGGTTTCTAGTGTGGCTTTAAACCAAACTATTCATTTGCCTACTTTTTATGCAAATCCCCAAAATAAAGGGGAAAAGATTTTGCACACTTTAGATGTACACAGGCAGTTGCGATATTATTTGGACAGAACTAAAGGGTTCAGGCAGTCTCAGCAGTTATTTGTTTCTTTTGCTTAGTTCTCAGGGCAAGCCTGTGTCAAAACAAACTATTTCTAAGTGGATTGGGTTTTGCATTGCTTTCTGTTATTCCCATCATGGCAAGGAGATTCCAGCTGGGATTAGGCCTCATTCCACTAGAGCTACTGCCACTTGACAGCTTTTTTTGAGGGGTGGCAACCAAGGATATTTTGGAGGCAGCTACTTGGAGTTCAGTGCATACTTTCTCTAGGCATTATCACCTGCCACTTTACTCTAAATCCAGGGCTGGTTTTGCCACTGCTGTTTTGCAGGGCATTTTGGCAGCTCCTGCTTCCTTATAGTTTGGCCATCCTCCCATACCTCTGCTTTGGGATTCTACCCAAGTGTAAGGACTGCAGCAATGTGAGATGAAGAACATAGTACAGTTTTGTACCTACCATAAATGTAGATGTTCGAAGATCCACATTGCTGCAGTCCAATTTACCCTCCCTCCTTCCCCTCTGTAGTTAGAGGCGGTTGTGTGGGTTGAGTTGTAAATATTATGTATATAGTGTATATTTTGTACATATTATTAGGGCAAGGGTGCTTGGTTGTTTGTTTTGCTGTCTTTTGGTTTTGACCTTTATTTTTAGGGTCTTCTGACATCTGGGGCAAGAAAAGACTGAGGATATGACGTCGGTCATGCACATTTGTACCCTGACGTCCTGATGTCAGTCAAATGCGCCTTGACCGACGTCAGCCTTATACTTTGATATTCGGGCCGACCGAGGACAGCGGACTACCCAAGTGTAAGGACTGCAGCAATGTGGATCTTCGAACATCTACATTTATGGTAGGTACAAAACTGTACTTTCGCAAGTGCCGGTTGGCCAGCTCCTGAGATTTACGAAAGCATTTCAGCCGAAGTCTTCTTGAAAGCTAGTACCCCGTTGGGGAAACATTTCTTGCCTCAGACCAATGTCAGACAAAGTTAATAATCTCATTTCATGTGGGAAGCAAATACCGCATAAGGATTTCCACTCTTACTGTATACCTTGCTTAGGCCCAGACCAAGACGTCTCGGCCTGCCGTTATTGTGCTAGATTCAACAAACGCACTAAGCGTCGGGCGGAGTTCGCCCTTCACTTTTTTGGCAAAAAAATTTAATTATTATGTCGTCGGATACCCAGACTCAAGTTTTGAGCAAAAAACGCAAAGATAAGGACCGGCATACGAGGTCCGCACCACCTACGGATACCATGCTTAGGCCGACTACCGGTACTCAGCGAGGTGCCTATGCAGCCCCTGAGTACCGATGACAATGCATTACCGGTGTCTTCAGTGCCCGAGGTCGCAGGCTCCTCTGCCCCCATTCCTACTACAGATACAGACGCCGCTCCTGGCGGGGAAACTCAGAATTTGGACAGGCCTGCCATTTCTCAAGGGGTCTACAGGCCTTCCTCCTCTGTTAAAGCCTTCACTAAATCTAAAATGGCCATGAAAACCAAAAAAACAGGTTCCTCAGACACCCTCTCAAGGCTCCATGCCTAAAAAACAGATGCTTAAAATGGCTGAGGATTTGATTACTCTTATCAGGGGTTCTCAACCCCCCTCTGACAAAAGGCCCAGATTAGAGGAAGACTACCCTTCCTCAGATCAAGCTTCTATTGCCTCAGAACTATGAGGACCAGGATTGTGCCTATTCTTCATTCGAAGACTCTGATGCAGAGGAGTCTATTCCCTCGTTCTCTCCCCCCCCCCCCCCCTTGAGGACTTCTCTTTTGGGGGAAACCCTGCATACATTGAGGGAACACTTTCACTGGGAAGGCCAAGATTACTCTGATTCCAAGAAAAGGCTCAGGGAATTTCTTCTGCTCCCCCAGCATAGGCCTCTGGCTATCCCTCCTGTTTTAGATGTATTGGATGATGTGTACACAGAAGCCAGCCTTAATCCTGATTCTTTGCCTCCAGCTCCTGTTGAACCAGACTGGTATTACCGGGTTCCTGATTCTCACCAGTTCCTATATAAAAGCCATACTGCTGACCCAGAAACTATTTCACAGGGTCCCAAGGGAATTAAGGCCTCTACTGCTAAAAACCCATTACCTTCAGAGCGGGATTCCAGAGCTTTAGAAAGGTGGGGTAAAAAGGTGTACACCTCGGCCACTTTAACCATGAGGGCATTAAACTGTCAGTTCCATATGTTAAAGTATCAACAGTTTTTGATCTCAGCTGAAAAGCAAAATGACACAACCAGATTTAAGAGTTGCAGGATTTGTTGCATGGTGCAGAGCAAGTGGGTAAACATACCTTGCAGTGTGGTTTTGATACTTTAGAGGCCTCGTGTAGAGCTGCTGTTGCGGGGTCTGTTATACGTAGGCATGCTTGGCTCAAAGAGCAAACCTTACCAGATCATGTCAAAACTAAATTATTAGATACACCCCTTCAAAAAAGATGTATTTTTGGTGTTAAAGCAGAGGAGGTGCTAAAGAAAATGGAGGAAAAAGCGAAATCAATGCAAACAGTGAAAGATGTCCTGCAGGTACAGCCTTCACGTTTCAGCAGAAACTGGCCTTCAAAAAAAAAAAAATGGTCCTTTCCAGCCACGGACAGACCTCAAAGGGGCAGATACAGGCATCCAAGGAGTAGAGGGCAACCTCAAGGATCTTTCAGAGCCAGACAGTGGCAAGCACCAACCCCAAGAGGTGGAGAAGTTAGATCTGTCTTTTAGAAAACTGACACAATGACTTCCCCCTACACCTGCCATGCAAAGCTTTAATGGCAGCACCTTTGGGTGGAAAACTGACTTTCTCAAAAATTTGGCATATTGTTACAAAAGACAAATGGATTCTGGACATTATAGACAGAGGCTACAGGTTCCACTTTCACACCCTTCCAGAAATGAGAGGCATGCCAAACCTGCCACAAAATCAAAGGGCAGAGGCACAAAAACAAATTTCAGCTCTCATGGACATGAAAGCAATTCAAGAGGTACCTGCAAAAGAACAAGGTAAAGGGTTTTATTCCAGACTATTCCTGGTACCAAGGAAAAACAAAAATTGGAGACCTATCCATCCTAAACACATCTACAGGTGCCAAAATTCAAGATGCTCACATTACAGCAGCTTCTTTCCACGCTGGGCAAGGAGTGTTGGCTGGTAACATTGGACCTCAAGGAAGCATACCTGCATGTCCCTATCAGACAAGATTGCAGAAGATACCTCAGATTTCTTGCAGGTTCAACCCATTACCAATTCTCTGCATTGCCCTTTGGCTTATCTACTGCGCCCAGAGTGTTTACGAAATGCGTGGCATCAGTAATCGCCTTCTGCAGACTGCAAGGGATACAAATCTACCCATATCTGGACGACTGCCTGATCCAAGCGGACAGCAAGGACATACTACTGCAGCACCTGGTGTTTGTAATAAAACTGTTACTTCCTGGGAGATGCACAGTCAACAAAAAGAAATCAAAAACTAATACCCTCTCAACAAATTATTTTCCTGGGTGCCAACTTGGACACAACCACCCAGATGGCCTTACCTCATGCCAGTCAGGCAAGGGCAACTGTCTCAATACTTCAGAAAAATGGCAACTTACACCAGGCTAACTGCAAGGAAACGTCCTGCAGGCTCTGGGATTCATGGCATCTTGCATCAACACAGCCACAGCTTGGAAGCAATTATACCACTCATTCCATGCCTTCAAAAGGAATTTGTGGTGGGCTGAAGCTTGCCAAAGAAACACAGGTCTTCCTTTCTGTGTACCTCAAGCAACTCAAATCATCAGACGCCTCAGACTATGCCTGGGGAGCACACATGACAAATCAGTGCATTCAGGGAAAATGGGCACGAAAAGAGAAGCTCCTTCACATCAACCAAAAGGAAATGCTAGCCGTGCAAAAGGCTATTATGACCTTCAAAGACCTACTGCATCTAGGCTAGCTATTAAGGACAGACAACACCACAGTGATGTGGTACATAAACAAACAGGGGGGGAACTCATTCATACCCCCTGTGCAGGCAAGCCATGACCCTATGGAACACAGCACTGGAATTGAAAATTCAACTACAGGCACAATTCCTGCCAGGGAAGGAAAACACACTGGCAGACAACCTAAGCAGAAATATGACACCTAAGCAGAAATATGACTGATCCACACGAATGGAAGTTGCATCCTCAAATTTTCAAAAAGATAACTCCGGCATGGGGACATCCAGACATAGATCTCTTTGCTACCCACAGAAATTGACAGTTGAATAAAATTTGATCTGAAGTAGGCAGACTTCATTTGTCTGCAACCTGTGGGTATCGGATCCGAGCCGGCATTTCAAAAGCTTAGGCTCCGAGCTCCTAGCTCCTCCCTCTACCCATAACCCCTTGCCAATCCCTGACTGTCCTCAGATTTCGTTTGCCGCTTTCAAGTTGCGACTGATTCCTTGAGCTCCTAGTGCAGATAAGTTTTCTGACAGGAAAATTTTGAAAAACTTTAACTTTTTTAGTTTAATTAGTTAGAAGTGTTTGTGTTAGGCTTTCCTCTCTCTATTCTTTTAATTTTTTCTCAGGTTTTGCGTAGTTTGTGTGTGTGTGTTTTTAGGCCTGTTAGGGCTTAACATGTCTGAAGCCCATAAGGCAGTATTCTCTAAATGTACCGAGTGTGGCCATAAGCTGTCCCCAGCGGATGGCCACACAGTGCGTTAAATGCTTGGGGGTTGAACACCTGTCATCTGGTTGTACCATTTGTGCAGGGTTCAACCCCTGAGCTTTGAGGGAGCGGAGGTCGAAGCTGGTTCTGGCGACTTCTCCTCCAGATACCGCTTCGGCTTCTGCCCCTTCTACACAGCAAACAGTTGCTGTGGGCTCTCCTCCACCGGCTGGGACTCAACCTCCCTCTAAGATGCCGGAGGAGAGAGAGTCTTCTAGGGAGCGAGAAAAGGAGAGGCACAGGGAGAGGCACCACAAACGGAGAGCTGAAACTTCTAGTTCGGCTCCTCCATCCAAGCGGGCCTCTCCTGTGCCTTCTAGCTTTCCTCCTCCTCGGCTCCACTCCCCTCGGTTCTCTCCTGGGCCTGAGGAGGAGGAGGCTAGCCCTTCAGCGAGGTCCCCAAGGCGGCTCTCTAGATCCGCTTCGGTGGCCTCGACTAGATCCACCTTCTCCATGAGTGAAGCAGACATGGACCGGATGAGGAAATTCATCCAGGCCCAAATGCAAATGGGAGTGCTCCTAGCCCCCCCCCCCCATCCAGGAGGGGCTTCGACCCCTTTTTTCACCCCTTTGGCTCCTTCTCCGACCCACACCATGGGTTCGGAGCTGTCGGCGCCGGGCAGAGTTGGATCCGGGGGTGGGTCTGATCAGGTCGGCGCACCTCGGATCCGTCCCATCCCTTGAGTGCTTCGGGTACTTCGGACCCGACCTCTCGGAGCCGAGGACCGAGCCTCGGATCCGAGGGAGCTGGTGTCTTCGGCTCCGTCTGGTCGGAGCACACGTCTCGGATCCGACTGTCTCGCTCCGGCCCGATCCGCTTGTCGGATCCGAGTGGGGTCGGCTCTCGGGGTTTAGAGAAGCTGGCTCCCCTCGGCCTTCGACGAGTGGAAAGGGCACTGTTGAGGACTGCCGGACCCCGGTCCCTGCCACGGCTCCATCCCGCTCCCTTGCAGTTGGGCCAGGCCCCCACCAGCCGGTCCCAGGGACAGCCCGCCTCGATGTCCCAAGTAGTTCCCTTGGAACATCCAGCTGCGGAAGAGTACTCCTCGGACAGCCCCAAGAAGTACCTCGAAGCGTAAGTGCAAAAGGAGGCACATGGACTCCCGAGTCCGTTCAAGACACAGACCTGGATGAAGGGGAAGGCTCCCCAAGGTCACCCCCTGAGGACGTCTCATTTGGAGACATTATGGAAATGTTGAGGATCGGGGGGGGGTGGTCTGCCCCCAAGGCCTCCTCAGACGTTCTTGGAGGCATTCGAGGCGGGCCCATCTACCTCTTGGGTGTCCCCTCCTGCCGATCCTCTGGTGGACCTTATATCCATCGGAGCGTGGAAGGATCCGGACACCGTTGAGCCTGTACCCAAGCGTCCTGACCGTATCCTTTCCCCTCCGGCGGACCGCACTCACTGGAGCAAAGGCCCCCCAGTAGATGCCATGATGTCTGCAGCCACTAAGAGGGAATTGGCCCAGGAGAGTCCCTCTATGCATCCTCCGGGCAAGGAGTCCCGCTCGATGGATCGCATTGGGAAGCGAGTTTTCAGTTCAGCAACCTTCTCTTTGAGAGCGCTGAACTACATGGCACACGTCATCAGGATGCAGCGGGATCTGATTAAAGAATACGCTGCATCTCCCCCAGAGTCCATGTCGGGTGAGGATAAACAGGTATACTCCACCCGAATGGCCACTCTTAGAGCAGTTTCTAACACATCTATGCGGCTGCTTTCTCACGCTACCGAGGGAGCCGCTAGAGCCAGCGGAGCAGGCCTAGTCATTAGGCGGCAGGCCTGGCTCCGCCACTGTGATTTCAGAGCCCTTCAAGGCGACTTTCGCGAATGCCCCTTCGATGGTTCTGCCTTGTTTGGCAGAACTGTTCAAACATTAGTCCAGAGCGAGAAGGACGGAAGACGCTGTCTGCCGTCTGAGTCCGCTTCTCAGCTCCCCAGAGGTCCTTCTCAAGAACCAAAAGGGACAGAAGAAGATGTGGTTCCGAAGTCGCAGCAGTCCCAACCTGCTCCGGATAACCAGTCCTTCCGTGGCAGAGGAGGACGGGAGGTCGCCGTCCTAGAGGCAGGGGGCTCCTAGCAACTTTGGGTCCAGAGAACCTTTCTCTGACAGACCCACGCAGCAGCCCTGAAGGGTTGCCCGGCTGTCCGTCTCTGGAGGCAGTCGGGGGCGTTTCGAGGCACCTAACTTCTTGGGAGTCCATCACAACAGACCGTTGGGTGCTTGGCGTGATATCCAGAGGTTATACAATTCCCTATACAAAGTTCCCAGATCTCGCAGCCTCCCAGATGTTCCACCCGACCAAAGGGAGGCAGCAGCTATCAAATCGGACAGCTGCTAGAAAAAGAGCTATCCAGTGCGTCCCCCCAGATCAAACCGGGTCAGGGTTTTACTCCAGGTTCTTTTTAGTGCCAAAGAAAACGGGGGACTTAAGACCGATCTTGGATCTTTCCCTGCTGAACCTGTCAGTAACCAAGCAAAAGTTCCGGATGGTCACCCTTCAATCTATACTCCCCCTCTTGAGGGAGAACGACTGGATGTGCTCCATCGACCTCAAGGACGCATACTACCACATTCGCATGGACAGACGGTCCAGGAGGTTTCTTCGCTTCCGGCTGGGAGCCAGTCATTATCAGTTCAGGGTCCTTCCCTTTGGTCTCACCTCAGCCCCCAGGGTGTTCACCAAGGTTTTAGCTGTTGTAGCGGCCCACCTGAGGCTCCAGGGATTACAGGTCTTTCCGTACCTGGACGACTGGCTCCTAACGGCATCATCAAGGCATCTTCTGTGCTCAGCCAGGGACTACTTCCTTCGTATAGCCCCAAGGCTGGGCATCACTGTCAACTGGGAGAAATCTTTACTGCACCCCACACAAGTTATAGATTTCATAGGAGGAAGACTAAACACCAGATCAATACGAGCCTTCCTCACCCCAGACAGAATTTCCAACCTGAAGTGTCATGTCGCAGCGGTCCTGCAACCATTTCCGACAGCAGCTTCGGTCCTGAGGGCCCTAGGTTCGATGGCGGCAGCTATCCCACTTATTCATGCGCGCCTACGCATGAGGGTTCTTCAATGGACCCTTCAGGTTCAGTGGTCCCCTCTCTGTTCCTCTCTCAACACTCCGATAGCGGTCAGCAAAGCATGCAAGGATTCCCTTCTTTGGTGGCTTCAATCTCCGGAGCTTCTGACAGGGAGACCTTTTTGTGCAGCATTTCCCCGAGCCACAATGACCACGGACGCTTCTTACCTCGGGTGGGGGGGGGCATTCTGCGGGGAAGATTGTCCAAGGCATGTGGAACTCCACAGAGACTTTGTTGCATATAAACGTCCTGGAAATGAGGGCGGTGCTCCTAGCGTTGCAAGCACTTAACCACGTTCTTCCTTCAGGGACTATTGCGATTCAGACAGACAACATGTCGGTAGTCTGGTACATCAACAAACAGGGAGGAACCAGGTCCTATCCCCTTTGTCGAGAGGCCATGAGAGTCTGGGAATGGGCAATTTCCACCAAACGCTTTCTTGTAGCAACGCATTCGGAAAATCCAACATCCTTGCGGACAAACTCAGTCGCACCATTCTTTCCCCTCACGAGTGGTCTCTCAATCCTCAGGTAGTGAAGAAGACTTTTGCGTTTGGGGCAACCCTGTTGCGATCTTTTGCCTCTCACTCAAACGCCAAATGCGACAATTTCTTCGCTCTGCTTCCCCACCAGAATTCGAGAGATGCGCTGGTGCATGCTTGGCCTCCCGGTCTCCTTTATGCCTACCCTCCACTACCTCTAATGCAGAGGCTTCTGCAGAAAGCCAACAGTTTGGGGAGCAGAATGATTCTCATTGCCCGTTCTGGCCTCGTCAACCCTGGTTCCCCTTTGTATGGTCTCACAAAGTGAATCCACCCTGGATTCTGGATCCGATTCGGATCTCATCTCCCATCCTCTGGGAATTTCGGGTCCCCAATCTCGCACCCTGAAATTGACAGCTTGGCTGCTCCAGTTCCATCCTTGATCAGGACTCGGTATCTCGTCACGGTCAAGGCCATTCTAGTGGCAGCTCATAAACCTTCCACTAGGCAGGTTTATCGGAGTAAATGGAAGAGATTCTCTATTTGGGCGGTCCAGAAAAGTTTGGATCCTTTTTCAGCACCTATGTCGGCAGTGCTGGAATTTTTAACAGACCTCTTTCATCAAGGGGCAAGTTCTACCACGATTAAGGTACAATTGGCAGCTATCTCTCATTATCACATTGGTCATGAGACAGCTCCCCTCATGACGGCGAAATTGTGCAAAACCTTTCTTAAAGGGATTTTTTTGTTGAGGCCTCCAGTCAAAGACATTGTACCACCTTGGGACCTATCTTTAGTTCTGCAAGCCCTTACTGCTACTCCCTTCGAGCCTGCAGCGTCTACAGACCTGAAGTACCTTTCCTGGAAGACTGCCTTCTTAGTAGCTATCACTTCAGCAAGAAGAGTGTCTGAACTTCAGGCTCTATGCGTCAAGCCGCCTTACCTTTCCTTCTTTCCAGATAGGGTGTGCCTCAGGACCAATCCATCTTATCTTCCAAAGGTCTCTTCAGAATCTAATATTAACCAATCAATTAACTTACCTGTGTTTTTTCCTAAGTACTCAAACAAAGGAGAATACAAACTACATTTCTTGGATGTTCATACACAATTACGATTTTATATTCACAGAACAGCTGGTCACAGGAAATCAGATCAGCTGTTCGTCTCCTTTGCTAAATTTGCTTTGGGTAAAGCAGTTTCTAAAGTCACGCTATCGAGGTGGATTGCTAATTGTATTCTGCAGGCTTATGATACTTCAGGTAGACCTGCTCCTCAGAGGGTTACGGCTCATTCTACTAGGGCAGTCTCCACGTCAGCCGCCTTTAAGTCCCGTGTGTCATTGGATGATATCTGCGCGGCAGCCACTTGGGCCTCACCTCATACCTTTATTTCTCATTATAAGGTGGATGTTGTTTCCAGAGGAAGAGCATCCTTTGGCTCAGCGGTGCTCCGAAACATCCTTCCATGACGCCCAAGATTCAGGTAGCTGGGGACTCTGTCCCACAGGTTGCAGACAAATGAAGTCTGCCTACTTCAGATTTAGAAGTTATGTACTCACCATAACGTTCCATCTGAGTAGGTGACTTCATTTGGATGCAACCGTCCCCCCCCTCCATCCCCCTGACCTTTATACAGCGAGTATTTTTTTGCTTTGTTCAGGTACTGTTGTCAGTATTATATAGGCAAACTCAATCTGAGGTCAGTCAGGGATTGGCAAGGGGTTATGGGTAGAGGGAGGAGCTAGGAGCTCTGAGCCTAAGCTTTTGAAATGCCGCCTCGGATCCGAGGTCGGATCCGATACCCACAGGTTGCATCCAAATGAAGTCACCTACTCAGATGGAACGTTATGGTGAGTACATAACTTCTAATTCAAGGACCTATCATCCACAGGCCTGGAAAGTGGCTGCACTTTCCTTCAATTGGGCAACTTTGGTGGTCTATGCCTTCCCGCCTCTTCCTCTACTGCCCAAAGTTCTATTAAAAGCCAGAGCAGAGAGGCCGAAAATGATTTTCATTGCTCCAGACTGGCCAAGGCAACACTGGTATCCGCTCCTGAGGAGCCTGACACATTCCCCACCATGGATCCTGCCTCTAGTCCCTCTTCTGTTGTCCCAGCACAACTACAAAACTCTTCACAGCCATCTCAAAACTCTAAATTTAGCTGCATGGAGAATTCCTTGATTTCCCAACAGTTTCTCTCCTCCAGGGAGGTGCAGGATGTCATCTTGGAGGCCAGAAGACCACCTACTAGAAAGGCCTACTCCGCTAAATGGAAACTATTTATTTTGTGCCTGGAATCAAAAGAAGGGGCAGAGTCCTTGGGTAATAAATATACCTCAAATTTTACAGTACCTAGCTGAGATGTTAAACAATGGACTTTCCTTCTCCTCCATCAAGATCCACGCTTCAGCCATTTCTGCACAATACAACACAGATCCTCCTTTATTCTCCTCCCATCCTCTCTTAAGGCAGGTCCTCAGAGGGGCAAAGAATATAAAACCCCCAAGAAAACTACCATTCCCTGCTTGGGACCTCAACTTCGTATTGGAAAAGCCGACCCTTCCTCCCTTCGAGCCAGCTTCTTCATCAGAGTTACAGTACTCGTCATGGAAAACTGCCTTTCTTCTGGCTATCACCTCAGCTCGCTGGGTTTCGGAGCTACAGGGCCCTCATGGCTGTGCAACCATTCATCATTTTCCATCAGGACAGAGTTTCCTTATGAACCCAACCCTACCTTTATGCCATAGGTAGTATCCAGTGTAGCTTTGAATCAGACTATCCACTTACCTACCTTTTATCCTAATCCACAGAACAAAGGGGACAGACTACTACATTCCTTGGACATTCACAGACACCTTCGTTATTGTTTGGACAGGACAAAGCCATTCTGGAAAATGAGCAACTCTGTGTCCTATGCTGCAGGTGCTCAAGGAAAGGCTATTTCCAAACAGACCATTTCAAAATGGATAGCCCACTGCATACGCTTTTGTTACTCATTTTATGGAAAAACTGTGCCTGCATGCATCAGATCCCACTCCACCAGAGCCACAGCTACTTCTGCAGCCTTCCTCAGGGGGGTCCATACCAAGGATATTTTGGAAGCAGTCCCCTGGAGTTCAGTGCACACTTTCTCCAAGCACCATCACCTCCCACTATACTCTACTCTAAATCTAGAGCGGGCTTTGTCACAGCAGTCCTGCAGGGCATCCTAGCCCCTCCTAGTTCCACTTAGTGCCTACCACCCTTACTTAGCTTTGGGATTCTACCCATCTGTTATGACTGCAGCTGTATGCACTATGAACATAGTACAGTTTTGTACCTACCATAAATGTAGATGTTAGAGTGCTCATACAGCTGCAGTCCAGGTTTCCCTGCCTCCAACCCCTCTTAGGACAGTCCTAATGACAAACCCTTTTCATGTAACCTTTTGGGGTACTCTTTTATGGTGTATTTGCTTGCAACTACTGTTTTTGATTTATCAACATTGCATTTTTGCATAACATTGTTTGCCTTCTGTCTGGGGCACCTGACATCTGGGGCAAGAAAAACTGAAGAAAATGGCGTCTGCTGCCTCTTTTATACCCCTGCCGCACTGACATCAGGGAAGAAGCGACAACAACCGACGCCGGACCTAGACTTTGGTATTTGGCCGACCGAGGACCCGCCTGACGGCAGGATAACCAATCTGTTATGACTGCAGCTGTATGAGCACTCTAACATCTACATTTATGGTAGGTACAAAACTGTACTTTCCTTCTGCTCCCAGAAAGCCTGACTGGGATTAAGAGTTCCTAATTCTCATAAATTTTTTTTCAGGAATCCTATTGCTGATCCAGAGGTTATTTCACAGGGCTCTAAAGGTGTTAAAGCCACGGTTGCTAAAAATCCTGTTCCTTCTGACGGAATCTAGGGCCTTAGGTAGGTGGGGTAGAAAGGTTTATACTTCTACCCTGGCTATTAGGTCTGTTAATTGTCTTTCACATGCTTAAGCATCAGCAGCATACTTTGGAGGCTATCAAGGCAAAAATTGCTGGTGTTCCTTCCCTGATGGAGAATAAGGACATGCAAGACTTATTGAATTCTGCCACTCTGGTTACTAAACATCCACTACATTGTGGTTTTGACACTTTGGAGGCTTCTTGCAGAGTAGCAGCCACTAGTTCTGTTAAGACATGCTTGGCTCTGGGAACAACCCCTTTCTGAACCTGTGAAGTCTAAATTACTGGACGTGCCTTTGCATAAAGACAATCTTTTTGGAAGCAAAGCAGAAGAGGTGTTGAAACTGGAGGATAAGGCTAAATCTATGCAAACTGTTAAGGACTTACTGCAAATTCAGCTTCCTCATTTTAGCAGGCATTACCCTTCTAAGAGTTGGACTTTTCCTGACCCTAGCAAATAGGGTCATACTAGATCCAGGGGCTACAGGTCTTCCAGGGGACAGACTTCCACCCCTCACGAGGCTAAACTGGCAGACTGCATCTTCTAAACCTGGGAGTTCAAAGCAGACTTCCAAAAGCAAACATTGTCAATGACTCCGGCCTTCCCCTGCTTGCCTTTGCGGGCCCACTGTTTCCTTTGGGGGGAAGGTTAGCCATTTTTGCCAATGTCTGGCACACTATCACGAATGACAAATGGGTGCTAAAAATAGTATCCCAAGACTGCAAATTCTCCTTTCATACCTTCCCGGTCCTCCAAGGATACCCAGATATTCTCCCACTTCAAAGGGCAGAAGCAGAAAAGCAAGATGTTCTTTGTGTTTCACTGTGCTCGTTACATTTGGGATAATCTGCTGGCAGGTTGCCCCCAGTCGGCCTGATTAACAAAGTCTTGGGTCCTCCGGTTGCTGTCCCTTCATCCATGATGTCAGGTCATCAGGGGGTATAAAACATGCAGCCGACGCCATTACACCAGTCTTTCTTGCCGCGTGGTAGCAGAAGCAGTTGGTAAGTGCCAGTCGGCAGACTCCTGAAATTTTCGTTTTCGAGTTTCAGAGCCGAAGTCTTCAACTAAAAGCTAAGTACCCCATTGGGGAAACTTTTCTTGCTCCTTACCGATGTCAATAAAAGTGAATTGCATTACTTGTGGGAAGGAAATACCCCATAAGGATTTTCATTTGTACTGTATTCCTTGCCAAGGCCCTGACCACAACGTGCCTTGCTGTCGGTTTTGTGCTACATTTAATCAACGCACGATTAAACGTCTTTATATTTTCGCTTCTAAATAATTTGGCTCTGGATTTAATTATCCAGAAATGTAGTCTGTTAGCAATCAGACTACTGGAATACCCAAAAAAAAAAAAAGAGAGAAGACTGTCTAGGTCCAAAACTGACTACCCTTATCCTAAGCCAGTTGCCAGTTCACCGGTACTCAGTGAGGTGCTTTCACAGCCCCTGATACTCGCTACTAATTCGCAGACCTCTACTGAAACCCATTCTGAGTCCGGTATGCCGCAAGGTGCTTCAATTATGGAACCAGTGGATGCCTCTACTTTAGATGGGTCCGGAGCTGCTGTGCAGGCACCAGCTTCCGAGGGTGTTTTCAGGCTTACAGATTTGTATATTAGACCGACGCCATCTTCAAAACTAAGGCCAAAATCTAAATCCTATGTCTAAAAATGATGCCTGAGCCACATGTGCAGGCCCTTGTGCCTAAAACACAAGTGATCAAAATGACTGTAGATTTAATTACTCTGATCAGGGGTAGCCAATCTCCCCCAAGAGACCTAGCAAGACATTGATTTATGAATCTTTTGAACAGGATTCTATTTCTTCTGACTCTTGTAATGAGCAGGATTTGTCTACTCCTACTTATGAGGACTCTGATGCAGAAGATTCCATTCCTTCTGCTTCTCCCCCTAAGGATTTTTCTTTTGGGGTAAGTTTACATACCTTAAGGGAGCATTTCAACTGGGAAAGTCAGGATTTCTCTGAATCTAAAGAGACTTGGGGATTTTCTTCTCCCTCCGCATAGGCCTTTGGCTATACCTCCTGCTCTAGACATTGATTTTTTTTCTAGTATGACTCCTGTTTCTCTGCCTCTGGCTCCTTGTAAGCCAGACAGATACTACAGGGTTCCTGACTCCCACAAATTCCTTTTCAAAAATTCTATTGCTGATCCTGAAACCATTTCTTAGGGTCCGAAGGGCAGTAAGGCATCTACTGCTAAAAATCCTACCTCTAGTTTCCAGGGTGCTGGATAGATGGGGTAAGAAGGTTTACACGTCTGCAACCTTGGCAATCAGGGCTTTAAACTGTCAATTTCATATGCTTAAATATCAACAGCATATCAGAAAATTGTTAATCTCTGACTGTATGGAAAATAAAGATTTGCAGGATTTATTGCGTTCAGCTGAACAAGTTGGAAAACCTACTTTGCAATGTGGTTTTGATTCCTTGGAGGCCTCTTGCAGGGCTGCTGTAACTGGATATGTGCTAAGAAGGCATGCTTGACTCAGAGCAACCTCTGCCTGACAATGTTAAAGCAAAAATTTTGGATGCTCCTTTACAACAGGACAGTCTCTTTGGTAATAAGGCTGAAGAACTCTTACAGATGGAAGATAAAACTAAATCTGTGCAAACTGTGCAAGATTTCTTACAAGTGCAACCTCCAAGATTTAGTAGGCACTGGCCTACTAAGAACTGGCCCTTTCCAGTCCCCTCGAGAGACGCTCAAGTCAAATCAAGACATTCCAATGGCTCCAGGTTTCAGTCGCAAGGAACTTTTAGAATAAAACAATGGGGTGCCTCCATCTCCAAATCTGGAAACAACAAAGCACCTCCCTATGGTAGTAAACAGTCTCGCTGACTTCTCTCTATAATCACCAAGCACTTAACTTTTAGCTGCCCCTTTGGGGGGAAAACTGGCACTTCATGCACGAAACTGGCAAATTATTCAGGACAAATGGTTTTTAAATATAGTATCCCAGGGATACAGATTTCATTTCCACACATTACCAATCCCAAACGCATGGCCAGATCCGCCCCCAAATCAGTGGGCAGAGGCCCAGAAACAAGTTCTGTTCCTCATGAGCATGGGGGCTATTCAACCAGTACCAGAAGAGGAAAAGGGACAAGGTTTCCATTCAAGACCCCCCCCCCCAATTCTGGACTTATTTATCCACTCTAAACACATTTCTGGACATTCCAAAATTCAGGATGCTGACTATTCAACAGTTGCTACCTATGCTAGGCAAAGATGCCTGGTTAGTAACTCTAGACTTGAAAGAGGCTTATCTGGGAATCTTGCAGAAGATACCTCTGCTTCAAAGCAGGCTACTTGCATTACCAGTTCTCTGCACTGCCCTTTGGCTTATCTACTGTGCCCAGGGTCTTCAAAAGTGCCTGTGTCCAGTAAATGCGTTTTGCAGGCAAAGAAATATTCACATATATCCATACCTGGATGATTGTCTAATTCAGGCAGAAAACAAGGACATTTTTCTAAAGCATCTTGGCATTTTGTAAAAGGGGTTCTAACTTGTCTAGGGTACACCATAAACGAAAAGAAATCACAACCGGTACCCACTCAATTAAAATTCCTGGGTGCAAGCTTGAATACAACTGCCCAGATGACTTTCCTTACGCCAGAAAAGCAAATTCAATTGGTAACTTCAAACAGGTGGCCGCAAAAACCCTGCTATCTGCAAGACAAATTCTGCAAGCCTTGGGGTTCATGGCCTCCTGTATTCTTCTAATTCCATATGCAAGACTGCATATGAGGAAACTTCAGTGGTATTTAAGTTTATGGAGTCAACATTGTCACAGCCTGGAAACCATGAATCTGAAGTAGGATATTCATTTGTCTGCAACCTGTGGGTTATGGATCCGATATCGGATCCGAACCAGCATGGTTTTCCAGCTATGGATCCAAGCTCTCAGCTCCTCCCCTCACCCATAATGCCCTGCTCTACCCTCATGACCTCAGATCTCGTTTGCCGCGCATGGTGACTGGATTGGTTTCTATAGCTCTCAGCTAAGTGCTAGTTTTTCTAACTGTTAATACAGAGTTTTTGAAGTTTTTTATTCATTTTTGTGTGAAAGTTTAGGTATTCCTCTTTGATATTTTACTTTAGAGTTAATTTAAGTATTTTTTTTTCCTCCCTCGCTGTTGGCGTAGTGTGTGTGTGTTGGGCCTGTGTGTGTATTTTGTTTTAGTTACTTTAGTTAGTAGCTTGTTTATAGATTGGGATGGCTGAACAGCCCAAATCTATATTTTCTAAATGCTCAGTGTGGCCATAAGCTTTCCCGGCTGATGGCCACACTCGGTGTGTTGCCTGGGGTTGAACACCTCACATCTGGATGCTCCATTTGTGCAGGGTTCAACCCCAGGGCACTGAAGGAGCGGAGGTCCAAGCTTGTCTTGGCGGGCCTTTACCGCCGGACTCTGCTCCGACCTCCACTCCTTGAGTAACCGTGGTTGGTTCTTCCCTCCGTGGCACCCCTCCTCCTCCTGGGACTCAACCTCCCGTTTCTGGGAGGAGAGGGATGCTAGGAAAGGACGGAGGGAGAAGCACCACAGGCGGGCCGAGACCTCTGTTTCGCCCGCCAGCCAAGCGGCTTCTCCCGGCTCCGTTGTCGGCTCGGTCTCCTCCTTCGGCTCCGGTCCCCAGTGTGCTTTTCACGGGTCCTGAGGAGGAGGAGACCCGATCTCCGTCAAGGCTATCGAGGAGGCACTCCAGGCCTACCTCGGTAGCCTCGTTGAGATCTACAATATAGCCTTTCGGATGCTGATCTGGACCGGATGATGAGAAGATTCATCCAGGCCCAGATGCAGATGGGAGTGCTCTTGCCTCCCTGGGGAGCTCAACACCCTTTTTCAAACCTATTGCTCCTTCTCCGACCCGCTATCCGGGTTCGGAGCAGCTGGAGCCGAGCAGCCGAGCCGGGGTGGGTCGGCGCTGGTAGTACTGGTACCGGATCCGACCCTGCCCTCGAGTGCATCGGATCCGACCTCGGAGCCTGGATCCGAGCCTCGGAACCGGGGATCAGTGCTCCTTGGCGCCGTCTGTGTCGGAGCGCACTGTCGCCGGATCCGGCGCTTGGCGCGACTCGATCCACTCTTCGGATCCGAGGGAGCCGATTGTCGGATCCTTTGGTCGAGGTCGGCTCCCGGCGTTTGATGTAGTGGAGAGGGCCCTGTTGAGGGTCTCCGGACCCCGGCACTTGTTCCGGCTCCGTCCCGCTCCCTCTGCACTGGGCCAGGCTTCCACCCTCCGGCCCCTGGGGCAGACCCCTCCTGTGGCCCAAGTTTCCCCAATGGAACAAGTTGCTGCTGAGGACTCCTCTGACAGCCCCCAGAGGATGTCCTCGCAAGCATACGTGCAAGGAGGCACATTGACTCCCGAGTCTCACAGAAGACACGGACTTGGAGGAAGGGGAAGGCTCCCCACGGTCACCCCGAGGATGTCTCCTTTGGAGACATCATGGAAATGCTCCGTATAAGGGGGTGGTCTGCCCCAAGTCTTCCTCGGACGAGTCCGTGTTCTTGGAGGCATTTGAAGCGGGCCCGTCTACCTCTTGGGTGTCCCTCCTGCCGACCCCTGGTGGACCTCATTACCACCAGGGCGTGGAAGGAACCGGACACCGTGGAGCCAATTCTAAGAGGCCCGATAGGATCCTTAGCCCACCGTCCGACCGTGCCCATTGGAGTAAGGGGCCTCCGGTAGATGCCATGTTGACTGCGGCCACCAAGAGGGAACTGGCTCAGGAGAGTCCCTCAGTCCATCCCCGAGCAAGGAGTCTCGGATGATGGACCGCTTGGGAAGCGGATGTTTAGTTCAGCGACCTTCTCGGTAAGGCGCTGAACTACTTGGCACATGTCATTAGGATGCAGCGAGATCTCATTAAAGAATATGCTGCATCTCCCCAGAGTCCATTTCGGAGGAGGACAGGGTTCTGCACTCCACCCGTATGGCCACTCTTAGGTCAGTTACTAATACCTCTATGCGGCTACTCTCCCACGCTACAGAAGGCGCCGCTAGAGCTGCGGGACAGGCCTAGTCACTGGGCGTCAGGCCTGGCTCCGTCCTCGATTTTTCTGAGCCCTTCAAAGCATCATTTGCGACGCCCCTTTGATGGTTCTGCTCTCTTTGGCAAAACCGTTCGTGAGACGTTGACCCAGAGCGAGAAGGACGGGAAGACGCTGTCTACCGTCGGAATCCACTTCTCTGCACCCCAGAGGCCCTACTCTAGGAACCAAAAGGGTCAGAAGAAGATGTGGTTCCGGAAGTCGCAGCAGTCCCAGCCTGCTCCGGACAACCAGTCCTTCCGTGGCAGAGGAGGACAGGGAGGACGCCGCCCTAGAGGCAGAGGGGCTCCCAGAAACTGGGTCCAGGAACCTTTCTCTGAACGGCCCGCAGCAACCCTGAGGGTTGCCCGACTGCTCCACTCTGGAGGCAGTCGGGGACGTTTTCAGGGCACCTAGCGGCATGGGAGTCCATAACATCAGACCGCTGGGTTCTCCAAATCATATCCAGAGGATATCGCATCCCTTTCCTTCACCTTCCAAAGTTGAAGTCCTCCCAGACGTCCCACCGGTCAGGGAGGCGCTTTGGCAGAAATTGGCCATCTGCTAAAGAAAAGAGCCATCCAGCCCGTCCCCCAGACCAGATCGGATCAGGGTTCTACTCCAGGTTCTTTTTAGTGCCAAAGAAGACGGGGAACTAAGACCAATCCTAGACCTCTCTCTCTTGAATCTGGCAGTCCCCAAAGAAAAATTCCGAATGGTCACTCTGCAATCTATTCTCCCCTTCTGGGAGAAAATCACTGGATGTGCTCGATAGACCTCAAGGATGTACTACCACATCCTGATGGACAGGCGCTCCAGGAGGTTCCTCCGCTTCGGCTGGGAGCCAGTCACTACCAGTTCGGGTCCTTCCCTTTGGTCTCACCACAGCCCCAGGGTGTTCACCAAAGTATTAGCAGTGGTAGCGGCCCACCTGAGGCTTCAGGGGTGCAGGTGTTTTCCTACCTGGACGACTGGCTTCTTACGCCCCAACAAGGCATCTACTTTTATTGGCGAGACTCCTTTCTCCATCTTGCTCCTTTTCTGGGCATCACAATAAATACAAAGAAATCCAACCTGGCGCCCACACAGCTCTTAGATTTTATAGGGGCCAGGCTAGACACAAGGAGTTTACGAGCCTTCCTCACTGCGGACAGAGTTCAAAATCTGCAGCTCCAGGTGCGGGCCATTCTCCACTAAGTTCTGTTCCGGCGGAGTTGGTCCTGAGGGCTCTAGGGTCCATGGCATCTGCTATAGCACTTCTTCCTCTTGCCAGGCTCAATATGCGCATTCTACAGTGGACGCTCTTAGTACAGTGGTCATACCTTGCTCTCCCATGCATCATCCCATTGCGATCAGCAAGGCTTGCAAGCGGTCCCTCTTGTGGTGGCTTCACTCCCCGGATCTCCACAGGGGCCGCCCATTTTGTGCTTCTCCCCCTCTCGCCACGGTGACCATGGACGCCTCCCGCCTCGGGTGGGGGCACTTTGGGCGGACCGTCCAAGGCACGTGGGACTATTCAGAGACCTTACTGCATATCAATGTTCTAGAGATGAGAGCAGTGCTCTTAGCGTTGCTAGCACTTCAGGACTTTCTTCCCTTGGGAACAATTGCGATTCAATCGGACAACATGTCTGTGGTCTGGTACATCAACAAGCAAGGGGAACAAGGTCTTACCCTCTTTGTCGAGAAGCCATGAGAGTTTGGGAATGGGCAATCTCCACCAACCGCTTTCTAATAGCAACGCACATTCCGGGTCGGTCCAACATCCTAGCGGACAAGCTCAGTCGCACCATTCTGACCCCTTACGAGTGGTCTCTCAATTGTCGAGTAGCGGAACGCATATTCGCACGGTGGGGAACCCCTTCATGCGATCTTTTTGCCTCTCCCTCAAACACCAAGTGCGACAGTTTTTTCGCTCTGATACCTCCTCCCAGAGGTTCCCCAAGAGACGCTCTGGTGCATGCTTGGCCACCCGGTCTTCTGTATGCTTATCCACCCTTGCCTCTGATGCTCCAAGTTCTTCAGAAAGCCTCTCTGGTGGGTTGCAGAATGATTCTCATTGCTCCGTTTTGGCCTCGACAGATCTGGTTCCCCTTCCTAAGGTCTCACTCGGTGAATCCTCCTTGGATTCTAGATCCCATCCCGGATCTGATATCCCATCCATTCTGCATTCCTCCTCCGAATCTGGACAACCTGAAGCTGACCGCTTGGCTGCTCCAGTTCCACTCTTGATCAGGACTCCCGGTATTTCGTCACCTGTTAAGGCAATTTTGGTGGCAGCTCATAAACCATCCACTAGAAAGGTTTACCGCAGCAAGTGGAAGCGTTTTTCTTTGTGGGCGGAGCGGCAAGGCTTGGATCCTTCACAGTTCCTCTTCCTTTAGTGCTTGACTTTCTAACCACTCTCTTTAACGATGGTGCCAGCAGTTCCACAGTCAAAGTACAACTGGCGGCAATTTCTCATTACCACATTGGCCATGACTCTAATCCTCTTATGTCAGCCAAATTGTGTAAAAGTTTTCTTAAAGGTACTTTTCTTCTCAGGCCCCCTATAAAACAAGCGGTTCCTCCTTGGGACCTCTCTCTGGTTCTACAGGCCTTGACCGCCCCTTTCGAGCCAGCGCTACGGTGGATCTCAAATTCTTGTCCTACAAGACAGCCTTTTGGTAGCCATTACATCGGCCAAGAGAGTTTCTGAGCTTCAAGCATTATCAGCTAAACCTCCTTACTTGGTATTTCATCCGGACAGTGTCTACCTCAGGACCAACCCGTCCTTTCTTCCTAAAGTCGCTTCTGAAGCAAACATCAATCAGTCCATTAACCTCCTGTTTTCTTCCTAAATATGAAAACAAAGGTGAATATAAGCTCCATTCATTAGATGTTCACAGGCAACTTAGATTTTATCTGAACAGGACGGCTGGTCATAGGCAATCCGACCAGTTGTTTATTTCCTTTGCAAAATTCAATTTGGGCAAGCCAATTTCTAAAGTTTCTCTGTCCCGCTGGATTTCACAGTGCATCTTATTGGCTTATCAAGCTTCAGGAAGGCCCGCACCGGAGGGTGTTCATGCCCATTCAACCCGGTCAGTATCTACCTCGGCAGCCTTCAAGGCTATAGGATTCCTCTAGATGATATTTGTGCAGCAGCCACGTGGGCTTCATCTCATACTTTTATTTCCCACTATAAGTTGGATCTTGCATCTAGGGGTAGAGCATCCTTTGGCTCCACGGTGCTCCGGAATATCCTTCCATGATGGCCGCCCAAGATTCAGGTAGCTGGGGACTCTGTCCCAGAGGTTGCAGACAAATGAATATCCTACTTCAGATTTAGAAGTTATGTACTCACCATAACGTTCCATCTGAGTAGGTGTATTCATTTGTCTGCAACCATCCCGCCCTCCTATCCCCCTGGCCTTTCAGTTTCCTGCATATTCTATGTTACCCTTTTCAGGGTGTTGCTTTGGCAAACTCTATCTGAGGTCATGAGGGTAGAGCAGGGCATTATGGGTGAGGGGAGGAGCTGAGAGCTTGGATCCATAGCTGGAAAACCATGCCGGTTCGGATCCGATATCGGATCCATAACCCACAGGTTGCAGACAAATGAATACACCTACTCAGATGGAACGTTATGGTGAGTACATAACTTCTAATTCCTATCAGGCTCAGTTGCAGAAAGTATCTGCGTTTTCGGGCTGGGATTTCTCATGATCAGTTCTCTGCATTGCCCTTTGGCTTATCTACTGTGCCCAGAGTGTTCACTAAGGTTCTGGCTCCAGTGATAGCTTTCTTCAGGCTAAGAGGAATACAAATCTATCCTTATTTGGACGATTGCCTGATTCTGGCCCAAGGAAAGGATGAACTTCATCATTTACAGTATGTGATAGCAGTGTTAAGATGCCTGGGGTATTCTGTGAACGAAATAAAGTCCAGTCTAGTACCCTCTCAGGACATGTGCTTTCTGGGTGTGAGACTGAATACAGCATCCCAGATGGCCTTTTTGACCCCGGACAAACAAAAGAATCTTTCTCTTTACTTCCATCAATTGTCTCGTCAGTCCAGGCTGACTGCAAGGACAGTCCTTCAAGCCTTGGGGTTCATGGCATCTTGTATTCTGGTACTTCCCAATGCCAAACTGCATATGAGGAAGCTACAATGGTATCTCAAAAATGTATGGACACAGCACTGCCAAGATATGGACACTGTCATTCAGAAAATACCTTGCATTCAAAAGGAATTTTTGTGGTGGGCTCAGGAATGTCACCTAAACAAGGGACTCTCTGTGACCCGGCCAGAGGCGAGTCAGATTCTAACGACAGATGCCTCAGACAAAGCTTGGGAGCTCATCTAAATGGAAAGTGGGTACAAGACACGTGGCCTGCCAGATTTCAACATCTACATATCAACTTGAAGGAGATGTTAGCAGTCCAATTTGCATTAATAGCTTTCAAGGATTTACTTCTTCCAGGGCAGGTGTTGGTTCTAACAGACAACACAACTGTCATGTGGTACATCAACAAGCAAGGGGACGATTCTTATCCTCTATGCAGACAAGCAATGATTTTGTGGGAGACTGCTCTCAGTTTACAGCTAAATCTTCAGGCAAGGTTTCTGCCGGGAGCACAGAACTCCTTAGCAGATGTGTTGAGCAGACAAATTATGGATCCCCACGAGTGGAAATTGGATCCTCATGTATTTCAGAAATTGACATGTTCTGGGGGACTCCAGACATAGATCTGTTCGCTTCTCCACTAAACTACCAGCTGCCAAAGTTTTGCACAAAAAGGTTTCATCCCACAGCCTGGAAAGTGGATGCTCTCTCATTCAATTGGAGCAATCTTCATGTGTATGCCTTTCCACCTCTGCCTCTCCTCCCAAAGGTACTCCTGAAGGTCAGACAGGACAAGCCAAAGATGATTTTAATAGCTCCAGATTGGCTTCGACAGCACTGGTACCCATTACTGAGAAGTCTGGTACGGGAGCCTCCATGGCCTTTGCCTTCGATTCCACACCTGCTGTCTCAGGAGAACAGTCATTTACTCAATGTCAAACTTCACTCTCTACATCTAACAGCCTGGCATATTCTGTTTTAAACCCTGGTGGGTCTCAGCTTCCACAGCAAGTTTTGAATGTTATTTTGGAGGCCAGAAGGCCTAGTACAAGGAAAGTGTACGCAGATAAATGGAGGAGATTTTTATTTTGGAGTACAGCAAAGGAATTTGATGTTTCTAAGCCTAATTTAAGTGTGGCTCTTCAATATCTTACTGAGTTACTGGACAAAGGTTTGTCCTTCTCTATTAAGGTTCATGCTGCAGCAATTTCTGCTCACTATGATTGTGACCCACCTTTGTTTTCTCTTCCTTTGTTTAAGCAATTCCTTAGAGGGGCAAAGAATATAAGACCCCCACGTAGAGCTCCTACTCCTGCTTGGGATCTAAAATTTTGTGTTGGAGAAACTCACTCTACAACCTTTTGAGCCTGCAGCTACTGCCGAGTTGAAATATTTATCATGGAAGACTGCTTTTTTGTTGGCCATTACCTCTGCGAGAAGGGTTTCTGAATTACAGGCCCTTATGGCGGTTGAGCCTTTCTTAATTTTCCATAAGGATAGGGTATCTTTGCGTACTAATCCTTCCTTTATGCCTAAAGTGGTTTCTGGTGTGGCTTTAAACCAAACTATTCATTTGCCTACTTTTTATGCAAACCCCCAAAATAAAGGGGAAAAGATTTTGCACACTTTGGATATACACAGGCAGTTGCGATATTATTTGAGCAGAACTAAAGGGTTCAGGCAGTCTCAGCAGTTATTTGTTTCATTTGCTTTTGGTTCTCAGGGCAAGCCTGTTTCAAAACAAACTATTTCTAAGTGGATTGGTTTTTGTATTGCTTTCTGTTATTCCCATCATGGTAAGGAGATTCCAGCTGGGATTAGACCTCATTCCACTAGGGCTACTGCCACTTCTACAGCTTTTTTAAGGGGGGTGGCTACTAAAGATATTTTGGAGGCAGCTACTTGGAGTTCAGTGCATACTTTCTCTAAGCATTACCACCTTCCACTTTACTCTAAATCTAGGGCTGGTTTTGCCACTGCAATTTTACAGGGCATTTTGGCAGCTCCTAATACTTTAGTTTTGCCATCCTCCCTTACCTCTGCTTTGGGATTCTACCCATATGCAAGGACTGCAGCAATGTGAGATGAAGAACATAGTACAGTTTTATACCTACCATAAATGTAGATGTTCGAAGATCCACATTGCTGCAGTCCAATTTACCCTCCCTCCTTCCCCTCTGTAGTTAGAGGCGGTGGTGTGGTTTGGGTTGTGAATATTGTAAATATTGTAAATAAGATTAGTGCAGGGGTGGTTGGTTGTTTTTTGCTGTCTTTTGGTTTTGGCCTTTCTTTTAGGGCCTTCTGACATCTGGGGCAAGAAAAGACTGAGGATATGACGTCGGTCATGCGCATTTGTACCCTGACGTCCTGATGTCAGTCTTAAGCGCCTTGACCGACGTCAGCCTAATACTTTGGTATTCGGGCCGACCGAGGACAGCGGACTACCCATATGTAAGGACTGCAGCAATGTGGATCTTCGAACATCTACATTTATGGTAGGTACAAAACTGTACTTTTTGCTCCTGGAACCCAGGGGAAAACTATTTTTAAGTGGATTGCTTATTGTATTAACTTTTGTGTTACAGCATGGCAAGTTTCCTCCTCAGGGCATTGGGACCCATTCTACTAGAGCTACTTCTACCTCAGCAGCTTTTCTTGGAGGTGTACCTACTAAGGACATCTGGAAGCAACTACGTGGACCTCTGTCCACACTTTCACCAAGCATTGCAATCTGCCCTTGTTTTCTAAGGCCAGGGCTGGTTTTGCCACTGCAGTGTTGCAGGGCATTCTTACCAACCATTAATCCTTGGTGTTCCTCCTCCCTTTTTGTTTTTTCCTGGGCTTTGGGAATCAACCCATTTGTAAGGACTGCAACAATGAAATATGATTAACATAGTACACTTACCATAAATGTAGATGTTAGTGTATTCACTGTTGCAGTCCTGCCCCCCCTTCCATCCCCCTTTTTTCCTAGGGCACAGACTGGATTTTTTTTTTCTTTACCTAGTCTTACTTTTTTGGGGGGCTCTTTGACTGTTACGGCAAGAAAAACTGAGGAAATGATGGCTGCCTGCCTTTATACATGATGTCAGGCTTATTCCAGAGGCAGCTGACATCATATACCAAGGACTTTGGTATTCTGGCCGACTGCTGGCTACTGGGAGCCGGATAACCCATTTGTAAGGACTGCAACAGTGAATACACTAACATCTACATTTATGGTAAGTGTACACAAGTGTACTATCTACCTTTCACAAAACCAAATTGTGGGGGATACAGAGTTTGAAATTCCCTGTATCCTTGTTAATTTAGTCCATGATGATGCGCTCCATAGCTCTGCATATCAGACTCTGCAGGTTGATTGGGAGTTAATTCCCAGGGTCTGTATTCCTTCCCCCTTTATGGAGCAAGATGACTGTAGCAGTGCATCATTCAGTAGGGACAAAGCCTGAGGTGAGGCAGTGATTGAACAGGTTACACAGATGTGATGCCAGGTCACTTTGTAGTTCAAGTAGAACACATCTAGGGATTTTGTCAGGTACCTCTCATGGAAGCCGTATTCTTGGTCTTGGACAGTGCAGCTTTATCCTGTACTGCAGTAATGCTGAGGGCCTGGCATTCCTCTGGTATTGTGATTGGTCTTTTGGTGGGGAGAGAGAGGTAAAGTTGTCACTGAATCTGTCTGCCGGTATGTTGGCAATATCTGTTGGCTCAGTATAGGAGATACTATTGTGCAGCAACTCTTGGCAAACCTGCATATTGCTGTGGAGATCCTTGATATAACTATAGAAGGGTTTGTGGTTTTTAGTGTCTGCTGCAATTCTGCCTTCATAGCTGTCTTTAGAGGTTTTGATGAGGGATCTTAACTTTTGACGCTAGTAAGGGAGTTTTACTAGTCTTGGGACTTCACCTTTTTCTGCAACAGTTTCTTCCTTCTGTTGTATGGCTTATTAATGGCAAGGGTCCACCAGATTGGCTTCCTTTTTTTGGAGGAGAGCGTCTTTGTTCTGTTTGGTATAGCTAGTTCCATATACTATGTATTTGTTTGTACAGTGCATTGGTGTATGATTCCGCAATCATGCATCTGTTTTTTATTGGCATGAGTGCCATGAAGTTGGCCGCCTCTATTTTTAGGAGCCCAAAGTCAGCTTTGGAGAAGTTTTTCATGGTGGTTACCTTTGCAGGGGCTGTGGGTGAGATGTGGATTTCCATGGTGGTTAGTTTGTGGTCATATCTAACCAGAGAGGAATTGACTGTTTGTGTAGAGCAACAGTTGCCTATGTTAGTAACCAGGTCAAGGATTTTTCTCCCTCTAGTGGGGGTAAGAATGAGCTGGTCCAGGGCATTGGAATTGATGAATTCCAGGAAGCGTTGGGCCAGTGTATTGGTGCATGAGTAATTTTCCCAGTTGATGGAGGGGAAGTTGAAGTCACCTAGTACGAGTGTTGTTGGACCCTAATAGTTTCCAGGCTGCTTAGGAACATGGAGTGAAAGTCTTGTGACACGGCTTGGGACCTATAGCAAGCTCTGACCTGAATCGCCATCTTGCCAAATGTTAGTTGTACCTGAGGCGTCTCAGATACGTTATGCTGGGCTTCTAGTCTGGAGGTGTGCATATCCTTTATGAATATGGAGACACGACCGCCTTTGCAGATTTGGTTCATGTTCTGGAGCCAAAAGGTGTGGAATGAGTTATAGCCTGGTAGCGCAAGGGTGCTTTCTTGCTGCTTTAAACCAGGTCTCTGTTACAGCACACATGTCTGTGTTCTGCATTTTGAGGAGTGCTTCAAGTAAGTGCATCTTGAGATTTAGACTTCTGGCGTTGAGCAGCATGACCCTCTGCATTTATTTATAGCCGTTATGGTTTTAATTTGGTCTTTGGAACATCACCTAAAAAAGGCACTTTAGGGGTGGCAAGAGCCTTAACCAGTATCCAGAAACCCATGGGTGACAGATGCAGGCCATCTCTGGCAAAGCATCAAGGACTGGCAGTCATGTTATCCCAAGTAGACTGATACTGGATCCCCTTAGAATGACACCAGAAACTTAGCCAGTTGTTGAAGTCTATCATTTTATGCTTGTACTGCGGTATTCTGGGTGACAGTAGGATACTGTTCAGGGCTAGGGTTATACCTGCCTGGGCCACATAATTGGCGAGCTCCTCCATGTCTCACCATGTAGTCCTGGGAGGTGCATCTTGGGTCATTCAAACCCACATGGTCAGTGAGTCATATTTGTACTTGTGGAGTGACCTGATTGCTTGTATTGTCAGGTACTTGCTTGTATTGTCAGATGCTGGTACCTGATAGACAGCGGACTGTTATTTCTCCTTATTCAGCCTAGTGAGTGGGACATCAGTGTACCTCTCTATCGAGCCACCTGTGATTTAGTGCATTAGACAAGCTGATGTCCTTCATGGATGCATCTGCAGTCATAACAACTGGGTTGTCCTGTCGTCAGGCAGCCCTACAGTCGGCCGGATTCCAAAGTCCGGGTCCGGCTTCGGCTGATGTCGCACTTCACCCGACGTCATCTCTGTTGGACTCCGGGTATAAAGGCATCAGCCGACGCCATTTTCTTCAGTCTTTCTTGCCGCGTGGCGCCCGAAGCAGAAGCTGTTCGCAAGTGCCGGTCGGATCCAGAGATTACTTCTACCGAATACTACTTCGAAGACTTCTAAAGCTAAGTACCCCGTTGGGGACTCTTTCTTGCCTCAGCCGATGTCAGAAAAAGTTAATAATTGTTTAACCTGTGGGAAACAAATACCTCATAAAGATTTCCACTCTTACTGCCTGCCTTGCTTAGGCCCAGCCCACGACGTAGCAGCCTGTTCGTCCTGTGCTTCTTTCAACCGACGAACGCTTAGACGTCGGTCGGAGTTTGCAGAACAGTTTTCGGTTCTGATTTTTGCGTACATTATGCCGTCGGATCCTCCGACTCGCATTCTGCCAAAAAACGCAAAGAAAAGACCGACACCGCAGTCCGCGGTTTCGGCCGAAACCATGGTTAAGCAAACCGTGAGTGTCTCGGTTTCGGCGAAACCGAAAACTGATCAAAATACAGCTGAATCTACCTCTACAACTGAGGTCCCTGCTAACACTCTTGAATCGGCCTCAGAAATTTTACCCACTACGGTGCTTACCACTGACTTATCAGACACCATTCCCTTGGATGTCTCTACCCCAGCACGTGGTGCTGCTAGGCCTCCAGCAGCCATGTCCATTAAGGCCTTCGCCAGGGCTAAAGCAGCCAAGACTACTAAAACAGTGCCTGTTAAACCCCCCTCAACCAGGTCCTCTTCCAGTTCTCAAATGCTTACTTTGGCAGAAGATTTAATTTCATTAGAGGATCTCAATCTCACCCAGACAGGGCCTCTCAGCCCCCAGAGAAGAGACCTAGGGCAGAGCCCCATGAGCCAGTGTCCTCTGATGTTTCTGCTGATGAATCAGACATAACTGACCAGCCAGAGGCTCCTTTCTCCAATTTTGAAGATTCTGATGCTGAAGAATCCATTCCAGCTGCTTCCCCACCAGAAGAATTCTCCTTTGGGGAAACCTTGCATGCCATGCGAGAACAGTTCCAATGGCAGCAACAGGATTTTTCAGACTCCAGGAAAAGACTTAGGACCTTTTTGCACCTTCCACAGCACAGGCCCTTAGCTATACCTCCTGTTCTCTCTGTGGTAGATGATGCTTTCAATGATGTCTGCTCCGCTCCAGATTCTTTACCCCCAGCCCCTGCCAAACCAGACAGATTTTACAGGGTGCCAGATACTCATCACCACCTTTACAAGGCCCCTCTTGCAGACCCCGAAACTATTTCCCAGGGTCCCAAGGCAGTAGCCGCGACCATAGCTAAAAACCCTGTTCCTTCTGAAAGGGAAGCAAGGTCATTAGACAGATGGGGTAAAAGGTTTACACTTCAGCCACTCTCTCAGCTAGAGCTTTAAACTGTCAGTTTCACATGATACAATACCAAGAGTTTATGCTTGATCAGTTAACTAAAAAGCTAACCACTGATGAATCTCTTGATAAGAAATATGTATTAGAAATGGTAAATAACATACAGCAAGTTAGTAACCACTCTTTAAAATGTGGCTATGATGCACTGGAGGCTTCATTTAGATCAGCCATGACTGGCACTGTAATTAGAAGGCATGCATGGCTAAAGGAGCAAGCTTTACTGGATCATGTTAAATCTAAATTGCTAGATGCTCCTATGGATAAAACAAGTTTGTTTGGTACACCTGCCCAGCAGGTTATGAAGAAAATGGAAGAAAAGGCAAAATCAGTCCAGACAGTTAAAGATTTCTTGCAGGTTCAACCCCAAGGTTTAGCAGGAACTGGCCTGCCAAAAATTGGTCCTTTCCTGACTCCACAAGACCTCAAAGGGGCAGGAATAGACGTTCCAGAGGCAGAAACCAATCCAGAGGAGGTGCCTACAGAGGACGACAGTGGCAAGGTAACAACAGAGGCACAGACTCAACACCTGCCACTACATCAACACAGCCACAGTGACTTAATCCTAAACCCGCCTACCAGGGAACAAATAGCAGCTCCTCTAGGCGGAAAGCTAACCTTATTTTCAAAAACTGGCACCACATAACAAAGGACAAGTGGATTTTACGAACCATAGATCAAGGTTACGGTTCCACTTCCACACTTTACCAGACAAAGAGGAATGCCAAATCTACCTCCAAATCAAAAGACAGAGGCTCTACAACAGATAATGGAGTTAGCAAACATGAGAGCTGTGGAGAAAGTGCCAACAGCAGAGCAAGGAAAGGGTTCTACTCCAGACTATTCCTAGTTCCAAGAAAGGAAAAAGTTGGAGACCAATTCTAGACCTGTCCACCCTGAATACTTACATCATTGTCCCAAAATTCAAAATGCTGACCCTACAGCAACTTCTTCCCATGCTGGGCAAGGAGTGTTGGCTGGTAACTCTAGATCTCAAGGAGGCATACCTGCACGTCCCCATTCGACCAATCTGCAGAAGATACCTCAGATTTCTTGCAGGATCAGAGCACTATCAATTCTCAGCATTGCCCTTTGGCTTATCTACTGCCCAGAGTATTCACAAAATGCCTGGCATCAGTAATCGCCCATTGCAGACTACAGGAATTCAAATTTATCCATACCTGGACGACTGCCTGATACAAGGAGACAACAAAAGCAAGCTGACAACAGATTTACAAAGGGTCATTTACTTGCTTCAAGCACTGGGATACACAGTCAATTTACAAAAGTCAAGACTGATACCATCCCAGACAAGGACTTTCCTGGGAGCGGAATTGGACACAGTAAGACAAATGGCATTCCTAACTACAGAAAAACAAAAAGAACTCCCTCTTTACTTCTTGGCACTAACAAAACTGAACAAGTTAACAGCAAGAAAGGTACTGCAGGCCTTGGGTTTCATGGCATCATGCATAATCTTGGTTCCATTTGCCAGACTACATATGAGAAAACTACAGTGGTACCTAAAGAATTTATGGTCCCAACACAGACACAGCCTAGAAACGGAAATCCCACTAATTCCATGCTTAAAACAGGAGTTCCTATGGTGGGCTCAGGCATGCCAGTCAAACCCAGGCCTGCCCTTTCGCAAAGGGTCAAGCAAGCCAGACCATCACAACAGATGCTTCAGACCTAGGATGGGGCGCATATGCTGGACAAATGCATACAAGGATTGTGGACACAGGACCAACTTCACCTGCACATCAACCTAAAAGAAATGCTGGCAGTAAAACTGGCAATCCAAAAGTTCAGACCATTTCTCAAGGAGGACCACTTGATGATAAGGACAGACAACACCACAGTCATGTGGTACATCAACAAACAGGGAGGCACTCATTCTTACCCCTATGCAGAATGACTTTGAGCTGTGGACCCTGGCACTCAGCTACAACATCCAGTTACAGGCAATATTTGTGCCAGGAAAGAAAACTCTCTAGCAGATATGTTAAGCAGGACCACATCGGATGCCCACGAATGGCAGCTGCACCCGGATATCTTCAAGACCATCTCGAAGAAATGGGGAATGCCTCAGATAGATCTATTCGCATCACCTTTCAATCACCAGCTCAATAAATTCTGCACAAGGACATTCCACCCACTAGCATGGAAAGTGGACTCGCTCTCCTTCAGCTGGAAAGGCCTAACAGCATATGCATTCCCACCTCTTCCCTTGATACACAAAGTACTACTAAAAATCAAGGAGGAACGCCCAAGGATAATCCTGATAGCTCCAAACTGGCCAAGACAGCATTGGTACCCACTGCTGAGGAGCATGTCTCGAACAATATGTGGCCAATACCCCTGATGCCTTTGATGCTAACTCAGAACAACTTCAGCACCATGCATCCAAACCTAAAAACGCTGCAACTGACTGCATGGAACATCACATAGCAGCTGCTAATACAGAACTTTCACAAAGAGTTAAAGACATTATTCTTGAAGCACGCAGGCCTTCAACTAGAAGGAATTATGCTGGGAAATGGAAAAGGTTTGCCATTTGGAGTTCTGAAAGAGGAAAAGATGTATCAAACATAGATATGCCTAACATTCTGGAGTATCTGGCCGAACTACTTCATTCAGGCCTGTCCTACTCCTCCAAGATTCATGCATCAGCTATTTCAGCAGAATACAGCTTTGATCCACCTGATGTTCTTCGTCTTCCCTTGCTGCAGTCCTGACTATTGGGTATAGTCCGCGTCCCAGTCGGCCCGAATACCAGCGGTCATGGCCTTAGACTGGCGTCAGTCCGATCACAGGCACTATGCGCGCCATGACGGCGTCATTTTCTCAGTTTTTTTGCCGCATGGTCGATGCAGAAGCAATTTGCGAGTGCAGGTTGGCGTTTGAGATTTTCGAAACCGAGTTTCAGAAACAAAACAGAGTTGGCTAAACCCGCCGAGAACATTTTTGGTTTTTCTTGCCTCAGTATTTAACGGATGTCAGAAAAGTGAATAACTGTATTTCTTGTGGGAAGCAGATAAGGGATTATCATAGTACCTTGTGTTTAGGTTTGGAGCCTTGCAGCGTTGTTGGTTGCCGCTCTTGTGCTAGATTAAACAACGCACTATTAAGAGGAGGCTTGATTGTGCTAGGTTAGTGTTTGGGAGCGTTGCAATTATAATATGCCGCGGCGTAGCCTTCATCCAAGGCGCCAAGGACAAAACAGTGAAGCCTAGGGGTGAGGAACCGGCAGTCGGATGTCGGTTCTTTAGAAAACTAGGGGAGCCAGGGTTTTTGCCAGGAGTCTCTATGGTGACATCGCTTCTAAGCCAAAAGCCAAAAACAACAAGTTTGGGGGGGTGGTGAGGAACCGGCGGTCCGACGTCGGTTCTTTAGAAATCTAGAGGCAGAGGTTTTTTGCCAGTCTCTCCTGGAGTCTCAGGCAGATACTTTACTGTTACAGGATGTGCCCTCTCAGGTAGGCCAGGCTGAGGGGGGCTTCTCAGGTAACTGTTCTTCCCTCTCTTCCCAAGGTAGTTAGGGCCTCTCCTTCTGTTGCCAAAGCTTCTTTTAGAGGTAGGCCAAGTTCAGCTTCTGAGGGGGCTTCTCCTAGCATTTCGGGCTCTGTGCCTAAGAAACATATGCTTAAAATGGCAGAAGATTTGATTACTCTGATTAGAGGTTCTATGCCCCGCCTGATAAGAGGCCTAGGGTGGAACAGGAGTTTGATAGTTTTGAACAGTGTTCACAGGTCTTCTGTGGAAGACTTGCAAGGGATTTTCCTGCTTATTCTGATTCTGAGTTGGGATGATTCCTTCCTACAGCTTCAGCTTCTCCTCCTTTTTCATTTTCAGAGACTCTTCACTCCATGGGGAGCACTTTAAATGGGAAGGCCAGGATTACTCTGATTCAGGAAAGGCTTAGGGAATTCTTGTTTTACCCCAGCATAGGGGCCTGGCCATTCCTGTTGTGTGTGGGTGGGAGGATGTTTTGAGAGGCTTCCCTGAACCCTGACTCCTTGCCTCCTGCCTGTTAAGCCTGATGATAGTATTATAGGGTGCCCAAAGCTCATAAGTATTTGTTTAAGAGTCCCAGGGCGGACCCAGAAACTGTTTCTCAGGGGCCTAAAGGTGTGAAGCTTGGTTAAAAAATCAAAATTCTCTGATAAAGAGGCAGGGCTTTGGATAGGTGGGGTAAGATCCTGCACCCCTCTGATAAAGAGGCAAGGGCTTTGGATAGGTGGGGTAGAAAATATATACTTCTTCCACTCTAGCCAGATGAAGTTGAATTGTCAGTTTCATATGCTGAAATAGAATTATCTCCTTTCACAATGAATCTCTAAGGTGATGCTTTGGCGGAAGGTATTGAGTGTAAAGAATTGCTGGATTTGGTTCATGTGTCTGAACAAGTGGGTAAGCATTCTTTGCAGTGTTTGATGCTGTGCCTGAAGCCTTTTGAGGTGCTGCTACTAGTTCTGTTCTTTCGCTAGACATGCCTGGTTGAAGGATCAGAATTTAGCTGAGATTTGAGCATGTTAAGACCAGGATTTTGATGCTCCTTTACAGTCTGATGTGTTGTTTGGACCGCCTGTGGAAGCAGTTTTAAAGAAAATGGAGGACAAAGCTAAGTCTATGCAGACTGTTAAAGATTTTTGCAGGTGCAGCCTCCGTTTAGTAGAAATTGGCCTGCTAGGGTAAGGGGTGGACATATCCTGCTTGGTTCCCAGTCTAGGGGTAGGAGTCTCTATGGTAGGGGCAGGGGCTCAAGGTTCGTTTAGGCCTAGATCAGACAGTTCACCTGCTCAGACTTCTGGTGAGGGCAGGGGTCAGTCCTTTCGTGAAGCAACCAATGACCTGCCTTTTTCAGCTGCCAGTGGACTCTGCGTCTGCAGCTCCTTTGGGAGGAAGATTGTCTCTTTTCAAAGAAAATTGGGATTTAATCACTCAAGACAGATGGGTGCTGGATATCATTCATCACGGTTACAGATTTTATTTCCACACCATGCCCCTTTCAAAGGCATGCCAGATGTTCCTCCTCCACAAAGAATAGAGGCTCACAAGCAAGTTTCTCAGTTACTCCAGATAGGGGCCATTCAGCCAGTCCCTGTATCAGAAAGGAGGCTTGGGATTTTATTCTCGCCCCTGTTCCTAGTAAAAAGGGGGAACGTGAGAGACCATTTTGGATTTATCTATCCTCAACACTTATCTGGACATTCCCAAGTTCAAGATGTTGACGTTACAGCAACTGTTACCTCTGCTGGCAAGGATCACTGGATGGTAACTTTGGATCTCAAGGAAGCTTACCTTCATGTGCCTATAAGGCTAAGTTGAAAGTAGTATGCGATTTCACTGGGAGATTTTCATTATCAGTTCTCTGCATTGCCCTTTGGCTTATCTACTGCTCAGAGTATTCACAAAGGTTCTGGCTCCAGTGATAGCTACTTCAGGCTTCAAGGCATTCAAATCTATCCTTACTTGCTGCCTGATCTGGCTCAAGAAAAGGAAGACCTTCTACAGCATCTGATCTGGAATATGTCATAGCAGATGCTATGAGTATATTCTGTGCGAAATAAAGTCCAGTCTAGTACCCTCTCAAGACATGTGCTTTCTGGGTGTGAGACTGAATACAGCAGCCCAGATTAACAAACAAAAAGTCTGTCACTTTACTTCCCATCAACTATCTCATCAGTCCGTGCTGACTGCAGGACAGTCCTTCCAACATTAGGGGTTCATGGCATCTTATTTTCGGTGTGCTTCAATGCCAAACTGCATATGAGAAGCAATGGTATCTCAAAATGTATGGACACAGCACTGCCAAGATTCTCGACACTGTCATTCATATAATACCTTGCCTTCAAAAGGAATTCTTGTGGTGGGCTCAGGAATGTCACCTAAACAAGGGACTCTCTGTGACCCGGCCAGAAGCAGGGCGGTCAGATTTTAACGACAGATGCCTCGGACACTGCTTGGGGAGCTCATCTAAATGGAAAGTGGATACAAGACAAGTGGCCTGCCAGACTACAGCATCTACATATCAACATGAAGGAGATGTTAGCAGTCCAGTTTGCATTGATGGCGTTCAAGGAGTTACTTCTTCCAGGGCAGGTGTTGATTCTAACAGACAACACAACTGTCATGTGGTACATCAACAAGCAAGGGGGAACACATTCTTATCCTCTATGCAGGCAAGCAATGATTTTATGGGAGACTGCGCTAAGCCTGCAACTGACTCTTCAGGGTAAGGTTTCTGCCGGGAGCACAGAACTCCCTAGCAGATGTATTAAGCAGACAAATCATGGATCCCCCCCAGTGGAAATTGGATCTTCATGTATTTCAGAAATTGACAGTGTCATGGGGAACTCCAGACATAGATCTGTCCGCTTCTCCACTAAACCACCAGCTGCCAAAGTATTGCACAAAGGGGTTTCATCACACAGCTTGGAAAGTGGATGCTCTGTCTTTCAGTTGGAAAAACCTTCATGTCTATGCCTTTCCACCTCTGCCTCTTCTTCCAAAGGTATTATTAAAGGTCAGACAAGACAGGCCAAGGATGATTTTGATAGCTCCAGATTGGCCTCGGCAACACTGGTACCCACTTCTAAGGAGTCTTGTAAAGAAGCCTCCATGGCCTTTACCTCTGATTCCTCATCTGTTATCTCAGAAGGACGGTCATCTGCTCAATGTCAAGCTTCAATCTCTTCATCTCACAGCTTGGCATATTCTGTGTTGAAGCACAGCAGGTCTCAGCTTCCTCAACAAGTTTTAAATGTGATTATGGAAGCTAGAGGCCTAGTACCAGGAGAGTCATGAAAAATGGAAGAGATTTTATTTTGGAGTACAGCAAAGAATTTCGGAGCCTAATTTGAGTGTGGCTCTTCAATATCTTACTGAATTATTGGACAAAGGTTTGTCCTTCTCTTCCATAAAGATTCATGCTGCAGCAATTTCAGCTCACTATGATTGTGACCCACCTTTGTTTTTCGCATCCTTTGTTCAAGCAGTTTCTTAGAGGGAAAGAATATAAGACCCCGTAGAGCCTCCTACTCCTGCTTGGGATCTCAATTTTGTGTTGGAAAACTTACTCTACAACCTTTTGAGCCTGCAGCTACTGCTGAATTGAAATATTTGTCATGGAAGACTGCTTTTCTGTTGGCTATTACTTCTGCAAGAAGGGTGTCTGAGTTGCAGGCCCTTATGGCAGTAGAGCCCTTTTGGTTTTCCATAAGGACAGGGTTTCATTACCATTAATCCTTCCTTTATGCCTAAGGTGGTTTCTAGTGTGGCTTTAAACCAAACTATTCATTTGCCGTTCGTTTTTGCAGATCCTCAAAATAAAGGGAAAAGATTTTGCACACTTTAGATGTACACAGGCAATTCGTTATTATTTGAGCAGGACTAAAGATTTTAGGCAGTCTCACCAGTTACTTGTTTCTTTTGCTTTGAGTTCACAGGCATAGCCTGTGTCAAAACAATCTATTTCTCGGTGGATTGGCTTTTGCATTGCATTTTGTTATTCCCATCATGGCAAAGAGGTTCCAGCTGGGATTAGGCGCATTCCACTAGGGCTAGTGCCACTTCAACAGCATTGCTAAGCGGGGTGGCAACTAAGGATATTCTGGAAGCAGCTACTTGGAGTTCAGTGCATACTTTCTGTAGGCATTATCACCTGCCTATATACTCTAAGACTAGGGCTGGTTTTGCCACACCTCTTTTACTAGCCATCTTGTCTCCTCCTGCTACTTTATAATTTGCCACCCTCCCTTTCCTCTGCTTTGCGTTTCTACCCAATAGTCAGGACTGCAGCAAGGGAAGAAGAACATAGTACAGTTTTGTACCTACCATAAATGTAGATGTTAGGATTCCCTTCCCCTCTGTGTTTCAGGGTGGTTGTGTAGGTGAGTTTACATGCTTATATTTTTTATATATTGCTGTATATATTGTACATGTTTTTGGTGCAGGTTGTTTTGGGACTTGTCTTTTGGGTCTTCTGACATCTGGGGCAAGAAAAGACTGAGGATGAGCGCGGGTCATGCGCATTAGTACCCTGACGTACTGGCGTCAGTCTAAAGCGCCATGACCGCCAGCCTTTCTCGACTCTCTGGTATTGGGCCGACTGGGACGCGGACTATACCCAATAGTCAGGACTGCAGCAAGGGAATCCTCGAACATCTACATTTATGGTAGGTACAAAACTGTACTTTTTTTCACACCCTTTGCTCAGGCAGTTCCTCAGAGGAATCAAGAATGTAAAACCTCCAAGGAAACCACCATTGCCAGCTTGGGACTTGAACTTTGTGCTAGAAAAATTGACACTATCACCTTTTGAACCAGCAGCAACAGCAGACCTACAACACCTGTCATGGAAAACTGCTTTCCTACTGGCAATTACTTCAGCAAGGAGGGTTTCAGAACTACAGGCCTTAATGGCAGTGTAACCCTTTCTAATCTTCCACCAAGATAGTGTCCATGAGGACTAATCCTACATTTATGCCTAAGGTGGTATCCAGAGTGTCTTTAAACCAAGCAATCCACCTACCTACCTTCTTTCCCAACCCACAAAACAGAGGGGAAAGAATACTGCATACCTTGGATGTACATAGACAGCTACGCTACTACTTGGACAGAACAAAAAATAGCAGAAAGACTGACCAACTTTTCGTAGCCTATGCAACAGGAAGGGAAGGAAAAGCTATTTCCAAGCAATCTCCAAATGGATAGGAAATTGCATACGATTCTGTTACTCCTTCCATGGAAAACCAATTCCACAGAACATAAGACCTCATTCTACAAGGGCAACAGCCACTACCACAGCCTTCTTATGAGGAGTGGCTACCAAAGACATTATTGAGGCGGCTACTTGGACCTCCGTGCATACATTTGCCAAGCATTATAATTTACCTCTATATTCCAGATCCCGAGCAGGGTTTGCCACTGCTGTTCTGCAAGGGATCCTAAACGCACCATAATCTACTTTTATCCTCCTCCCCTAGTTGGCTATGGTATTCTACCCAGTTGTTATGACTGCAGATGCATCCATGAAGGACATAGTACAGTTTTGTACCTACCATAAATGTAGATGTCCGAATTGGATAGCATCTGCAGTCAGGATTACCCTCCCTCCTTCCCCTCTGTGGTACTCCTAGGGTGTTTACCCTTCTAATAGCTAGCTAGTGGGGGGATTTCTTTCATGGTGTATTTGTTTGTATTTATGTACATACATGCTTATTTTTGTGTTTACCTCTATCTTTTGGAAACATTGGCATCTATCCAAAATTTTTAGCCTTCTATAGGGCTTCTGGCATCTGGGGCAAGAAACACTGAAGAAAATGGCGTCGGCTGATGCCTTTATACCCGGAGTCCAACAGAGATGACGTCGGGTGAAGTGCGACATCAGCCGGACCCGGACTTTGGAATCCGGCCGACTGTAGGGCTGCCTGACGACAGGACAACCCAGTTGTTATGACTGCAGATGCTATCCAATTCGGACATCTACATTTATGGTAGGTACAAAACTGTACTTTTTGCCTTAAGGGCTTAGGTTGAGGGGCACACTGTCTAGGTGATCTGTGTTTTGTGGTTTGTGCTGTGTTGTGACAGAGTACGTTTCTGCCTTGGAGGTCTCTGGGTAGATTTCTATTGAGAGCCTCCATTAAGATGGGTGTGCAGTTTGTAGTTTTATGCGAGAGCTGTGATGGATGTTGGGCTAGGGGTTGCATGTGGTGTGGTGCAGGTGTTGACCACCTCTTGACCAGCTATTCCGGTCTTTGCTTGAGTGCATGGCTTCCATTTGGGATATATAAGTGCATCTCTCAAGTCTGAGTGTTGGGAGGTAAGAGGAAAGGGTTGTCTGTGTACATGAGGCAGTTGCTCCACTGCCTCAATGCCCAAGTTCACCAAATAAATAGGAGAAAGCACAGGGAACTGACCTTTAGACATGCCAGGAGGGAACTGACCTTTAGACATGTCAGGTGGGATGGTCTTTATTACTAAGTAGTGGAGCGGTTTCCTTGTATATTCCTTTTACAGGAAAAATGTCACTCAAGGTGTTCGTCTGTACAGAGCACTGCCAAACACTTGAGGGGAAACTAATACGTAGACCCTGAAAATTTAAGGATCAAGTATTTAGGCAGATACTCTGAAGTTAGAAATAAAGCAGTTTGTCTTTCGGCTTTTCCCTGTTAGGGGTCGCCACAGCAGAACTCCGGTCTGCTAATGATTGGCAGTTGCTTTACGTACCGGCTTGCCAGGCCTGACACAACCTTCAACGAAGGTACGCCCATTCATGCATGTCTCCACGCAGAAGACGCTGTAGCTGAGAATCGAACCAGATGGTGTCTTACTCTGAGGTGACGACGCTACCGCAGCACCACCAACTCAAGCAGTACTTACTGAAAAATAATTAGCATGTCAAGAATGATGAAAAGAGGAGTTGCTTGAATGGCTACTGCCTGGCTACTACTAATGCTGGCCTCAGCACAGCTTCACTCTGGGATACAATACTCCTTTGCTTCTTTCACCAGAAGCAAAATGTTAGCACCAATCCTAAGAGAAGCAGGCCGTGGCCTGCTTGGTGATCCAGTCTTGTCCCAGATGACGCAAGGGTTTGCAGGCTTGTAGCCTTTTTCTAGTAGACTCCTCGAATAGAAACCTGACCAGTCAGGTACGTTAAGCACAGACCCTCACTGTCCATCCAGAAAGTCTGGAATCTATGCACTCTGCTTCTACTCACCAGGATCAGAATATAAGCACAGATTCCAAGCAGTCACCTATAAAGCAGTTATTAAGCTTTCAGGTGATCATCGGTCTCCAGGAAATAATGTAACTGCACTCCTTTTCTCACCAGGAGTAAACAGAAGCACTAATCCCAAGATGACTACTGAGAGAATGTGGGCTCTCCAATAACTGGTGGTCTTGCAATAGATGCTTAAAGGCAAGATGAAAAAAAAGTGTTTATCTTAAACACTGCACTGTGCCCTAGAGGAGTTAGATGTGAAAGTAGGTCTTATCGGTCTAAAAAGTGAAGTTTTAGTGGAGAGTCACTATTTTTAAAACGGCAAAATAGATTGAAAAGGGGTGGTCACTTTTTTCTTTTTTGGTACTATGGAATACATTAGGATGGCCAATAAATTTAAATAGTTGAAGGGAAGTGATTTCACAAAATGATTTTGTGCTTACTCACACCAGCCAGTAAAAGCAGAGGGGAAATGAGATATATGGTCAAATTAACATAAGGGGCAGGCAACTAGAAAGAGGTTAAGAACACAGCAGTAACCGGGTGGGAAAAATTTGTTGGACTCAAATGGCAGAGCTGTGGTCTCCCAAGTTTTAATATGCAGTTAAAAGCAGAATACAATTAACAGTGTAAAGAAAAATCGCAATATACAAAATAGAAAAAGGCAAAGTAATACAAAATACAACAAATAAAAGCAAACTAACCTTTCCCTCACAGCAAACTGTAGCAGAGCCTGGGTGAGCCTTTCCAGTAAAAGCCTTGCAAGTCATAGAATGCACAGACATTGCTGTAAAACCCAGTGGTACTACCACTCTGTCCCAAATGGAAGTCTTGTTATAACAGCACTGTAAGCCATTAGCTGCCAAGACTGATTACTCTGAATCTTGCCTTTTGTTTTCCATAGTCTGTAGTAGTTTTTTTGAGGGTGGTGTAAGAGTTGTCAAATTAACAAGGGATTCGAGGTGGTCTTTAGACGTCTGCTGCACCAGACTGCTGTGTTTAGCAAAAACCTACCCTCATTTCTTTTGCATTCTTGAACCCAGAGTTTTTTGTTCTGTTAATTTTAATCCTCTCTCCTTTAGGTTTCATTCCTATAAGTGAGCACTACAAGGTCATGTTAAATCTTTTGTCACACTCCTTCAAAGCTTTAGTTTTATGCTTCAGTTATGTTGCACTGTGGTTTAGTGCTGTAAAGGGGAGGTACTTCACTCGTGTGCCGTCCTTTGGATGCAGTTAAAGGTCGCACCTGCTTGAGTTGGTGTTTACTTAGGTAGGCCTTTTTCAAAAAGAGGTGTAGTGCTTTACTAAAAGCGTAATGTTTGCACAAATGTTTTTTCCCCCTACCCTTTTTTTACAACCAAAATTTAATTTTTGTCACAATGATATTCAGTTCTTTATAGTGTTTTACAACTTGCTTTTCCATGTATTCCATAAACAAGAAAAAAGTTATTCATTCCATCCATTTTTTACCACCACCTCCCCCTTATCCTCCTTACAAGACCATATCCAACTTCATTTACTTTATCCCTTCTCCATTCCACATCCCTTTTGTAGCTTCCATACTTTTGCCTGACTACTCAGTAAACATGACACTCCTGCAGCTCTGGATACAATTAGTCCTTTTAACAGGCAATTTCTTCAATATGACGACCCCCCCCCCCAATAAGCCTTTTCCATATGTATTTATCCTTTCCTTCTCTTGCCTGGCTTTTAACCCTAACCAAGGATAAGCGTGGTGATCTTTCAGCTCTTAAGCATAAAATTGTCACTTTTTACAGTTTCCATATTGGTTTTCCATAACTTTCCTTTTCTGTTTTCCTAGTCGCTATAGAGTTCCTAACTTTCACAAGTCTTCTTGTCTCATTTTCTCCATCTGTTAACATCCTTAATATCTGATGGGTACTTTTATGAAGTCGGGTGTACTGGCTTTATTAAACCTAAGCATCCTATTTTTATGGTATTGCCTAATGATTAGGTTAAGTCCTGCTTTCCCCCATATTACTCTAAAAATTTCCATAAATATTCCCACTGAAATATCTTTTAAAAAAAAAAAAAAAAAAAAGCTCTCCATTTCTGTATTTTCACCTTCCTCTCATGTTGCTTACTAATTTCCATATGTCCCTATTCTACCCCTTGTATTTCAGTAGCTTTTCTTGTAGGATACCCAAAATTCGCTATCTCTGTAAGCTTTACATTTTTATATATCCAGTATTAATCCTACAATGGAAAATGTACTACCACTCCCTATTTTATCTGTGGGCTATTACCAAACTATTAATCCACCTGCATACTACAACTCTAACTTTAAATGTTCGTATTGCAATAGTCAAAGCTATAGTAGGTGCTTTTGTCTTTATACCATAGAACTTCAGAATAAATAAAAACTCTATCAAAAAAGTTGTATAAACCAAACCATTAATGCAATAAACATAAACAATCAGGTTCATCTGGGAAGAATTCTTTGAGATTTTTGTGCAATTGATTTTATTGATTAATTTAAAGATGCAGTGCATTTAAAAAGAGCATGAATGTTTGGCTGCAGTTTCCTTTTGTGAGGGAAATCTGCTTTGTGCAGTCTAGTCTTTTATGATTCTGTAGATAGTAGTTTCCAGGGCTGTTGCCATTGGAACTGTTTTTGAGGTTTGCCTGTCTGCATTCTCGGAATCTTCAAGGAGATGTTTATATAAAAAAAAAAAAGGCATTTCCAATGCTGCTTTGGGTAGAGAGTTGGGTTATTGACCCTCTGCTGCACTTGTTAAAATGTGCGAGAGGTAAGCTGATTCAGGGAATCTCAGATTTTGTCCTTTTTCTGCTCCCATGCCCATTTTGCAAGAAACAAAATAAACATGGTCAGCATAACACTGGTAAGCAGAGCAATTTCAGGGAGATTCCAAAAAGAATATGTAGTCCAATCTCGCCTACATTCATACCCATGGGTTAGGAGCCGAATGTGTGCTCAGACTCTGCCAAACTTTTTTTTAACTCGTCTTTCTATTGGCTGGGCTAAGATGGTATCCCATGCTGCACTGCTCTCTATCCCCAGATCTCGTTTGCCGCTTGTGTAGCTCGGACGTGGTCTCGCTCTTGGCTGTGGCTAAGTAACCTTTTTCTTATCAGATAAGTTTTGTTGCCAACAAAAAGCTATTTTAATGGCTATTGTGTGTTCTTGTCCTGTGAAAAAATTCTGTTTTGGATTGTTCTGTGGTATCCCACTAGCTGTTTCCAATGGGCTAGGCCCGTTTTCAGTTAGAGGACCTAGTCTGTCCCCTTGCTTTCCTTGTGTCTTAAGTTTACCGGGACTAAGTACTGTTTAAATTAGAGGTATTGGTCTTTTCTCCTTAGTGTTTTTGTCTAAGGATCATTTAACTTGGAGATCCTATGGGTTTGTGTGTTGTAGTTTTTTTCCCACCTTGTGACTGTGAACGTTGGTCCTTTTATTCAGTTTTTGATAGTTAAACAACAAAATGAAAGCACCAAGACAATGTCCAAAGATACTAAGGAGCACAAGCCCTCGGGCTTCAAGAAGTGCTCTAGGTGGAGTTACAAAATGTCCATTACTGATGGACACTCCTCAGTCTGTGTATATTGTCTGGGAGTGATTCATCTCCAGAAGTCATGCAGCTTCTGTCATGCTTTTAGTCCGCGAGTTCTTCAGGAAAGGAAGAATAAATTGATTTTGAAGGGACTTCTGAAGCCCTCCTTCATGGACCGGTACGGGAAGCGTACTTTGTCTTCAGGGACCTTTTACCTTACGGTCACTGAATTATCGCACTTCTCTCTGCTCCAGAGAGACCTCCTCAAGGAGCTTGGAGATGTTCTCACGGGTAAAGTTTGTGAGGCGGTGGCTCAGACGGTCAACGCTCAGTTGTCTACCTTCAATTCCATTTACAAACTCCTCCATGAGGCTAATCTCCTATGCAGCCGAAGGAGCGAGTAGGGCAGCAAGTTCAGGAGCTGCTCTTAGGAGGCAGGCCTGGATGCGCCTTTGTCATTTCGCAGAGGCCTTCAAGTCTTCATTCACCGAAGCCCCTTTTGATGGTTCCTCTTTGTTCAGAACCAAGGTGAAAGAGACTCACCAGGTGCGAGCGAACAGGAGGGAAAAACTCTGCCGTAGGAGTCAGTTTTTCCCTTCCGTCTAGGCTGTATCCCAAGGCCCAGAGGGGTGGTAAAATGTGGTTCAAGAAATCTGAGTTTTTTTCGGGTGCACAAGGTAAGCCCCCCTCCAGAGGCAGTGGAGGGGGTGGTTATTCAGGGAGACTCCACCCTAGGGGCAGAGGAGGCCCCCACAACTCGAGAGACCGCAATTCCTTTCGTGGTTCTCCCTACCGCCCCTCCTGGTGGGAGGGCCCGACTGTACCGGAGCGAATCGGGGGTCGAATCTCATTATACCCGGAGGCCTGGCAAGACATCACCCAGGACCAATGGGTTCTATGAAAAATTTCCGGAGGATATGTCATTCCCTTCTCATCAAATCCCCCTCCAATAAAGAAAATCCCAGATGTTCCACCCAGTCAAATGGATTATGCAGCTTCAGAAGTTTTAAAGCTGCTAGAAAAAGGAGCAATCCAACATGTCCCCTCAGACCAGATCGGATTAAGGACTTATTTCAGATTCTTTTTGTTGCCGAAAAGGACAGGGGACCTGAGACCCATATTGGATCTCAGTCAATTGAACACCCATGTGCAAATGTCCAAGTTCCGAATGGTCACATTAGTCTCTTCTCCCATTGTTCGGAAAAGTGATGTGCTCCATCGACCTCAAAGATGCTTACTACCACATAAAGATGGACAGGGCATCCAGAAGTCCCCTACGCTTCCAGCTGGGAGCCAGTTATTTTCAGTTTTGAGCCCTGCCCTTTGGTCTCACCACAGCCCCCAGGGTGTTTACCAAATGCATGGCATTGGTGACGTCTCACCTGAGACGTCAGGGATTCCAAGTGTTTCCATATCTGGATGACTGGCTCCTTACTGCCACCACCAGGCATCTACTACTTCAGACCAGGGATGCTAGTTGGGCATCACATTAAACTGAAAAATCTGCCTTGTGAAAAATCTGCCTTGTTGCCCTCAGCATGTCATTTTTATAGGCTTCGAACCAGACAGTCGTCATGCGGGCATTTCTACCACGGGAAAGAATCAAGAGTCCTACAACAAGTTCACGCCTTGCTCCCTCTGAGAAGAGCGAAGGCAAGATGGGTCCTCAAACTGCTGGGGACAATGGCTGCTATGATTTAGTGCCTCTGGCAAGATTACATATGAGGTTCCTTCAGTGGCTACTCTTTGCCCAGTGGTCTCTCCATCTTCCTCTTTCTCACCCTATTCTCCTTACAGGTGCAAACAGGATCTCAGTTGGTGGCTTTGCAGTGACTACCTGAATGCGGGAAATCCCTTCTTTCCTGCGCCCCCGGTTGCCACGGTGACCACAGATGCCTCCCAGATGGGGTGGGGGGGCATTATCTAGGCAGGGCAGTCCAAGGCACGTGGCAAGAGCACGAGCTGCATCTGCATATCAATGTCCTGGAGATGAGAGCTGTGCTATTAGCGTTGCAAGCACTCCAGAGTTTTCTTCCTCTCGGGACTATTACAGTCTACTCAGACAATGTCAATGGTGTGGTATCTGAACAAGCAGGGAGGAACTAAGTCTTACCCCCTTTGCAGAGAGGCCATGCAGAGTATGGCAATGGGCAGTGTCTTCTTTTCTGGTGGCAACGCACATTCCGGGGAAGTCAAGTGTAATCGCAGACAGGCTAAGCAGAGCTATTCTGATGCCTTACGAGTGGTCCCTGAACTGTCAAGTTGCGGAGCGAATCTTCCGCAGGTGGGGTCAGCCTTGCTGCGACCTTTTAGCCAGTCCCCTCAATGCCAAATGCAGCAGCTACTTCACACTAATTCCCCCCTCGGGGGGAGTCACCCAGGGACGCTAGAGTCCATGATTGGCCCTCCGGTCTACTATATGCCTTCCCTCCGGTCCCCTTGCTGTCGAAGGTTATTCAGAAAGTGCAATCCTTGGGGAAGCAAAATGATTCTGATTGCCCCACACTGGCCTTCCTCATGGACGCTCCTTGGATTCTGGACCCACAACCAGACTTACTGACGCACATGTCAGGGCAGCTCCATCCCTCTCTTCGGACCCTCCGGTTGACAGCCTGGCTACTCCACTTCCGTCATTAGTTAAGCTTCATCAATTTTCGCCAGAGGTGGTTCATATTTCATCTTCCTCTCGTAAGCCCTCGACCAGGAAGATTTATTACAGCAAATGGAAGAGGTTTTCAATCTGGGCGCATGCCAAAAAGATTGACCCTTACACAGCTCCAATTTCGTCTGTATTGGAGTTCTTGTCTATGCTTTTTAACCAGGGTTCAGCGGCCACAACCATTAAAGTCCCATTGGCGATTTCTACCTTTCGTGTCGCAGACTAGCCTAGTCTGATGGCACATACTCTGTAAGGCTTTCCTGAAGGGCACTTTGTTACTTCGTCCTCCGGTATTGGAACCTGTTATGCCTTGGGACTTTAACTTTGTTCTACAGGGTCTTACTTCACCCCCCTTTGAGCCTGCAGCCACTTGCGATTTAAAATTCTTAACTTGGAAGACTTGTCTTTTTAGTAGCCATCACATCAGCTGTATCAATCAAACCCCCTTATTTGATTTTTCATAAGGACAGGGTTTCTCTCAGACCGAACCCCTCCTTTCTTCCCAAAGTGGTGGTAGTCTGTAACCTTAACCAGTCTATTGAATTGCCAGTGTTTTTTTCCCCAGTTTTCAAACGAGGCAGAATTCAAATTTCATCAATTGGATGTGCATAGACAATTTCGTTTTTATTTGCACAGAACGAAAGACCTCAGAAAATTTGATCAGTTTGTTTCCTTTTCGGAAAACTGAATTGGGTCTCCTGTATTTCCAGTTGTATTTCTTTCACTTATTCCTCTGGGTAAAGATGGTGAAGGCTCACTCTACTCTGTCTGTATCTACAGCTTTTCAGGCCAGATTGTCTGGATGATATTTGTGCTACTTGGGCATCTCCTCACACCTTTGTTATTCATTACAAGTTGGATGTGGTATCTAAGGGCAGGTCTTCCTTTGGTTCCACAGTGCTCAGGAGTATTTTCCACTGAGCCTCCCAGTATTTAGGTGCTGGGGACGCTGTCCCACAGGTAAATGTAGGTGAGATTGGACTACATAACATCAAGAAGTTATGTACTCGCCATAACGTTCGATGTATGTAGTCCATCTCGCCTCACAATCTTACTTACCCCTCCTCCTTCCCCCATCCTGGAGGATCTGGAGGTTAGGTCTGGTTTCAGACCTCCCTTCATTCTTGGCTTGTTCTTCCTTTCCTTAGGTGTCATTATGCATGGAGAATGAGTGCCCGTGCTCGCAGCAAACTCTATCTGGGGATAGAGAGCAGTGCAGCATGGGATACCATCTTAGCCCAGCCAATAGAAAGACTTGGAGCTAAAAAAAAAGTTTGGCCAAGTCTGAGCCGACATTCGGCTCTGAACCCACGGGTAAGAATGTGAGGCGAGATGGACTACGTACATCTAACGTGAGTACATAACTTCTTGTTTTGGAAAGTTCAAAGTAAGGGCAGTGTAATAAAAAATCATTTAAGGGACGTTCCCACCACCTTTGCCGTCCCTTAATGCCTTCTAGAAAGTAATCTCCATTTCTTTCTTGGCAGCAGATCATTTCAGAGAAATGAGTTTCTGAAGATGATCCAGCTAGGATACAGATAGCAGAGGGAAGAAGTTCCTCTTCCTTTCCATGCTATTCCTCATTTGCCAGACAAAACCCTCTTGTCCTGCATCACATGCTGTCTTGAAAGGTAATAGCAGCAGTTGAAACCTTCCCAGTTGGGAAAGTATTTGTAATGTTTAGTATATACAAAAGGTCCCGAACTGCTCTACAGAATTTTTCCTGAATCAGTTTGCGATTAGTGCCAAAGTTCAGAATGCTGTCAGTATCCTTAGATTTAAATGATGCATGTTATCAAATTCCTATTCATTCCAGATTTCAGGTATTTCTTAAGGTATTGTTTCTGGGTCACCTTTGATTTTCCCTCTGGGTTATCCACTGCTTCAAGAGTGGTGTGAGGATACTGTCCTAGCCCATTACTAGCTACATGGTAGCCACATTTTTTTCCATATTTGGGCAATGTACTCCTCTGTAGAGTATTTTTTTTTTCTTCCAAAAAGTGTCCGGAATCTCACTTCTGTAAGAGATCTATATAGGGTGGGATTCCAAGAATTTTAAGGTCTTTACTATTTCTCAGGAGCCTGATGGAAACCTCAATAGATGTATTGCAGGGCTTTTCAACTCTGACTTCTGTCACTGTCTGGGAACACCCTCATGTCTTCAGATCGCATGGCATCCACGATCGCCGTGACACCTCTTGCAAGACTCCATTCTGAAGTCTTTCTGGTCCCTGCATCAACAATCATTGTCTCTTCAAATTCTGGTTCTGGCATTTGTGAAAAAAGACAATATTCTTGAATCTAGGTCTCCTGTTTTCCCCTACTGCTTCAAATTAGTCGGTGACAACAGATGTCTCTGACTTTGCTTGGAAGCCGTATCAAAGGGGATAGAAATGCCGGGTCTTGGGACAAGACAACTCCACACAAACATTAAGAGATGCTATCTCATAAAAATTCAACTGTTTGAATAGTCTGTTCCCCAAGACCACCTCAAGTTCCACAAATAAGCAAGTGAGCCAGCGTTTACCCTCTGTGCAGATTAGCCATTGTGGCCTGGGTTACTGCTTTTCAGTGCAGTCTCATTGTACAGGTATACATAACCTTTGGAGCAAAATGTTTTTTTTTTTTTTTGGGGGGGGGGGGGTGTTTTGTTTTTTTTGGGGGGGGGTTGGGTTTGTTGTAGGGTTTTTTCACCACTCACAATTAGTTTACAGTTCTGCTTTGGGATGCCATCCAAAAAGACCTTTAAGGTGGATGCCTTTTCATTGGACAGGAATGTTCATGTAATACTCTTCCACCCTTTTTTACTATTTTCAGGATATTTCTGAAGGTTCAGGAGGACCCCCCCCCCAGTGATCATTGTGGTGACTCTCTTCTGGTTTGGGTAACCGTGCTTCTTTCTTTTAGAAATGGCCGGTATGTCCCAGGCCAAACTGGCTGGCTGAAAGATGGAATTTTAGGCCCCTCTTTTTCCTGAGGACATGCAGCGGGTATTAAAGGAGTCGAGAAAACCTGCCGTTAGAAAATCATATTAATAAATGGAAAAGGTTTTCTAGTTGGTGCTTTTTTTAAGGGGTTTTGCATACGAAACCTTCTAGAAAATATATGGCTCCTCCTTGGGATCTTTATTTTGTTTTTAACTCTAGCTAGTTCAAATGAAGCAAATCAGGCCAACTTGAGGTTCTTAACCTGGAAGCCACAACTAATTTCTCTCTACTGGAAAAATATCTGAGTTGCCAGCTCTTGTATCAGTCAATCTTGCCTCATCTTCCATGAAGATAAGGTTTCCTTAAGTAATCCTTCCTTATGCCTAAAGTTTGAGTTTAACTTGGGATAAGCTATTGGTCTGTCTTTCCAGATCTTAAATGAGGGAAAGAGTATATTCCATACTTGGATGTCCACAGAAAAAGTAGAATATCTTGACAGAGCAAAATCTTTCAGGAGCTCTGATCACTTGTTCACGTCTAGGAAGGTAAGGAAAGGAGACGTGCTTTGTCAATGCAGACTATTTCTAACAACATACTGATGTTGTTCATCTCACATTGCTGCAGTCCTTACTTATGGGTAGTCCGCTGTCCTCTGTCGGCCCGAATACCAAAGTATTAGGCTGACGTCGGTCATGGGTGCCTAGATCTGACATCATAGCGTCAGGGTATAAAGGCGCATGACCGACGTCATATCCTCAGTCTTTTTTGCCGCATGGTCCGATGCAGAAGCAGCGTTGCAAGTGCCGTTTGGCGTTCTGAAATTTTTCGTTTTCTGAGTTTCAGACCGATACCAAGTTGGGCTAAGTACCCCGTTGGGGAATATTTTTGTTTTTTCTTGCCTCAGTTACTTACCGGATGTCAGAAAAAGTGAATAATTGTATTTCTTGTGGGAAACAGATACCGCATAGGGATTACCACTCGCTTTGTATTCCTTGTTTGGGACCGGAACACGACGTAGTCAGGTGTCTGTTTTGTGCTAGGTTTAATAAGCGCACTATAAAACGGAGGTTAGATTGCGCTAGGTTAGTCTTTGGCAAGAGGTGTAATTATAATATGCCGTCGGATGTTCCGACGCCTGCTTCTACTAAGAAGCGCAAAGACAAATCTTTAAAGCCTAGGCAGGATGATTAGAAGCTACAGCTGAACAGGTGGATCCGGCTGAAGTTTCTGTTGAGTCCCAGGGGGAAACTTTGATTTTACAGGATGTGGCCTCTCAGGAGGCAGGTCAGGCTGAAGGGGCCTCGCAGGTTACTATTCTCCCTTCTATGCCTAAGGTGGTTAGGCCTTCTGCTACTGTTTCTAAGGCTCCTTCTAAGGGCAGGTCTGTCTTGCCTTCCTCTGTTGTCAGTTCTGGTTCTTCAGGGTCTGTGCCTAAAAAGCACATGCTTAAAATGGCAGAGGATTTGATTACTTTAATTAGAGGTTCTATGCCCCCTCCTGATAAAAGGCCCAGGATGGAGCCAGAGTTGGAAAGTTTGGAGCAGGCCTCAGATGATTCAGAGTCTTCTGCTGAAAACATTCAAGATTTCCCTCCTTATTCTGATGCAGAGGATTCCACTCCTTCTGCTTCTCCTCCAGAGGATTTTTCATTTTCAGAAACTCTGCATTCCATGAGGGAGCATTTTCAGTGGGAGGGACAGGATTACTCTGATTCACGGAAGAGACTTAGGGAGTTCTTGTTTTTACCACAGCATAGACCCTTAGCTATACCTCTGGTTTTGGATGTTTCAGATGTTTTTTCGGAAGCTTCCCTTAATCCAGATTCTGTGCCTCCTGCCCCAGTTAAACCGGACAGGTATTACAGGGTGCCTGAGGCTCATAAATATCTGTATAAGAGTCCTAGGGCGGACCCAGAAACTATTAGTCAGGGGCCTAAGGGTGTTAGAGCCTCTGTTGTTAAGAATCCGGTTCCTCTGGATAAGGAAGCTAGAGCTTTGGATAGATGGGGTAAGAAGGTGTATACCTCTTCTACTTTAGCAATGAGAGCTTTGAACTGCCAGTTTCATATGTTGAAGTATCAGAATTTCCTCCTTTCTCAGCTAAGGTCTAAAGTGGATGCTTTGGCAGAGGGCATAGAGTGTAAAGAATTGCAGGATTTAGTGCATGTTTCTGAACAGGTGGGTAAGCACTCTTTGCAATGTGGTTTTGATGCTTTACAGGCTTCTTCTAGGGTGGCTGCCACTGGTTCAGTTATTCGTAGGCACGCCTGGCTTAAGGATCAGAATTTGTCTGAGCATGTTAAGTCTAGAATTCTGGATGCCCTTTACAGTCTGAAGTTTTGTTTGGTCCTCCTGTGGAGTCAGTCTTAAAGAAAATGGAAGACAAGGCTAAGTCTATGCAGACTGTTAAAGATTTTTTGCAGGTACAACCTCCAAAATTTAGTAGAAATTGGCCTACTAAGGGGTGGACGTACCCTTCTTCTGATTCTCAGTCTAGGGGTAGATCTAGGCGTGGTAGGGGCAGAGCTCTGAGTACTTTCAGGCCGAGACAATGGAGTTCGCCTGCTCAATCTGCTGGTGAGGGCAGGGGCCAGTCCTTTCGTAAACAGGCCCAATGACCTACATTTTCAGCTGCCAGATTCTTCTTGCCTGGCAGCTCCTTTGGGAGGAAAGTTGGCTCTTTTCAAGCAAAATTGGCATTTAGTCACCCAGGACAAATGGGTATTGGACATTATAAACCGAGGTTACAAGTTCTATTTCCATACCATGCCTCCTTTCAAAGGCATGCCAGACGTCCCTCCTCGGCAAAGGATAGAGGCTCGCAGACAAATTTCTTTACTTCTTCAAATAGGAGCTATACAGCCAGTTCCTCTGTCAGAAGTGGGCCTAGGATTTTATTCCTGCCTGTTTCTAGTTCCAAAGAAAGGGAACACGTGGAGACCAATTTTGGATTTATCTATCCTCAACACTTACCTGGACATTCCAAAGTTCAAGATGCTGACTTTTCAATAACTTTTACCTCTGTTGGGAAAAGATCACTGGATGGTTACTCTGGATCTCAAAGAGGCTTACCTTCATGTTCCTATCAGGCCCAGTTGCAGGAGGTACCTGCGTTTTCGGGCTGGAAATTTACATTATCAGTTCTCTGCATTGCCCTTTGGCTTATCTACTGCGCCCAGAGTGTTCACAAAGGTTCTGGCTCCAGTGATAGCATTTTTCAGACTAAGAGGAATACAGATTTATCCTTATTTGGACGATTGCCTGATTATTGCACAAGAAAAGGGCGAACTTCTTCATCATCTACAGTATGTGATGGCAGTGTTAAGATGCCTAGGGTATTCTGTGAACGAAACAAAGTCCAGTCTAGTACCCTCTCAGGACATGTGCTTTCTGGGTGTGAGACTGAATACAGCTTCCCAGATGGCCTTTTTGACCCCGGACAAACAAAGAAGCCTTTCTCTTTATTTCCATCAAATGTCTCTACGGTCCAGGCTGACTGCAAGGACAGTCCTTCAAGCCTTGGGGTTCATGGCATCTTGTATTCTGGTGCTTCCCAGTGCCAAATTGCATATGAGGAAGCTTCAATGGTATCTCAAAAATGTATGGACACAGCACTGCCAAGATCTAGACACTGTCATTCAGATAATACCTTTCATTCAGAAGGAGTTTTTGTGGTGGGCTCAGGAATGTCACCTAAACAAGGGACTCTGTGACCCGGCCAGAGGCGAGTCAGATTCTAACGACAGATGCCTCGGACAAGGCTTGGGAGCACACCTCAATGGAAAATGGGTGCAAAACACGTGGCCTGTCAAACTCCAACATTTGCATATCAACTTGAAGGAAATGTTAGCAGTCCAGTTTGCATTGATGGCTTTCAAAGATTTACTTCACCCAGGGCAGGTGTTGATTCAAACAGACAACACTACTGTCATGTGGTACATCAACAAGCAGGGGGGAACCCATTCTTACCCTCTTTGCAGGCAAGCGATGATTCTGTGGGAAACTGCTCTCAATCTACACCTCAATCTTCAGGCAAGGTTTCTACCAGGAGCACAGAACTCCTTAGCAGATGTATTGAGCAGACAAATAGTGGATCCTCACGAGTGGAAATTGGATCCTCATGTATTTCAACAGTTGACAGTGTGATGGGGAACTCCAGACATAGATCTGTTCGCTTCTCCACTAAATTACCAGTTGCCAAAGTTGTGCACAAAAATGTTTCATCACACAGCTTGGAAGGTGGACGCTCTATCATTCAGTTGGAACAATCTGCATGTATATGCCTTTCCTCCTCTGCCTCTTCTTCCCAAGGTACTCTTGAAGGCCAGACTAGACAAGCCAACCATGATTTTGATAGCACCGGATTGGCCTCGACAACACTGGTACCCACTACTGAGGAGCTTGGTACGAGAACCTCCATGGCCTCTGCCTTTGATCCCGCACCTTTTGTCACAAGAGGACAGTCACTTCCTCAATGTCAAGATTCAGTCTCTACATCTAACAGCCTGGCATATTCTGTTTTAGACTCTGGAGGGTCTCAGCTTCCACAACAAGTTTTGAATGTTATTTTGGAGGCCTAGTACCAGGAAAGTTTACGCTGATAAATGGAGGAGATTTTTTATTTGGAGCAAAGGAAAGGACTTTGATGTCTCCAAACCTGATTTAAGTGTTGCTCTTCAATATCTTACTGAGTTATTGGACAAGGGTTTGTCTTTCTCCTCAATAAAGGTCCATGCTGCAGCCATTTCTGCTCACTATGATTGTGACCCTCCTTTATTCTCTCATCCTTGGTTTAAGCAATTTCTTAGAGGGGCAAAGAATACAAGACCCCCACGTAGAGCTCCTACTCCTGCTTGGGATCTCAATATTGTGTTGGAAAAACTCACTCTTCAACCTTTTGAGCCTGCAGCTACTGCCGAGTTAAAGTATTTGTCATGGAAAACTGCTTTTTTGTTGGCCATTACCTCTGCAAGAAGGGATGTTCTTCATCTCACATTGCTGCAGTCCTTACAATTGGGGTAGTCCGCTGTCCTCGGTCGGCCCGAATATCAAAGTATAAGGCTGACGTCGGTCAGGGCGCATTTGACTGACGTCAGTACGTCAGGGTACAAATGCGCATGACCGACGCCATATCCTCAGTCTTTTTTGCCGCATGGTCCGATGCAGAAGCAGTGTTGCAAGTGCCGGTTGGCGTTCTGAGATTTTTCGATTTAGAAGTTTCAGACCGAGTTCAAAGTTGGCTAAGTACCCCGTTGGGGAATATTTTAGTTTTTTCTTGCCTCTGACATTTACCGGATGTCAGAAAAAGTTAATTGCATTTCTTGTGGGAAACAGATACCGCATAAAGATTATCATACTTTGTGTATTCCTTGCTTAGGGCCTGAGCACGACGTTGTTGGCTGTTGCTCTTGTGCTAGATTTAATAACCGCACTATAAAGAGAAGGTTGGATTGTGCGAGGTTAGTCTTTGGGAAGCGGTGTAACTATAAAATGCCGTCGGATGCTCAGACGCCCGCTTCTTCAAAGAAGCGCAAGGACAAGGCAGTTAAGCCTAGGCTAGAGGAACCGTCTGTACCAGACGCCGGTTCTTTAGAGGTGTCGGTGGAGCCGGTGGCTCCACCGGAGGTTTCTTTGTGTTCCCAGGGGGAGACCTTGTTATTACAAAATGTGGCCTCTCAGGAGACTAGTCAGGCTGAGGGGGCTTCTCATGTTGCTATACTCCCCTCCCTTCCTAAGGTGGCTAGGCCCTCTCCTTCTGTTTCCAAGGCTTCCCCCAGGGGCAGGCCAGGTTTAGCTTCAGTTAGTGTTACCCCTAGCTCTTCAGGTACTGTGCCCAAGAAGCATATGCTTAAAATGGCAGAAGATTTGATTACTTTGATTAGGGGTTCTATGCCCCCTCCTGATAAGAGGCCTAGGGTGGAGCCTGAGCTGGGGGGTTTTGAGCAGGCTTCAGATGTCTCAGAGTCTTCGGCTGAAGACTTGCAGGAGTACTCTCCTTATTCTGATTCTGATGTGGATGATTCTACTCCTTCTGCTACTCCTCCTGAGGATTTTTCTTTTCAGAAACTCTTCATTCCATGAGGGAGCATTTTAAGTGGGAAGGTCAGGACTTCTCTGATTCCAGAAAAAGGCTTAGGGAATTTCTGTTACCCCAGCATAGGCCTTTGGCTATACCTCCTGTTTTGGCTGTAGTGGAAGATGTTTTTATGGAAGCTTCTCTTAATCCTGATTCTTTGCCTCCTGCTCCTGTTAAACCGGATAGGTATTACAGGGTGCCTGAAGCTCATAAGTATCTTTTTAAGAGTCCTAGGGCAGACCCAGAAACTGTTAGCCATGGGCCTAAAGGTGTTAAGGCTTCTGTTAAGAATCCGGTTCCTGCAGACAAGGAGGCTAGGGCCTTAGATAGATGGGGCAAGAAAGTCTATACTTCCACTCTTGCTATGAGGGCTCTGAATTGCCAGTTTCACATGTTGAAATACCAAAATTATCTCCTTTCACAATTGAAATCTAAGGTTGATGCTCTGGCAGTAGGTATTGATTGTAAGGAGTTGCAAGATTTAGTGCATGTTTCTGAACAGGTGGGTAAGCATTCTTTGCAATGTGGTTTTGATGCTGTACAGGCCTCGTCTAGGGTGGCTGCCACTGGGTCAGTTCTTCGCAGGCACGCCTGGCTGAGGGATCAGAATTTGTCTGAACATGTTAAAACAAGGATTTTAGATGCTCCTTTACAATCTGACGTGTTGTTTGGTCCTCCTGTTGAGACAGTTTTAAAGAAAATGGAAGACAAGGCTAAGTCTATGCAGACTGTTAAAGATTTTTTGCAAGTCCAGCCTCCAAAGTTTAGTAGAAATTGGCCTACTAAAGGGTGGACGTCTCCTTCTTATGATTCACAGTCTAGGGGTAGATCTAGACGTGGTAAGGGCAGAGCTCAGGGCTCTTTCAGGCCTAGAACAGGGAGTTCTCCTGCACAGGCTTCGGGTGAGGGCAGGGGTCAGTCCTTTCATAAGCAGACCCAATGACCTACCTTTTCAGCTGCCAGAGCCTGCTCGTCTGGCAGCACCTTTGGGGGGAAGGTTGGCACTTTTCAAAGAAAATTGGAATTTAATTACCCAGGACAGATGGGTATTGGATATCATACACCACGGCTACAGGTTTTATTTCCATACCTTGCCTCCTTTCAAAGGCATGCCAGACGTTCCTCCTCGACAAAGAATAGAGGCTCACAAGCAGATTTCTCTGTTGCTCCGACTAGGGGCCATACAGCCGGTCCCTCTGCCAGAAGTGGGCCTAAGATTTTATTCTCGCCTGTTCCTAGTACCAAAGAAGGGGAACACGTGGAGACCAATTTTGGATTTATCTATCCTCAACACTTATCTGGACATTCCCAAGTTCAAAATGTTGATGTTGCAGCAGCTTTTACCTCTGCTGGGCAAAGATCATTGGATGGTAACTTTGGATCTCAAGGAGGCTTACCTTCATGTTCCTATCAGACTAAGTTGCAGAAAGTATCTGCGTTTTCGAGCTGGGACTTCTCACTTTCAGTTCTCTGCATTGCCCTTTGGCTTATCTACTGCGCCCAGAGTGTTCACGAAAGTTCTGGCTCCAGTGATAGCTTTCTTCAGACTAAAAGGAATACAGATCTATCCTTATTTGGACGACTGCCTAATTCTGGCTCAAGGAAGAGAAGAGCTTCTTCATCATTTGGAATATGTGATAGCAGTGCTAAGATGCCTAGGGTATTCTGTGAACGAAATAAAGTCCAGTCTAGTACCCTCTCAAGACATGTGCTTTCTGGGTGTGAGACTGAATACAGCATCCCAGATGGCCCTTTTAACCCCGGACAAGCAAAAGAGTCTATCCCTTTACTTCCATCAACTATCTCATCAGTCCGGGCTGACTGCAAGGACAGTCCTTCAAGCCTTAGGGTTCATGGCATCTTGTGTTCTGGTACTTCCCAATGCCAAACTGCATATGAGGAAGCTACAATGGTATCTCAAAAATGTATGGACACAGCACTGCCAGGATCTGGACACTGTCATTCAAATAATACCTTGCATTCAAAAGGAATTTTTGTGGTGGGCTCAGGAATGTCACCTAAACAAGGGACTCTGTGACCCGGCCAGAGGCGAGTCAGATTTTAACGACAGATGCCTCAGACAAAGCTTGGGGAGCTCATCTAAATGGAAAGTGGATACAAAACAAGTGGCCTGTCAGACTACAACATCTACATATCAACATGAAGGAGATGTTAGCAGTCCAGTTTGCATTAATTGCTTTCAAGGAATTCTTCCAGGGCAGGTGTTTATTCTAACAGACAACACAACTGTCATGTGGTACATCAACAAGCAAGGGGGAACACATTCTTATCCTCTGTGCAGGCAAGCAATGATTTTGTGGGAGACTGCTCTCAGTTTACAGCTCAATCTTCAGGCAAGGTTTCTGCCAGGAGCACAGAACTCCTTAGCAGATGTGTTGAGCAGACGAATTATGGATCCCCACGAGTGGAAATTGGATCCTCATGTATTTCAGAAATTGACAGTGTCATGGGGAACTCCAGACATAGATCTGTTCGCTTCTCCACTAAACAATCAGCTGCCAAGGTTTTGCACAAAAAGGTTTCATCCCACAGCTTGGAGAGTGGATGCTCTTTCTTTCAATTGGAGCAATCTTCATGTGTATGCCTTTCCACCTCTGCCTCTCCTCCTAAAGGTACTTCTAAAGGTCAGACAGGACAAGCCAAGGATGATTTTAATAGCTCCGGATTGGCCTCGACAACACTGGTACCCATTACTGAGAAGTCTGGTACGGAAGCCTCCATGGCCTTTGCCTTCGATTCCACACCTGTTGTCGCAGGGGGACAGCCATTTGCTAAATGTCAAGCTTCACTCTCTGCACCTAACAGCCTGGCATATTCTGTTTTGAACCATAGTGGGCCTCCACTTCCTCAGCAAGTTTTAAATGTTATTTTGGTAGCTAGGAGGCCTAGTACAAGGAAAGTGTACGCAGACAAATGGAAGAGATTTTTGTTTTGGAGTGCAGCAAAAGATTTTGATGTTTCTGAGCCTAATTTGTGTGTGGCTCTTCAATATCTTACTGAGTTGCTAGACAAAGGTTTGTCTTTCTCTTCTATTAAAGTTCATGCTGCAGCAATTTCAGCTCACTATGATTGCAACCCACCATTGTTTTCTCATCCTTTGTTCAAGCAATTTCTTAGAGGGCAAAGAATATAAGGCCCCACGAAGAGCTCCTACTCCTGCTTGGGATCTCAATTTTGTGTTGGAGAAACTCACTCTACAACCTTTTGAGCCTGCAGCTACTGCTGAGTTGAAATATTTATCATGGAAGACTGCTTTTTTGTTGGCCATTACCTCTGCAAGAAGGGTTTCTGAATTACAGGCCCTTATGGCGGTTGAGCCTTTCTTGATTTTCCATAAGGATAGGGTATCATTACGTACTAATCCTTCCTTTATGCCTAAGGTGGTTTCTAGTGTGGCTTTAAACCAAACTATTCATTTGCCTACTTTTTATGCAAATCCCCAAAATAAAGGGGAAAAGATTTTGCACACTTTAGATGTCCACAGGCAGTTGCGTTATTTGGACAGAACTAAAGGTTTCAGGCAGTCTCAGCAGTTTTGTTTATTTTGCTTTGAGTTCTCAGGGCAAGCCCGTCTCAAAACAAACCATTTCTAAATGGATTGGGTTTTGCATTGCTTTCTGTTGTTCCCATCATGGTAAGGAGATTCCAGCTGGGATTAGGCCTCATTCCACTAGGGCTACTGCCACTTCAACAGCTTTTTTGAGGGGAGTGGCAACCAAGGATATTTTGGAGGCAGCAAGCATTATCACCTGCCACTTTACTCTAAGTCCAGGGCTGGTTTTGCCACTGCTGTTTTGCAGGGCATTTTGGCAGCTCCTGCTTCCTTGTAGTTAGCCATCCTCCCTTACCTCTGCTTTGGGATTCTACCCAATTGTAAGGACTGCAGCAATGTGAGATGAAGAACATAGTACAGTTTTGTACCTACCATAAATGTTGATGTTCAAAGATCCACATTGCTGCAGTCCAATTTACCCTCCCTCCTTCCCCTCTGTTGTTAGAGGTGGTTGTGTGGGTTGGGTTGTACGTTTTGTGTATATTGTATATATTGTACATATAGTTAGTGCAAGGGTGGTTGGTTGGTTGTTTGCTGTCTTTTGGTTTTGACCTTTCTTTTTAGGGTCTTCTGACATCTGGGGCAAGAAAAGACTGAGGATATGGCGTCGGTCATGCGCATTTGTACCCTGACGTACTGACGTCAGTCAAATGCGCCCTGACCGACGTCAGCCTTATACTTTGATATTCGGGCCGACCGAGGACAGCGGACTACCCCAATTGTAAGGACTGCAGCAATGTGGATCTTCGAACATCTACATTTATGGTAGGTACAAAACTGTACTTTTCTGAATTACAGGCCCTCATGGCAGTGGAGCCTTTCCTGATTTTTCATAAGGATAGGGTATCTTTACGTACTAATCCTTCCTTTATGCCTAAGGTGGTTTCTAGTGTGGCCTTAAATCAAACTATTCATTTGCCTACTTTTTATGCAAACCCCCAAAATAAAGGGGAGAAAATTTTGCATACTTTGGATATTCACAGACAGTTACGTTATTATTTGAGCAGAACCAAGGAGTTCAGACAGTCTCAGCAATTGTTTGTTTCTTTTGCTTTGGGTTCACAGGGTAAACCTGTTTCAAAACTATTTCTAAATGGATTGGGTTTTGTATTTCTTTCTGTTGTTCCCATCATGGTAAGGAGATTCCTGCTGGAATCAGGCCTCCTTCCACTAGGGCTACTGCTACTTCTACGGCCTTTCTAAGGGGGGTAGCTACAAAAGACATTTTGGAGGCAGCTACTTGGAGTTCAGTGCATACCTTTTCTAAACATTACCACCTTCCTCTTTATTCTAAGTCTAGGGCTGGATTTGCCACTGCAATTTTACAGGGCATTTTAGCAGCCCCTAATGCTTTATGATTCTTTACCATCCTCCCTTTCCCGTTGCTTTGGGATTCTACCCATAAGTAAGGACTGCAGCAATGTGAGATGAAGAACATAGTACAGTTTTGTACCTACCATAAATGTAGATGTTCGAAGATCCACATTGCTGCAGTCCAATTTACCCTCCCTCCTTCCCCACTGTAGTTAGACTTGGTGCTATGCTTTAGGTGATGGTTGTTGTTGGGCATGTTTTTGGGAGGTATTCTGTTTTTGGCTGTGGCCTTTCTGGTTTGGCCTTCTGACATCTGGGGCAAGAAAAGACTGAGGATATGACGTCGGTCATGCGCCTTTATACCCTGACGCTATGATGTCCGATCTAGGCGCCCATGACCGAAGTCAGCCTAATACTTTGGTATTCGGGCCGAATGAGGACAGCGGACTACCCGTAAGTAAGGACTGCAGCAATGTGGATCTTCGAACATCTACATTTATGGTAGGTACAAAACTGTACTTTGCACAAGCCAACAAAACAATTTCAGGTAGGATCAAGGTTCATTCTAGCAGGACTTTGGCTTCATCTGTAGCCTTTTGGAAAGCTTTTATTCTAGAAGCGGCAACTTGGTGTGGTTTCTGTTCCAAAGCAGTATAACGTAGATGCTTCTCTAGGCATGGGAGCACTCTCAAAGGGCTCTTGGGCCCTTATCCCTTTCCTCCCAGTCAGTCTAAGCAGTGGTGGTCTACTCGTATAGTTAAGACTACTGCAGCAATGATCAAGTAGTACAGTTGTGTAAGCGCACTTCTGTAACAGCAGATGTTCAAAGGATCACTGCTGCAGTAGCCACTTCCTCCCAGTTGAATTTAAGCAGCTAATCTTACCAAGTATTTGATCCAATAACAAGGGCATGGATTGGGTACTCTTGACCTGACTTTGTACTTGAGAGACTACATGCTAATGATTTGCTCGATGTCGTACTTCTAATCACGGTCACTTTTAATGAAGCTGTAGGGTATTGGTTTGAGTAATGTGCTAACAAAATTACGTCTGAGGTCCTGTGGATGAAATGGATCGCTTTGTTTTAATCCGATTTTAAAATGCAACTCTTGTGCAATTTTTAAATCTTTTTGCTTCCAGTGTTTTTTTTTTATGGTCTTCCTGAGGCTGGCAGTCTGCCACAAATCAATTTTCTTCAGTCTACCAGGTCTGCCTTAGCCACCCCTGGTGTTAAACCTAACCCATGTCCTGGGACAGTGAGGAGACTGAGGACCTGTGTACAGCATCATAGTACTGCCGGGGAGTGTGTCGTAACTTTGCCACCCTATGGCAGCATTGTGAGCTGCACTGAAGCTGCCTTTTGGAGGTGTGTGCGCAACCTAAGTGGCAAACTTCTTATGCAGCACAGCTTGTCAGGCTGTTAACACTGTTTATTGCAGCTAACCCAGGCTACCTTCCTCCAAGAATAAGCCAACTGAGACTACTCACTCCCAGTAGTAGTAATCAAGCAAGGATCATCTGGAGTACTGTAAGTGCCTTGTTCCTCCGTACTATGGGGCACTGTTTACACCCAGTGGTCTGACCATTATCTATGATATTAAGAATAACTCCTTGATTGTAACTTGGTCTGTAGTGCTTTGTTTTACTTTAGCCTTGTTAGAAAATTCATTTTTGCCAAACAGAATACTGACTTTACCTAATATTATCCGTTTTACAGAATGGTGTGGATATTATTTTAAGTGCTTATATTGACCATTGTCCCTGTAGTCTTTTTATCTAATGATGGTTTCTGTCCTGTTTACCACTATACCACTGTGTATTCCCGTAATGTAGCTGCACTTAAACTACAAAGGAGTAAATGTGATACTTTTTACATCCCTTTTAACTGAAAGGGGAGGAGGGGCAGGACCAGAACTCCTGGGAGTTGCAATCACTCCTAATCGGAAATCATTGGTTGGGTATTCTGGCATCCACTTGAGTATCATTGGAAGTTTTTTAATATCAACAGTTCTTGCTATGGTGCATTAGTATCCCTACTATCCCTAGAGTACAAGCTCAGATGTCTGTGACTTCAAAGGCAAGCTTTGTTGCCTGCTGATCAATTGTGATTTTACTTTGGCTTGTATGAAGAGTTAGGGGTTTCCTTCACAGCATTAACCCTATGAACATAAAAAGACCGTATCCATCACCAGGTAACTGTAAGAAGACCTGGGGAAACCTTCAGGAGTAGTAGTGGGAGTTGGTCCTTCTTCCTGTGACAAGGCTGCCTTCCCAGAAGAAGGGAACCACAGCCTGTAGAAATTGCTGCTAAATATTCATCCTGTTGGATATTCAGGCCACCCTCTCTTATAGGCTGAAACACCATTTTAAATGTGGTGGAATTTGGGGAACATATGTAAGGAAGGAATAATACATTTACATCTGTAAACATTGCAGCAGATGTTAGAGGTGAAGGTCAGTTGTAGCTAATGCAAGTTCTTGGCTCACTGCTAGGATAAAAAGAAATTGCAAAATTAGAATTTGCTATGACTGTTTGCAGTAAAATGCATGTTCACCTTATTTCAGCTTTGTGTGGTGGTATAGACCATCTAATGGTTTGTGTTTTTATTATAGGACGACACAAACAATGATCCACAGTGGTCTGAAGAGCAAATAATTGAATCTGAAATGAACTGTGCTGGACTGAAGATGGGCAGCTGTGAGGTGGATATCATGAGTCGTTCTACCTTGGCCATTTTTGAGATTTTGGAGAAGGCTTGGGCAACCCAGAACTGTACATTAGTAGATATGAAGGTAAATTGTACTAGAATGTAGTAAAGTCTGCATTTCCTCTTCCAGAGAGTCAGGATTTAAAAGTAATTTATTCAAAAAAGGGTTTGCAGTTTTACTTTTGTTATCAGAGATGTTTTATTACAGTAGCCTGAGTTTTATTCTTTATTAATACTTGACTGAATTCCTTATCTAAGTACATACTTTAGAGGTGAGGTATTTAGAGTGGTGGGGGGGTGGCTACTACAGATCAATTTCCTATTGAGGGTTCAGAGTGTCATGTATCTAGAGATGTGGAAACATGCATTGGGTGTCTAGTAGTCTTGTGTATTTCTTTATCAATGTAAAATGTGGAAGGAAGCGTTTTGTAACAGGTTAATGTTTTGGGAAAATGGAATGGGAACAGAAATACCTGGATTATTGTGCGCCAAAAAATGTTTTCTCTAACCATTTTGCATAGGTTTCTAAAATGTTTGAGTTGTGTGTATTCAAAAAAATTAGAATTGTCTGACTTCATTAAGTGACAGCTCACAGCATGCACTGTTTCCAGTACCGCTAATTGCATTCCAGTGTTGTATTTATCTATCTCCAGTCTGTTTTACTTGAGCTTCCATAACCTCCTGCAACCAACTTTACTTACTTGTGCACTATTTAATTCTGTTTTCATTGTTAAAAATTCTCTGCTGTTTCCTGTTTACACTGTGCAGAGTGAGGCATTGTATTTAATTACTTTTTGATTTATCAATTAGTATAGTTTTTGCACGTGTGGTTGACTGTGTTAGTTAATTCATGGAGCCCAGTCCCCCTAATGGTGAACCATGAGCTCAGTGAGTCGGCCAGAGCTGCTACGGAGGTCTGGCTTGTTGGCCAGCAGTTACCTGCACTTAGTATATCAACTTGCTCAAATCAGCTTCCAACCAGTAGCCACGTTTTATGCAGACAGTTCTATGATCTTAAAACCAACAAGTTAACTCTTTCAGCGAGTTCCAATGCTGTTGATGAAGTTCTGCAGTTATGGAAGTTAGCTAGCATACCTACAACGCAGAAGCTGAATGCAGTGGCAAAACTCTGTCTGTATACGAGAAGCATCCTAGAATCAGGGAGAAGCGCCAGTCAGATGCACAATCTCAAACAAATTGTAGCAATGCACTTTTGAACCTTTTTGATGTGGGACGTGCTGATGCGGAATTATTGATGGATTCAAGAAGAGTGGGATTTTCTAAAAGATCAATGTACAGACATAAAAATGATTGGTGGAGAGGGCATTTGAATTCAAAAAATGAATGGACAAAGGAAAACAGACTACAGGAAGAAATGAAACACAAAGCTGAAAGAAACAGAAACTGGAGAGCTGGTAGAAGACAGTAGTGAACACAACTGATGATGCAGCAGCAAACATCAAAAATACCACCGTAATTTAACTGGTAGCCTGTCGAAGTGAGCGCAGTAGATTCAGGATCCTGAAATCGGTTTCCAAAAAACGACTACTGGTAGATTCTTTTTGTTGCCAACTTGGACCGCACACGAATGTCAAGTGGTGCATATTGTTGCACCGGCGCTTCACGTGGCTGGCATAAATGATCTGATCATGTCCAAGTTCAATACACAGAGCAAGGCGAGCTGCATGACAGTCCATTGCTGATAAAGTAAAGAAGCAGTTTCAGCCATCTACACCCCTTGTAGCACATTTTGATGGAAAGTAGTTACCTCAAGGTGATGGAGAATTTGTTTACATGCCAATTGTTACAGGTCGAAATACTGAAACTGTTGGACAATGCCCCAGCTTCCATCAAGCACTGGTGAGCTGATGGGGACGAGCAGTGGTACAGACATTGCATAGCTGGCCAGGTGTTCCAGAATGGCTAGCCATTTTGTGCTTTGATACTACCAGTGCCAATACTGGTGTGCACACAGGTGCCATTACGGTGATTCAGCGAGCATTTGAGAAACTACTCTTGTTTTTACCATGCGGACATCACATTTTAGAAATTATTTTTACGGCAGTGTTTAACGTGTTCTTCCCATCTTCAGGACCACAAATAAGCAGTTTTTTAGAAGATTTAAAGAATACTGGATTCTTCTTGACTTGAAGGCATATGCACCACTGGTTAAGGAAATTGGAGGTAATGGATGCCTGTTAGACTGAGAAACAATGGCTAGCTGAGAAGTGAAGTGAGGTTGTTGCACTACTGCGCGACAAGCTGACGTGTGAAACGCAGCCTCATGATGACTACCTTGAATTTTTCAAGCTGTCACTATTCATCCTCTGACAACCACAAGGTGAAGCATTTGCTTTCAGTCCACCTGGTGCATACCATCATGCCAGGTGGATGGCAAAAGGCATACACTGCCTTAAAATCTACTCCTTCCAGGAGCAGTTTAGATTAACTGCACACGAAATTCAGGCTTTTTTGCCGAATTTGCCTCTTCACAGTGACTGTGTAAGTTAAAACATGGTTTCCAGCTACTGATACTTGCAATGCTCCACTCTGTCTTTGCCGTTGCAGTTTACAGCCATAGACTACCAGATGGCTCAAGTTGCTTTGCGAAAGCTCAAAGGGACACCATTGGTATTTGAGCAAAGATCTCATAGCACTGTCCTTGTTCACAGTGTGTGGAATGAAGAGAAATGGCACATTATTGAAGCTTTGAAAAAGCCATCCAGTAAGGAAGATCTAAGAAGAGTCTATGCAAAAGCTGTTGCCAGTTTCCAGGGCATGACCTTATCTGATTTCTCAACAATAACGTTCAATGAATCTGTTCACTGCTGTCAACATAAATCCAATCCTGCAGCATGGAGTGACATGCCTGATATCATTGTGAAGCAAACTGTTTGCAGTTTTGCGAGTTGACAACTGTGTCGAATGAGCAGTCAAATTAGCAACTGGCTTCTGTCAAATGCTGACTCGCAACGAGGAACAGCGAAAGCTGGTATCAGATTGTTGAACACAGTCGACAAGTCACAGAACCACTAAAGACACTGTAGTACTATAAACAAACTGATGTAAACTTGAGCTGTAGTGAATGTTAATTTCTACTAGCCTTATTTTTCCTAAACTGACATTTGTGTTGCTCAGAATTACAAAGACATTTCAGATGCAGCAGTTATCCATTTGTGTACTGATTTGTGAATATATATTTCATTTCTATTTGCGCAATTTGGGGAGTAAAAATGTGAAAATCTCAGAATTAAAGTGCACTGAGCTGTCACTTAGTTTAAGGCTTTACATGGTTCTTTGTCCTACCAATCCTACAGAATCTTGGCGGGGGGGGGGGGTATGCGAACAGAAAATCAAATTTTTTTGCATACATACATTAAATACCCTATCCTGGAGGAATTGCTTGTGTACATGGGTCAAACATACAGACTTGACACAAATTGTGTATCCCAGAAGATAGTGCAAGCCCCAGACCCCTGGAGCTTTGAGGTAGAGGTATTACCACTTAATCAGCTGTGCTGTCCACTAGATCATGGCAGGGAGACTCACTTTTCTGGATAACCTGATTTTTACTTTCACACTGGAAATAATTCAGTTGCCTCAACAAAACTTCCCATCTTACTAGTGGTGATGCTTTCTGTTTCCTCCAGCCTTTTGAAATTAAGCTGTAGCTCTAGCTTTTGTTTTGGTTATGCCTGATTGGGTAAGAATGGAGAGATGGCTACTTGCTGTAGCTTTGTTGGTATAGTTCATTATATCTTCAGAAAACCACAGCAACTTTAGTGCTTATTTTAAAAATGAAATTTAGCTGAGCTGAAGTATGCAGTCGCATTAATGAGGTTTGCCATAGATTCTCTCTACAGTTAAGCAGTGTCCTGATTAATAGAGGCACATATGTTAGGATTGGGTGGTTGGGGAGAGGACAGGGGATTGGGACTATTTGTATGCACTTGGCTGAAAGTTTCAGGTGCTGCACATTTTTAGAAAATAGAGGTACTGGAAGATTAAAGTCCCAGTCAGTATGTGTATAAATTGAGTTGAGATTGAAGTATGAATTTGTTACCTATAGAGGAAGTAAGAAATGAAGCAGTTTGTGTGGCAAGAATGAAAAGGACTCTAAACTGATGCCAATCAAGTCATCCCATTTTAAATTCATGAAGTAGATAGCCTTCACCAGAAGCAAGATCCAGTGATGACAGACTTGAAGAGTATTAAGTCATGTAGGGAACTCCCCATGTGTCAAACGAAAGCCAGTGGAAATGGTGCTGTTATAGAACAGCATTCATTCACAGTGGTGTGAACACTTAAGATCCTGTAGTAACCAGGATTGACCCTCGTGTCAATAGAGGCAGCTAGTAACTTGTGATGGTGGTATCGCAGAATCCTTGAAAGATGTGTTCTTGTATGGTTATCTTTGTGATCCACTTTTGCAGTTTTAATGTTTGGTGTTTCTGCCTATAGCAGCTGGATGTCTGGCCCAGCTTCTAGACTTTTCACCCTTAAGGCCTGGTAGACTTCCATTGACACAGATCCCCTGGGGTGCCAGTTGGCACCATCTTCAGATCTTGCAATAGTTTCAGCATTTTGAGGCTAGTTATCTGTCCACTGGCTTCACTACTTTCTTCTCAGATGTGTACTCCGTTGAAATAATTTTCATCTCTTGTCTGTTTTAATTGTTATTAGTGGTAATTATCGATGTCTGTCTTAAGGTGAGTAAAGTGTAGGAAGAAAATGCAAGTTGGGGATATCCCTGGCTCAAGAGCATGACATGCCCAGTTGTCCCCCTGTATTTAACCAAATGATTACTGGTATCTGAGATACTGGATATGGGTACTACAAAAGGTATCTGCTTCTGCAAAGGCCTGTGGCACAGCCTTCTGGGGCTTGCACATCCAAAGTCCATGCCATTGGTTGCTCTTGTTGCTTCCATGCAGACTTTTGGCTCTGACATCTGTTACGTAATGCAGGGAAAGGCAGCATACCCACTTTTGTACAAGAGGTCAAAGGGAATAGGATCATTCTCTTTTTGCTCACATGCTGCCTCCAAGATGGTCTGCATTCCCCAAGCACAGACTCGAGCCCTAAGCCTTTGTCAGTCAGCTTGTATTAGTAACCTAAGTGGGCCTTCCATCCAGACTTCTCACAAGATCTCTTCAGGTGTCAGGGTTTCTTGGATTTTCTAAAATCCAACAAAGTTAGAAGTACCTTAAGCCATTTGTCCTCCCCAGGAGGACAGCTTCTCCTTAGTTTCTCCATCTGAAGATGTTTTGTATGAGAGTGCCTTTCTTTTGATGGCAGAGACCTGCAAATGGGAAGCTAGGGGGCACACTGACAGATTAGTGATTGTCTGGGCTGGCCAGAATCTGTGACCATTTGTCCACTTGCAAGGACTCCTGGATGATGCATTTTCCACTGCCAGTTTACAGTCTGTTCCCCCTGCTCCAACTAATCCATACCACTTTTTTTTTTTTATAGTATCTGTGATTCCTATAAACACTTCAATAATGGAGTTTTGTAGAACAGGAAGTGGTATCCGTGGAATTTATCAAGGATCAAATGTGGATACATCCAGGCATCCCTTTCCAGTGACGGTAAGCATATAATAAATTTTCGTTTAGGAGAAGACCTGCACCTTGGCTGCTTGGACTGAGGTATAACTGCTACTTGGGCATGTCACTTCAAGAATCCCTCCTTGATCAGTTAAGATAACTGGGAAGGAAGTAGGAGCCTAAATAGGAATATGCTTGTGCATTCACAATTCCAAGGTTGCCAGCCATTCCATAAATGTGGCTGTGATGCATTTGCTACATCTTGCAGGGCACTTACTGCGGGTCAGTGGTGAGATGTGCCTAGCGGAGGACTCCTCTCCTTCCAGAACATGTGAAAGGAGAGTTGCTGGATACCCCTGTGCTTGAGTGCTTTAAGAAACGAAGAAAAAGAGAAGACTGTACTGTCAGGTACTGTTTTCATTCCCCAGCTCTAGTGTACTTGTAGACACCACGGCTTAAAATTTGTAGCCCAAAAAGAAAACCCCTCTAAGGGAAAGGTAGGCCCCTACTAAGGGAAGTGGCAATCTGATGACAAAGGAAGGCCTAGATGACCTCAGGGCTATGGCAGTAGGAAAGATTAAATTGTGACTGGAAAAAATCCTCCCATTGTCCCCCTTTGCTTCCCCTAAAGGATGAGGCAGACTGGTGTTTTTGAAATGGTGGGATGCTGTTTCCTAGGCCAAGTGGGTCCATTGTATTATACAACAGGGTTGCAGACTACGGTTCCAAACAAAACCAAGCTTACTAGGCATTCTTGCTGTTCTCAAAAAAAAAAAAAAAAAAAAATTTGTACCCCAGAAGGGCATCTAACCCAGTGTACCATAGAAAAGGGACTGTGCTCTACTCCAGACTAGTTCCAAGGAAACAAAACTTGACATTGGTACTTGCCAAGTTTGGAGAAGCTTAAAGTTCAAAATGCTGTTCCTCCACAGCTTTCTACCTTTGCTTCTTTCATAGG